>NW_006440135.1:1949927-1960498 GCF_000325575.1 Pteropus alecto
GAGCCAGTAAAAGGATATCATCACATTTCTTCTGATACTCTGTTAGCAAATTACTGAAACAAAGAAAAGAATTGTTACTGTTATTCTAGAAAACATACTATGTTAAAGTCATGTTGCAAAATACGCAGGGCACTTTTCTTCCAATGCAACACTTACATTTAATTATATATACCTACATACATATATACCTCCATACATATATTCCTACATACAAATTCCTTAAAAACACTGCACTGATGTATGAGCTTTTAATCTGAAATCACTTTGATCTAAGTAATATCTTAGCTTATAAATTCATGCGACTCTTATAGAATTAAAAACAAAAGCTTACGCCATGGCCGTGAAATCTGAGATCTATTGCTAAAGCTAAGAAGTCTTTGAGACAGAAAACATTAAAAAAAATTTCCACTTTAGCAAAATTCACTTCCTAACCATGAACCTCGTTGTAAAGGCCCACAGAGGGCTCACGGTGGGGACAGGAGGCCTCGGTGAGACGCTGAGGTCCCCTCTCAGGCCCCAGGCTTGTGTGTCAGGTTCACGAGGCTCAGCCAAACTCATGTAAAGATACTCACTCTGTATTAATAATTTTTTGCTTCAAGGTAATTAATGCTTCAACATATTCATTTAAATTCTGAAAGAAAAAAAACACTACAGTCAGATACTTGTATTTATAGTATAAGTTACTTTAAAGGAGTTTTTCTGCGCCAGCTCATTTATTATCAAACAGAAACAGTTTGCTGCGTTCCATCAGCGTGGCTCCGTTACGCTACCCCCGCAGCGCGCGTGAACACGCAGACCCGTTCTGAGCGACCAGGAGCCGCCGCACCTCGGGGTCTCCGTGTGACCCCTGCCGGCGACAGCAAGGCAGGGCTGCCGGGCGCTGTGTGTGCTCCAGCACAGCGAGCTCACGCCGCACGACCGTGACAAGCCAGGGCCCTCGTAGCCTCAGGGAGACTGCTGCTCCCCCCGCAGGAGGCACTCTGCTTTTTGAAGAAGTCTCTGCCAGGGACCCTGTGCATACCTGGGGCAGGTACCCTAGGCAAAGAACGGCAGGACCAGGGGGACCCACGCACGCGAACCGCACTTCCTCCCGTTAAGCTCCTGGGGCAGCCGATCCTTTGGTGCCCCAAGCAGAAGACCAGGAAAACCCTTCCCTGAGGATCTGAAAACTCGAAACAGCCCAGAGACCAGATCTAAGGCACTGGCACGAGACAGCCTTCCACGGAGAGCCGCCACGCAGACCTACTGCACTGAAGCAGGGCCCAGAAGCCACACGCTCAGCTCAGTGAGCCATCGCTCTTCCACAAGATCAAAACATTTCCAGACAGCAGAGACTCATGTAACGTGAGACACCAGAACAAGCCAAAGCAACTTGCAATAAGCAAAAACTGAGACGAAAACTTCGAAAATGTTAATATAATGAGAAAATGAAACAAGACAAGAATAGTTCTTAGAAAAATCTTAAAAAGCTCTTAAAAATTCAGAACATAAACACCCCCTGGCATGGTCCAAATCGAAACGACAGGCAACAGCAAGTGTTGGTGAGGGGCAGGGAAATCCGAGCCCTCAGACACTGCTGCTGGGATTCGGCACGGTGCAGCTGCTGCGGGAAAGCGCGGCCGTCCCTCGAAACGGACTACCCACTGGTCCAGCAATGCCACTCCCAGGAGTGCACCCAAGAGAGCTGGGGACACGTGTCCAGGCCGAACTTGTGCACTCTTATTTATAGCAGCATCATTCACACGAGCCAAAAAGTAAAAATAGATTCAGTGTCCGTCTACTGATGGACGAATGGATAAACAAAATGTCCTACAGACATGCACTGTGGTTATTTAGCAACGAAAAGAAACGAAGGACACGTGCTACATGAATGAACCTTGAGAACATTATGCCGTGTGAAAAAAGCCAGTCACGAATGGCTGCATACTTTATGATTCCATTCACATAACTTTTTTTTTTTTTCTGGCGGGGCATCCCTTGGTTGACCTCACAGATTGCAAGGACCTTGTCAGTTTATAATCCCTTATTTTTTTTTATTTTTTAGCCCTACAGCACCTGGTATTCCTGGGTGGTCTCCCATCCAAGTACTAACCAGGCCCGACTCTGCTTAGCTTCCGAGATCAGATGGGATCAGGCTCGTTCAGGGTGGCATGGCTGTAGACATAACTTGTTCTCAAGAGGCAAATCCACAGACAGAAAGCAGATTTCGGGGGGGGGGGCAGGAATGATCGCAAATGCCTACGAGGGGGTGGCTCTGGAGGCGTCCACAACCACACAGCTGACGTGACTGGGTAATACGAATGTACTATACTACGAATGTACTATAAAAACCACTGAACTGTGCACGTTAAAAGGATGAATTTTATGGTATGTGAATTATATCTCAATAAAACTAAAAACAAGAAAGCAAAATAAAAGGCTCGAAAGAGTTGTTATACATTTGGATAAAAAGGTCTCCCAAAATAAAGCAAACCACAGACGCGAGAATAAAGAAAAATGAAAACAATTAGAGTGTCTGTGCAAGAGGTCTCACACGCTCACCAAGCTCCAGAGACAGAATGAGGGGAAAGACCGGGAGATAATCGAAGAAACACTGATGTTCAAGGAAACAGCCTAGAAATGATGCCAGAAGTTTCCAAACTGAAAGGGCCCAGCTCATGGACACAAACAGGATCCAAATCATGACACATCGGCACAAAATTTCAAAACACCAGAGACCAGGCAAAGAGCCTATATGAATCTCGAGAGAAAAAGAAACGAAACAAGTCATATACGAAGCATCGGGACTCAGAATGGCTTTGGACTTCAACAGCAAGCTAGAGACTTAGAAGTCTTGAGATCTAGAAGGCAAGCCTTGGAAATTCTGAAGACGAATGAATTTCAAGGTAAAATTCTGTACAAACTATCAACCACTCGTGATGGTAAAATGGACGTTTCCGAATTCTCCGAGTCACTTCCCAGACATCCCTGCTGAGGCTCGTACTGCAGGGTGTGAACTGGGGACAACGTGGGACACACAGGTAAGGGGACTCCAGGAAGGCAGCTGAGCGCCGGACTGGAGGTCCAAAGGCTCAGGGGGGAGGTTTTCCCCTAAGCAGAAAACGACAGACCATCGGCTGGAATGACGGCATTAAAAGGATATTTCTTCCTAATAGGCAGAGAACTGCAAGTGAATGTGCATGGCTGGTTTTCATCGTGCACTTGAATTACGATTATTTTTTAAGTAAAAGCAATTCTCCCTCTTTTTTCCCATTGTTTCAAGTTCTTTGCTAGTCAACCTCATCTTCCCCGCCTTGCTTCCAGATACCAGCAGTAATGTCAAGTACTGGGCCAGAGACATTCCAGAGTCACACGCAGCTGGATTCAAACTCCTGTTCCCCCACTTTCTGGCTGAGTGACCGTGGGCCTATTTGACCTCTCCCTGCCTCAGTGCCACCTCCACGGCACAGACGAGGAGACGAACACTGGGAGGCTACACAACCGGCTTGCTACCAGACTAACTAGGAGGAGCCAAAAACAAAGTGTCCAACTAAGCCCGTGGCATGCAGTGAGCACTCAGACGGGCACGCTGAATTACGGATGTAATCATTAACCGGGGCACCAAGAAAACACACAGGAAAGGCAAGGCAGCCACAATCTACTCAGCTGAGCTCTGAGCAGCATACGGTTAGTTCGACTCCGATAGTGACCTAACCAAAATCGTAACTACACTGAGAAAACTGGGGGGCGGGGGGATGCTCAGGTGTGGTGGGTACAGGACAGAGAGCTCAGTCCTCGCCTCCCAAAGTCAGAGGTCGATACGTTTAAATTGGAGAAAGCAGTGGCAACACGAGTCTATTATTTAATATGAAAGTTCATTATGAAACATGCACGGTACAATTAAATGTGCTGTCCCTTGGGGAGGGGGTAGGTGAGGTGTGGACTTCAAGCTGTCTTAGCAAATCCTGTATGACCAGCTGTCTCTCTAAACTATGTTCACGTATAACTCTAACAAAAATAAAAACTTAAAATCACAGAGCGTAGCATCACGCAGGGGGAAAAAAACATAGGTAAGTGAATCTGACTTCTTGGTTTCCATAGCATCCTAGTCCCTGACTGACACTTTTCCCAAGGCCTGGTTGGGCGGCAGCTCTAATTTGGTCAGACACTGCAGGTCGCTAATAAAACATTCTTTTCTCTCCGATCTGATTCAAATGTCACTTATGTCGGTTCAAACAAGGTCTCCAATGAACGAACCTCAGAATCAGGAGCCCCGAGCAGGCCGTCTGGCTGGAGGGCACCCTGGGCCTCGAGGAGGAAGCGAGGTCAGGTGCTCTTCCTCACCGAAGGTAAGGGCGGCGTGGGTTCTCTGAGTACTGCTTCCCTCCCAGCAGCCCTGCTCCTTCTGGAACTTCTACTGCGTCTGCTGAAGGCTCAGACTTGCTCCCAGGGCCCTGCGCTCCCCTCACGTGACTCCCGTCACTTGCATTTTTCTTTGCCCTCCAGCTGAGCTTCTCACAGTGTTACCTACTCAATCACTGGGTCCCCAACGCCACCCCCAGAGCAGCCCGTTCTGTGACTCAGACTGCCTCCCTACCCCCGCTCGCTCTCTCTCCTCTGTCACTGCGCACCGAGAAAAAGAAATCCACGGTGCTCCCTACCCCCGCTCCTTCCTGCAGAAGCGGGATGAGCCCAGGGCGAGCAGGGGCCGCAGGGAGCAGGACAGCGTGGCGAGGAGCGAGCCGGCAGGCTGGGGGCTGAGATGGAGACGGCCAGTATGGTTTAAAACAGGGTAGTACAAAACCAGTAAGTAAAACAGGTGGACAGTGAGCAAATAGGTCGATGACTGCAGGACAAGTAGGCCGCCTCGGTCCCACTCTGACACTGCTAGCGTTCTGGGCTGGAAGATTCTCAGCTGTGGGGCTGTCTGTGCACTCTAGGGTGTCAGGCAGCGTCCCTGGCCGCTGTGGGTCACCAGCTGGCCGGAGCACTCCCCCGCCCCCGAGCTGTGTGTGCGAAATGTCACCGCAGCAGGCCTGAGACTACTTCCTCAGGAAGGCCCGCGCGCAAGGCGGGCCCTGGGCTGCAGTCTGGGAACCTGAATTTCGGGGAGTTCATGCCACTCCCTGATTGCTGAGAGGGGTTCCCTGTGCCTACCCTGTGACACGTCCGGCCTCCGTTCCGGGGGTCTGGCATTTTCGTACATGCTAGGCAGGAGGTGCCCATGGGACCGGTCTCTAAGAGAATCTCCCATCTAACATACATGAGTCTCCACTGGGCACCCCTAGGAGACAACACTTCACCCAAATCCAGCGAGTCCCCCCACCTGGTTCCCTCTGGACTTTACCCTCTTCCCTGATTCTGCCACAGACCCTTCCACTAGAAGAAACCACGCCCCCGAGGACTACCTGCGAGTCCTGAGTCCACACAGCACACCGCTGAACCACGGCGTGACACTGTAACCATCAAAATTGTCTCAACATTGCCAAACGTCCCCCAGAGAACACAAGGCTCTATCCACTCTTTAAGCTTTCATGAAAAGACAAGAAAAACTAAACGCCAGAGCCTGCAGAGACAAGACAGTGATACGTAACACACATCCCCGACAGAAACCTGAACCAGAGAGACACCACCCCCGGCCTGAGCGAATCCCAGCGGCTCTGTGGGCTAGACGGGATGGACTGCTGTACCGACCGACACCGACACCCTGATGTGGAGGCTGGGGGCCACTGTGCCAGTGTTCAGATCGGGGGGAACGACGAAGCAATGCAGAACCTTTTGAATAATCTGTGAATGGGGTGAAGAGAATACCAGAGTTCTTTGCACTACTCTGGTGACTTTCTTAAAAGTTCCAAATTATTTCAAAATAATTTTTACAAATCATACTAACCGCAGTAATTGCTTGAATCCTCTCTGATAAGCTACATTTCATCAAGTTTGCTAACTTTTTATCAAGTGCTCACAGTTAGAAATTAAAGGTGACGGTGCTCCCTCTCAGAGCGGGAGGATGGCACCCCGTGATCTCCCCCCACCCCGTACAGTGCGGACTGAAACACGGTGGGGAGGCGGGCATACCCGCCCCTCTCCAACTACGCTCACCCCGAAAACAGGCTGAGTGGCGCTGGTTCCTGAGGAGCCACCTCCCCTTCACTGCCCTCACCTGACTTGGCGCCTACCCCATCACGAACTGCTTTGTCTGCATGTGACACACTCTCATCCTCAACAGCTTCCCTGCGTCTCTCCCTCCCACTGAACTACGAATTATCCTTCTATCCTTCGGAACTCATTAGAGTCGCTTCCTCTACGAAGCCTCCGCTGTCCCTCCTGGGTGCTGCCAGGCCCCAGGGCACCCTGCGCAGCTCCCAGCACAGCACCCCCTGCATCCCGACAGCCGGCTGCTCTCTGACCCATCTGTGCACACCTAAAGCACGCACCCCCCGCCACTTCCCCTCGTGACTGTTCCGAACCCCACCGCGGCATCGCCGCCACTGCGATGCTCAGCAAGCAGCTGCTGAGCGAGCGAACGACTATCCTGTGAATAGTACACGTCACCACCACTTAGGAATCGATGGTCTACGGGGCTTGTTTCAAGTTCCAGACGATGACGTTCAACCCACTGGTAATTTTCAATGGGAGTCCAGCACAGGCTCAAACCTGCTCCAAGTAGAGCAAACACCATCTATTTTGAAGCTATTCTAGTTACATGAGCCAAACAGTATAAACATGTGCTCCAAACCCGCAGCTGGATTCCCAAGATTAAACCGTTCAGCGCTGCACTGAATGGAACTGGTATGGAGAAGAAACCAGAGGGCGGGCTTTCTCCTCCACCAGAATCAAGCGATTCAAGGCGGCCTGACTTAAAGCCACTTCGACTGAACACCTGCTTAGCCGTGCACAGCATCACCAGAGCAAGGTCCGCATCAGCTTGCCAAGTCTGGCAACTTGTATGGACAGAGGGCTACCGATCCCTGACGCACCACCGCAGCCAATCAGGATGAGAAAACGAGAGACGAGGTGACGTGAGACTGCAGACGAGACGGATGCAGAGAGTGTGGCCCATCCACACCCTTCTGACCCAAGCCATGCCTCAGCAAGGGCACCGTGCCCCTCACGCACGAAGAAAAAGACGGCAGGGAGGGGTCAGACGCGGAAGCAGACCTCCAGTTCAGGACAGAGACACAGGCTCTCACTACGGTTCAGAACGAAGTCATGGCACCTAGGGGAGGCGCGTGCAGAACTGCAAGGGCCACTGCGGAGCAGGCTGTCCTCCCCGCGTGCAGCCGCCTCAGTCCCCCTGGCCGTCCTGCCATGAACGGCCACAAAGGTTTTCGGTTTCTCTTAAATGACAACATACTCTTCCATTCTCCTACCCCCATCGTCCTTTCCAAGCAAAGTTCTTACAACGAACTCGGCGCGCACCTCACCTGGCCTGTTCTCTTGGTTTCCTTAGAAGTGCGTGGGGGTACCTTGGAGGCACTGCATTCCACAAACGGCAGATGTGAAAACAGGTGAAAATCCCCAGTTCTGACCTCATTCCAGACCTTCGGTCCCACCATTCCGGCTTGGTTTCCACGCTCTCCTGCCTCTGCCAGTTTTTACAGCCACTCAGATTTTAGATCTCTGCACCTTCAACCTCCCTGACTTGAGATCTGTCCACTGCAGTTTCTTGTAATCAGAACCTTTCACTTCTCTCTATCCCATCCCCAGGAAACTCCGATTACTCCAGGCTTACATCATCACCAGTACGCATGACTAAACACCCCCCCTGCACACCGCCACCTGCTATTCTGACTCTAAGCACTGCCACTGCGTGGTGACGACGCAAAACCCTTCATGGCTCCAAAACGCTGACAGCAACAGAACAAACTTTAAGGTGGTGACCATTCACGGTCCCCTATAACCGGCTGTGAACCTGTTTTCCAAACTTACTTTGCAACATCAGACTTGTTCCAGAGACTCCACTCACAGCTAACACCCTCTTCCCCTCAAAAGTCATTCCAGGCAACAGGACACCCGAATGCAATGGACTGTCCAGATGTTCAGAAGCATCTGCAAACCAAGGCCCTCGGCCTGTTTTTGTAAACAATTATTTCCGTGGGACACGCCTATGGCCACTCCCCCAGCACTGCCGGTGGCTGTCTGGACAGCACAATGGCAGAGAGGTCCAACAGTGAGCAAGACCACCCACAGCGCCAAACGGCCACGACCCTGCCCCTTACAGACAAAGTCCCCAGACCCTTGGACTCAATGATTTCACAGGATCATTCCTATCACTATTCTGAAAACCAAGAGAGGGACTGTAGCGGGTGGGAAGACAGAGACCCCTGTGGAGGCCACTGCCATCATCTCCGGATCACAGGTTACAGTGGTTTGCACGAAGGGGGAGGCAGTGGGGACAGGGAGAGGAGAATGGATAGCAAGGTGGGGCTGAGAGAATCGGTTAACGGACTGCATGCAGGTTGGAAAAAAGGAAGAACCATGATTGCCACCTTGTTCCCGGCCTGAGCAACCAGAACACAGTTGCTACTTTTAAGCGAGACGGGGACTTCTACAGGCAGACCGGGGTTCTGAAGGTCAGGTCCACAACTGGAAATAATTCACACCAGTTGACTCCTGCACGGAAGCCTCCAGTGACTCACTATTCTTTCCAAGTAAAAGCGGAAACCCTCACAAAGGTCTCAGTGGTCCCCCAAATTCATATGCTGAAATCTAATCCCCAATGTGACAGTATGTGAACATGGGGTCTTTTGGAGGTGATTGGGGCATGAATAGGATCAGTGCCCTGATAACAGCCCAGAGTGCTCTCTTCTCCCTCCTGCTGTATGACACGGCCAGAGAACAGCCAGGAACCGGCCCTCACCAGACACGGACCTGCTGGTGCCTTGATCTTGGCCTTCCCAGCCACCAGAACTGTGAGAAATAAATTTCTGTTGCTTATGGGCCTCCGAGTTTATGGTGCTGCTGTAGCAGCCCCGAACGGATGAAGATACCAACACTCGCCCCGGCTACACGGCCTCCCTGCTCTTCCCAAGCACCCTGGGCAAGCGCCCGTGTTAGGCCTCCACACTGATCTTTCCAGTGTCTGGGATGCTTTTCTCCCAAGACATCTACAGAGCTCATTCTCTCAGCCCCTCCCCCTTGCTGAAATATAACCACTGTGAGGCCTTCCCAAGACCCCTTACTGAAA
Organism: Pteropus alecto; assembly: GCF_000325575.1. Taxonomy (NCBI): domain Eukaryota; kingdom Metazoa; phylum Chordata; class Mammalia; order Chiroptera; family Pteropodidae; genus Pteropus; species Pteropus alecto. Next base: position 1,959,094 of record NW_006440135.1, read on the forward strand.
TTCCACCAGCCACTGGCCCCTTCCTCACCCACCTGTTCTCCCCACTTCTCTGCTTAATTTATCTCCAGTGTATTTATTACGTTCTCAAGTAATTTGTTTAACCTGTCTCCTCTCCTACTTCCCGGAATGGAAGCTCTGAGCAAGAGTATTTGTATGTTTCCCTCCCGCCAGTGTCACGGCTCTGCCTGAAACACAAGTGGTCTATAAATATCTGTTAAGTGAATGAACTGGTCCAAAGAATAATTTATTATAAGATTCAAGAGAATTTCACTGATATTCCTGAGGTTTTGGGGTGGGGGGGAAGAAAAGCGCATTACAAATGCCCATACGATGCAGTTCAACTCAGACAATGATTTTATTTAGTTCTGCTATTCCAGATTGCCTGTGCACTGTCTCCCTTTTCTCCTTCCTGTTCCTAACAATTAAAATGTTTGGGATCAGTCAGTTCATAGGTAATACACTAATGGAAAGAGAAAAAAAAAAAAAAAACCCCGAAGCTTTTCCTGATGGCCGATCAGGCCTACATTCCTTCCCAGTCTCATCTCACCAGCCTCTCCCCGCTCTGCTCTGTGCTCGCGCAAACCAGACCCAGCCGTGCTCCTTAGAGACGCTTCTCCTCCCGGTCACTGACCTTTCCACTCCTTAATCCCTCTACCGGGAGAGCTCCTCCCACAGCTCTTCTAGTCAGCTCCTTCTCATCGTTCAGATCTCCGAATGGCACAGCCTCGAACACACCCTGCCTGCCTCCCCAGCTGACAAGACCACCATCCAAACTCCGCCTTGTCTTCCTAACATTTCAAACCTTCCAAAGTCTTACGTGCCTACATATATCTTACTCGTTTTTTTCATTACTATGTGCGCCTAATGCCTGGAACATTAGATAAAATAGGTGACCATTTCATTACATCTAGAAGGTACGATGGGGTGGAGTTCCACGTAACCATTAAAGACACGGACAGCAACAAGAGGCTCCCGACATCGGACGGCTAGGAGGGTCTAGCTGGAAAGGGCTATTCCCACTACCTCACGACGTGTAGCCAGACACTAGTAAGTTATGGGCAAGCCTTTAATTGATGAATGCCCCTCCCAGCCAACACATCCGTCGCGTAAGACCTTGCCTCCAGGCAAGAAATATTTAAGGACCGGCCAGAACAATCAAAAACGTTATCCTCGGAGAGAAAGCATCTCTCAGCATTCTGCCCACCACAAGGTCAGCCCTGGGGAGCCCTGAGGCTGGGTAAATGAAGGGCGCTCCAGAACCAGCTAGCTCCGCCCCCCAGCAGCATCCCCGTAAATGAAGCAAAGGAAGGCGTTCCCAAAACAATTGCAAGAGAAAGGGGTGCGGGAACGGGGACGGGCGGGGGGCTTCCGCCGAGCAGCGGGAGCAGCCCGTGCGGCCAGCCCC
>NW_006440135.1:1960986-1961332 GCF_000325575.1 Pteropus alecto
AAAACGAGGAGGCGGGCCGCGCTGACGCTGTGCGCCGCGCCACAGGGGAGACCCTGGGACAGCGGAGGTGTCGAGGTGCACTCCTTCCACTGCGGGGGCTTCGTGCTTGCCGTCAGCCGGTGCGTGGCGGACTTTTCATGGACACCCAAAACCTCTGACGAGGGCGTGGCGGCCCCGCGATGACGTCATTCGGGCGCGCCTGCTGGGCTAGAAGGACCGGGCCCTGGCCGGACAAGTGTGCGATTCACCGCTAGGGGGAGCTGCGCCGCCCAAGTCCGGCCGGGCCCGGGGGAGAAGGGTCGACTACAGTTCCCGACGCCCCGCGCGGCGGGCGGACTGCGAACGG
>NW_006440135.1:1961382-1965295 GCF_000325575.1 Pteropus alecto
GGGAACGCTTTTCCTTCCAGCCACTCCCTCCGCCTGCCGTGGTCCACGTGCGGTCCGACCCCGCGCCCCTGGGCCTGGTTCCGAGACCCGTCCCCGCGGGCCCCCTGAAGCCGTGGCTGTGGGCGCCGCCACCCTCCGGGTGCAAGCGCAGCGCCTGGCCCGGTCTTCGGCGATCCCGCCACCGCTTAGGGGCGATAGCCAGCCACTACCAAGTCCCATTTTAATACCTCTTGGGAGGGAAAAAAAGAAAAATCCCACCGGGCCGCATCTGTTGGGTAAATTCAGGCCCTAACCCTTCGCTTGACCTCAGTTTTTGCCATCAGAAGCCTCCCGCGACTGCCCGATGTCTGGTTATAAAGTTCAATTCTTAACAATCAATACAAGCATCGCATGTGTCAAGTGGATGTGCAGAACTTACCAGCTTTTTCCTAAATCTTTAGAACTTGCAACTGGAAACACCCCTTCCAAGAAGGCAGTCTGGATTATTCTCCAAATCTCGCACCCCTACCCTAGCTTCCACACACAGGCTGACACTTGCTGTGGAGTGAAGGGACCAGATATCCAGCTCTTGCCGTTAGGTTTCCTGTCGCCGGCACCCAGACACCCCAGTACCTGACCGAGGAAGTAGCCTCACTGTTCCACGTACCCATGAGCAGAAAGGAGACGTGAGCAGGTGCACAGTGGGACGCAGATACACGTAGGAAGTCAGACCATGTGGCCCATCAGAGAAAGGAGACGTGGCTTGTGTGAGTCTTGATGGCTTTCCATTTCTGGCTTCCGATCCCAGACAAATTCGTGTTCACAGTAGCTTCCCTTTTATTTAAGTTTTCCTACACGAGCGTTCTCCCCCGCCCCCCACACAGAGTACCTTAGCGAGGGAGGTACCGGCGTATCCTCCAGCTCCGCTCTGTCCACCCACACCCACGACAAACCTATCTCTGCCGCGACTCGGAACTAGCGCTGCCTCCCTGTCTGCACGCCTGCCTGTCTTCCCTTTGCTGGGCAGCGTCCTCCCAGCTCTACACATCATGCGGCGATCCATCTACCCTTCCAGACTCCGAATTTTGCCTCCACATCCCCAAATGACGCCTGCCTCCTTTTTCACGAAATATTTTATAGCCCCACACTTTGACTTGGAGTATAGTGATTTTTATGTCTTAGAGGTGAATTTTCCTTTTAAATCTTGCAAAGTGCTGGACACAGTAAGGGCTCAACGAAGGTCAGTGAATTAAATTTGCTGCAACTATTCGATGGTTAAAAAGCAAAAGCACTTGTGTTCAAAAATGAAAGTGCGTTTGAGTCTACTTCTACCTTTCTCAGAATCAGTTCTGAAGACATTTAAAGAAAGAAGCAAGAGTCTTGTTTGCATAGCACAGGGTGAGTAAATTCTTAAAGGGCCACACAGTAAATATTTTTGGCTTTAGGCACCATACAGGTCTCTGATGTATATTCGTTTCTACCATTTTTTTTTTTTGTTTTTTAAAGATCACTTTAAAACGTAAAAATCTTTCTTACCTCCCAGGCTTACAAAAACAAGTGTAATTACAGGATATAATGGAAACTGAAGTAGATCACTAGTTGAGGAATACTGAAAATTAATATTGTTCCTCTTCATCACATGATGAACCACATCTGTTTTGTCATTGTTATGAAAACAAACAAGGAAATGTCTACACTCCAGAAAGTGGTGAACGATGACTTTGGAACCACACACCTGGCTTTAAATTCTCAAGCTAGTGACTTACTTGAGCTGATATTTCCTTACAGAGGATTAGCAATAATTTAGGTGAAAAGTGACAGGGACAGGCCTGAGTCCTTAGGATCTACTATCAGAGAGTAGTAGTTAATAATTTTTCGATGGCATTTTTTATTTTTATTTTTCAAAACAGAACTTTGTGTTTTTCTGTCACAGTGTCCTAAGATCTGGAGGGATGTTTAGATTTTGGACCCTAATTTTGGGGCTTCCCTGTGCTTCTAGAGTCCAGTCTGCTGCTTAGAGGATCTGACTACAAAAGTCTCAGTTCTTGCCCCGTAGTCACATCTCACCTCCCACGGACTCGATAACTTCTTGAAACCAATTCTTCCGACGATAACATAACAGAGGTGACCGATTGTTTAATTTATTAACATATGCTTCCATTGAAAAGGCTCATAGATTTGCTGTAGAATTCAAGGAGGTTTTTTAATCATAATTCAAAATGGAAAGCTGTTTATTCATTGGGAGTTCTTATATTTTGCTTTGTGAAGAGCTGTTCTTTCACGTGATGCATTTACCATAAGAAGATAAGCTACATTTTCTCTTTCTCATAGAACCTGAGATGTTTTATGGGGTAGTCTGCAACTCTAGCAGTCTACAGTTCAGGGATATTATCTGATTATGCCATATGAATTTCCAGCCCTGGAGCCCCACACAAAGCCTGCACGCAAATGTTTATAACAGTTGTCCTCAAAATCACCAAAGCAACCAAGACGTCCTCTAGTAGGTGAATGGATAAATAAACCGTGACACATCCACACAAAGCAATCTTATTCAGCGCTAAAAAGAAATGAGCTATGAAGCCAGGAAAAGACACAGAGGAAACTTAAATATTACTGAGCGAAAGATGCCGATCTGAAAAAGCTACACGCTGTGCGATTCCAACTATATAACTTTCTGAAAAAAGCAAAACAATGGAGACAGGAAAGAGATTGGTGGCTGCCAGGGGCTAGGCGAGGGGTTGGATAAATAGAGGAAACAGGATTTTTTAAGACAGTGACACTATTCTGCCTGATACTGTAACGGTGGATACATGTCATTAAACATCCGTCCAAACATATACAATGTACAGTACCAACAGCGAACCACAGTGCGAACTGGGAACTCTGGGCGATTAGGATGGCTCAGGGCAGATTCATCACGGATGACAAATGTACCATCCAGGGGAGGGTGTTGGCAGTGGGGGACCCTGAGCTCATGTGAAGGCAGGAGGTATGTGGAAATTCAATGTCGTTCTGCTTGATTTAGCTGTGAACCTGAAAAATGAAGAAAATAATTTTTCAGAAAAGAACAAAAAGTTGCAGACTTTTCGGGAATAACAGTGAAAGCCTCCGAATCGGGAGTAAACGTGACGTCAGACACCGCTCGGGGTCCGAATGCTGTGAGCAAGGAGCTGCTCGGGTGTGGGTCAGTTAAAAGGAGTGGCTAGGCACAGATCACACAGGGGCTTGTAAGCCGGGGTAGAAGTGTTTCCGATTTTTTTGTTGTTTTAATTCTTTTCTTTTCTTTTTTTTTTTTTAGGCGAAGCAACTCTTGGTTGACCTCAGAGATTGCAAGGACTTTGTCAGTTTACAATCCTTTATTTTTTATTTTTTACGCCTACAGCACCTGGTCTTCCTGGGTGGTCTCCCATCCAAGTACTAACCAGGCCCGACCCTGCTTAGCTTCCGAGATCAGACAGGATCGGGGTCGTTAGGGTGGAATGTCCGTAGATGGAAGTATTTCAGATTTTAAATGCAAAGAGCAGTCATTAAATAGTTTTAAGAATGGAGTGTCATTATCCACGTTATAATAAAAACTACTCTTTCTGGCTGTCATGTGGAAATAGCCCGGGAGACTGGGCGTCATTTCCTAAGTTAGGATAGAAAGATCAGCCCTGGGCAGGAAATGGAGGCCGTGTTGCCTCAAAGGTGTATGTAACTTGAAGAGGTTGTTGCAGTGAGGAAAACTGCAGACTTCTTCAGGGGCACTGAATTTGCAAACCTTTATTTATCTTTGGAAGAAAAATGGCACGTATGGTAAATAAATCCAAAGGAACTGATTGTGTAAAATTATCGCCGGTAATTTATGGCTCAGCGTGGTGGCAGAGGCGTCTGGTGACACCGGCCTTTTTTCAGCTTCTCCCTGGCATGTCTTCTGCAGACTAGAAGCTCTGGA
>NW_006440135.1:1966712-1994584 GCF_000325575.1 Pteropus alecto
GTTTTCAGTCTCTATCACAATTAAGATTGGGAAATGATTATCTTACCATCCTTCACGGCACCATATTGGTTCAATTTATTGGCGCCATTGTGCTCAGTGAACTTGGTGGGCTGCAAATATCTTACTGCCCACGTGATGGAGCGGGTGAGGTACAACCTGTGGAAAATCGCAGCGAAGTTTCTGCAGGTCCAGATACATCCCGGCCTGGGAGAGAAAAAGGTAACGTATTGGTCTTTGAGACCCCACCGCTGAAATGGAAGGTCAGTGCTGCAGACCTGGGTCGGCCTTTCTTTTTAGGCAGAGTTTACCGCATCTCGACGGGCAGCTCTGGCCCGTTTATTGGGTAACTTAAAAGTCAAGCAGCTTTGAAGTGAGCTCAGAGATGAGAAGGCAAGGAGCTCTGCCATCTGGTCTCAGACCACGTGGTACACGGAACCCACCACGAGCCCTAGCAGGGGACTAGGTGACGTCCCCTGGACTTTCGGCACAGAGTAACGCCCTTTCTGAAAGATAACTATGACACCTTTTTTTCTGAAATGGCTCTTGGTTGTCTCCGGGCCCTGGGAGAGATTGAATGTCTAACCACGGGACATCCTGTGACTACAACGCACTAACTCATTGAGTCATACAGTTTGATTTCCCTGGCAGCACCCGGGCCAAATGGAAGTGACATCCGTGAGACTGGGTGTGAGCAGGTGTCGAAGGCTAACGCGGCTGCTGGGACGAGAGGACCCCACGCCCCTCAGGGGCCCCACCAATGCTGCGCCTCACCTCTCTACCCAGCCCACAGCTACGGCCTTGTGGGAGGGACCTGTGCCCAGTTGTCACCGTGTTAAGCCTTGTTGGCAGAGGGCTCTGCACGGCGAGCTGGTGACAGCCCCAGGTGCACCTGCGGGGTATCTCACCTCCTCTCAGGTTAGTCCTACACTCAGGTAGTGAAGAACGCTTCTCCCAGGGGCAGAAACGGAGCGTTTCCTGTGATGTTTTACTACTGTTGGAGGAAAGGTGGAGACCTTACCTGCCTGACGGAGAGTTGGCGGAGGTCGGACTCTCGAGGACTTGGAATGAGATTGGAGAGCTGGAGCCGAGGGTGTGTGCGGCACAGCCACAGGCACAGAGTGGAAGAGTATCTGTTTTCAGGGATGCTCGCCAAAGGGCACCGGCCTCTGAGAAGTGTCATGGCGAACAAGTGGACAAGAAGGCCCAGCCTGGGAAGGCCACTCGGCCCTTTCCTGAGTCACCTTGAGTTTTTCCAGTGACTTAGGAGCAAGAGGGTCGCCGTGGCATGGGTGGAGACGGAGGATGGGCCCAATGGCAAGGCTCTCTCTCACAAGGCTGGTCTGTCAGCCCTACTGTGTGCTCCTCTTGTCAAGCAGTGGCAAGAATGAGCGTCAGATATGGCGTCATTCCATGGGTGGTCAGGTGGACATGCCATTCAGGGTGGGGAGCTCTCCTGGCATCTAGTAGGTCGAGCGTAGGCACGGCGAAACATCCCGCGGCACACGGGACGGTCCCTCTCCACACAGAATCGTCCAGCCTCAAACGTCCGCAGGGCCACGGCTGAGAACCCCGGTCTCAATCCTTACACAAGGACACGAAGCTAGTCTACAGCCGCGCCACCCTGAACCGCCCGATCCCGTCAGATCTCGGAAGCTAAGCAGGGTCGGGCCTGGTGAGTACTTGGATGGGAGACCACCTAGGAAGACCAGGAGCTGTAAAAAGTAAAAATAATAAAAATAAATAAATAACTAAAAGGTCCTTGCAATCTGTGAGGTCAACCAAGGGTTGCCTCTCCTAAAAAAAAATAAAAGGATATGAAGCTAAAGACGCTATGGTTTTTTGGGGGGAGTTATTTACAAAAGCGTTTCTTTTTTTCTCAATCGTACCTCATAGCTCAATCCAATGAAAATAGTGAAAGTCATCTGGTTTCAAAGAATCTGCCCAGTTCAGCACTGTTTCGTCACATGGCATCTTGGGTAGATGTCACTGCACTAATGGGTCAGGCAGAGATTACGTTAAGCCCAGAATGAAGCACTGGAGAACAGAACAAGATTTTTTGGGCTCTAAGAAATAAGGGGCAAATGCTGTTAGCAAGCGACAAATCAGGATTAATCAAAGATTAAAGAACACTCCACAGATACTGGATTCCGTTAACCAATGTCGCCATAATAAATAAAAAAAAATTTTTGAAAGCACATGATAAATGAGAAATTATGTTAAGTGTAAATGTACTAAATGTTCTAAATATAATCAGATTGCTAAATAAATCCCCAAATGTATGCTATGTACCATAAAAAATAATAAATAAATGAAAATTCAAAAAATAAAATAAAATAAAAAAAAAACACTCGATGGAACCAGCCTCGCCCGCTGCCTTCTTCCCGGGAGCAGCCGATCCGGCTGACCTTGTCAACATTCATGGTCGTGGTATAAATATGTGTGCATTTTATTAATATGTTTATATCTTTCTAGCCATATGACCATCACAAATATAATTTTAGAACCATTTTTTCACGGAATGAATTCTAATCATAAATGTGAACCTATACCGACAAGACCTCGGTTTTTTCTCACGGCTGCAAAGCGTTCCAAGGTGACCGAGTCCACCAAATCCCACCCGTGTGCATTCCTATCCGGGCTTCGCGGCTTCGGCTTCGGGGCGACTGCTGACACTTGGGGCCCATTGTTCTCAGCGGCGGGGATCCTGAGCACTTCAGGGTCACCCTGGCCTCTGACCACTAGAGGCCAGCAGCAGCCCCCTCCAGATGCCACAGTCAGAACTCTCCTGACTGGCCAAAGCTAACATGTCCTGGGGCCAGAATCGCCCTAGGCTGGGAACCGCCCACTGCGAGTCTTTCTCTGGTTTTCTCTGGCTGGTAAACGGGAGCAGCCTGGACAACCCTATGCTCTCCTCCTCCTTCTACCCAGTGATGCCCAGTGTAAATTCCTACATGCTAAACCCCTGTCGCAAAGCAGAGGCGTTCATCTGAGAACTGTGATGCAGTTTCGTCAAAGTGCTGTCAAAGTATCATTCTTTGAAAGCGAAAAACACAACTCTCATAAACACAGAGCGCGCCTCCGCCATGGATGACCAGCAGGACGGTAGGGCAGGTTCGGCGGACGTGGAGCGAGAGGGCTCAGGGACTGGGGGCGCAGGTTATCCCGTCGTGCTGACCTCGGGCTCTGAACCTTTCTGGGGCTTCCGGGCCCCGTCCCTTTCCCTGACCATCATTCTTTGAAAGCTAAAAACACAACTCTCATAAACACAGAGCGCGCCTCCGCCATGGATGACCAGCAGGACGGTAGGGCAGGTTTGGCGGACGTGGAGCGAGGGGGCCCAGGGACTCGGGGCGCAGGTTATCCCGTCGTGCTGACCTCGGGCTCTGAACCTTTCTGGGGCTTCCGGGCCCCGTCCCTTTCCCTGACCCCAGACAGGAATCCCCAGCACGGCCGTCAGGCGTTTCTATGCTACCAGGGACCCTCGCAGCTTGTGGATTGTCCCACTCAACAGAAAAACAACACGTCACACCAAAGCCGCCTGCTCCTAATGGATCAGACAGTTAGTTCTTGGGCGACTGCTGGACAAGGCCGGCTGTAGCCTTGAAAAGACAGTCATCTTTTTGTCTATTTCTGAGTTCTGACTTTTTTTTCCTCTTAAATTGCCTTCCTAAAACTTTGAAAATTTTACCCTTAATTCAATTGATGCAATTCCCATAACTATAACCAAAATGGGGGATTCTCATTCTTTTATTATATCCTCTCGGACAGGTATCTCGTTCCTGTGTTTCTATTTATTCTACGACATTCTCACAAGTTCCTTGGCCATTCCTCGGCTCCAGTGTATTTGGCTTTTGGCCAGTTTCCTTTTTAAGGAATTTGACTTTTTCTCATTCATTTATCTATTTAGAATACCAGTCATTTGTCTTTTATAAATGTTAGAAATATTCTTCTCAATTTTTCTTGGTCTCTTCATTTAGTTTTTCTTTAAAATAGAAACTTATCTATAGTCAGGGCCATCGTTCCTTTCCTTTCTAGTGCGTTTGGGGATTACATCGGAAAATTCATTCTAAACCCCAGGATTCGATATTTATCTGTTCTTCTAATCCATTTAGAGATGATCATTTTATACTTACATTTGCATTCCATTTGAAGTTCACCTTAAAGGAAGAGGAGAGCTGGAGGTTTGACTTTGTTTCCCAAAGAGCGAGCGAGTGTCCTGGAGTCCGTTCGTTGACTAGCTCATCGTTTGCAGTCCCGTGGCTCGGAGGCGAAGCGCTCCATCGGGAAGTTTCTGGACGGGCTGTTCCGGTCTCTTGATCTGCTGTTGTCTTGGCCACAGGCCACAAAGTGTAAATGGCTGTTCGCGTCATCATTTTAAAGTCACAGCTTTTATTTCCAAATGGTAGAGCGTCTATTTGCGCAGAATTTAGGTGGGTGAAAAGGTGTCTTTTTTTTTTTTTTTAGGACAGTGATTTTTCATGGTCTTGTCAGGCCAAGTATTTCCCTGTTAAAAAGATATTTTCCCTTCTAAGCGAACACTCGGAGGTCATGGAATTTCCCTCTGCGTAGGAAGCCACCTGTCCCACGTGTTCTCACCCGACCTCCTTTCCCTGTTCCCCGCGTGTCTGTGAATGCTTAGGCCGGAGGCCCAGCGGGATGGTCGGCCCGTCGGCCGCTGGCAGAGGCTGCCCGGGGAACTCGGGAGCGAGCGGCGCCGCCTCCCGCACCTCCTCCGCTTGGGACGCGGCGTGGCCGGATTGCAGGCAGCGGAGAGTCGGCAGAGCTTCCCGTATTTGTTTCATTAACTTCCAACCGGTTTTCTCAAAGTGGGCTCCTCGAGACCCTTGAGATCTAGCAGAGTGGCTGAGGAACGTGCTTTCTGGAGCAGATGGTGGAGAACCGCCCAGCTAAACCACGTGGAGCAAGTGTCTCTGCAGCAGGCCTTATCAGGGCCTTTAATCCATTAATATCCTGCGCGTCTCCATGAGTGTGGTGGTTACAGACCTCCGTGCCCTTCCCCAAGAAACAGCCTCGAACGACTCAGCGAACACCCGCTTCCGAAGCCCTGTGGCCTGGGAAAGACTTTGTGGCCCGATACTATTATTTTTCCACCCAAACTGTGAAAACTGCAAAATGTTTCTAACAGGGAAAATGAAGACACTGCGATTAAAGATAACCACCGACGGCAACGAGTCCTCCGCATCCTTCTCCGCGGCTCCGGTCGCTTCCCGCCGCGGAAGGTTGGGGGCGGGGCGGGGAGGAGGACTTAGTGTCCTTTCTGGGGCCACCTGCTGCCCTCTGGCCGCGGGATGCTGCGCCGTGCTCGAGAAGCTGCGTCTGCTGGTCGCCGGACGGACGGATGGCGTTGGGTTTCCTTTGCTGCGTGAAGGTCACCAAGAACCTAACAGTACGAGCCCCCGGTCGTTCATGAGCTCGCAGTCCGCCAGGTCAGGAGTCCGGGCTCCGTGGCGCGGGGTTCTCTGCTCAGGGTCTCACGCAGTGAGGCCGGGGTGTCGGCCAGGCACCCCCTTCCTGGAGGCTCAGGGGAAGAGTGCGCTCCTGACTCCAGCGGGCTGTCGGTGGAAAGCGGTCGCTTGTACCTGCAGGGCTGAGGGCCCGAGGTCCCAGAGGACGCGTCCATGCCTGGCCATGTAGTCAGGACGCATGCGAACCCCAGGACCCCCTGAACGCTCCTGGTGACAGCCTGGCAAACCCCCGCCCATGTGTGGCTGCCCGCAACTAAAAGCATCTGTGAGGTGGTTCCGTGGCCGCCTTTCAATGAATATTTCAAAAAGAGTCTGTTTTAAGCCTCATTGTCGTCTAAGGTTGGTATAATGATCAATATGTTCGGGGCAATTCAAGAATTAGCAATCATGGCGCCACGTTCTTCACGGAGTGTTAATATAAATGCATTTTGTTGGCCTTCGATGATAAATCGAAAGAACTGCTGACCCCGAGCCCCTAGACCCAGGCTTTTTAACGTGACCGTCTCGTCCTCGTGCTCGAAGCCCTTGTTCCCCAGCTACACCTGACGTCACTTTCTGAGCTCCTGACTGCAGGTTTCTGAAAGTGACTCTTTTTTGTGAAGTTTTGCTGTGAAATCCAGCAAGTAAAAAAACAACTTAGCCCAAACAGACTCCCTGGTGTTGTTGGTTGGGTTGGTTGTAGCTCTCCGTTTTCAGCCAGCGTTGGGGGACAGGGCTGACCCCTGGAGTGATGCTAAAGGACCACCCCCATCCACTCTTCTCTGCGGGAACCGCCAGCTTCTCCCCTGACTGGAGGGAGCTGCGGTGTCCTTCGTCAGCATGCGACGAGCTGACAAGCCCCACGGCGTGGTCCCCTCTGCGCCAGGGCCCCCACCCAGGGGGCCACGTCCCCAGCCATGCCCTCCGAGCTCTGACGTCATCGCTACCTCGGCCCTGAGGCTGGGGCCCGGGCTCATTTTCTCAAGCGGGCCCCACAAATTCCGTTAAGCCGCCTGGCTGTCGTTTCCAGCCACCTCCCCACTGTCTCCCTAGGAGCATCGAAAGCCAGACTCATTCGTTCTCTCCAGCACTTACCGGGGATTGGAGCAGTTGGACGACTGTCCTGTGAGGAGGGCAAAGGGACACAGAGCGGGAGCAGCCCGAGGACCATGCGAGGGAGGGACGATAAGTTGGGAGAGAAAGGCCGGGCCACACAAGCGTCATCGAAAACACCGCGCGTGTCCAGTTGTGCCTTGGCTACAAGGGACTCACGTATCTTATTGCTGATAGTCCACCGTGAGAAATAAAATGCAAGGAGACCTGGGGGGCATTCCAGTGTTTCTCAACAGCTTGGTCTGCAAGTCCGGGGTGTGGGAACAGAGCATGGGGGTGATTAAGGAGCTGCTCTGGGCCCCTCGCCGGTCAGTAACTGTGCCAGCCCTGTGACAGGCTCATCAGATCTGAGCTCAGTCACTGACAGGAACCGGTAAAACCTCTGAAATCTCAGAGACAGAGAGTGGATACGGGGCTGGCCCGCCTCAGATGCAGTGTCTCGCCCTGCTGACACACCTCCGATTCCAGAGAACAGGGTGATGGCTCCGAGGTGAGTTATGCCGGGTCCTCCCCTGCTGAGTTCACCTTCCACTGCCCACCTAGATGTGCCTGCCCCGGGCACCAAAACTTTCCTTTCCCTCGTCCGCCTGAGCTTCCCTTCCATCACCAACCCTGGCCCCTCATACCTCCCTCGGGAGGTGGCCGTGTGACCCTCACATCCTCAGAGCTCAAGTCCGCAGAACGTCCATTGGCTCCCTGTCCTCTGGGTCCCTCTTTCTGGCCAGGTCGCTCGCCCCCCATCCCTGGGAGGGGCTCCCCCAGCATTTCGCCCCTTCCTCTTGACCCCCTCACATCTAGGTGCTCGAGGAATGAGTTCTAAACCTCAATAAGGACCTGCTGTGCCCCAGCTCGAAGCCCTCCGCCAGCTTCCTTTCTGCTTCAAGTAACGTTCAGATGTTCCGACGGCCTCGGGCCTGCGTTCTTGGGCGACTCTGCTGTCCACGGGCGGGGCCATGTCCCCTCCCACCTGAGGGCCTTCTTAGTCCCTCTGTCCGGAGCATGCCGCCTCCAGACCCTCCATGCCACATAGGTCTCGTTGAAATGTCCCCTCTCCAGTGAGGCTTCCCTCTCCCCCGGATGCTGACTCAGGGGGGGCAGAAGCGCCCCAGACACTAAGGACACAGGGCTGGCACAGGGCTGTCCCTCAAGCATTTGGGCAACGAACAAATGCATCGCGGAGTGACGTCCCTGGTACCTCCGGAGGGTTAACCATTTCAGCCAAGAGCTGAGCTCAGTCGCCTCGGTACCTGTGGTCCAAACACTGTTCCAAGCGTTGGGGGGCTCGTGGGGCTGTGCCGTCCAACACGGCCACACGCGGCTCTCGAAATACAGATTTAAATGGACATAAAACACAACGAAACATTCAGGTCCTCCGTCACTTACGCGCATGTCAGGGGCTGTACAGTCACAGGTGGCCAGTGGCTGCCTATTGTGGACTAAATGTTTGCGTCCCTCCAAAGTCACATATTGAGGTCCTGGCCTCCAGGGTAACGGTGTCAGGAAGCGGGGCCTTCGGAAGGCGATTAGGGTCCGGGGAGGTCACGGGGGTGGGAACGATGATGGGAAGGGACACCAGAGGCCCTTCTCTGTGTGCCCTGTGAGGATGCGAGGGGAAGGTGGCCGTCTGCGAAGCAGGAAGCGGGCCCTCCTCGGACGCCAGACGCGCCGGCACCTTGACCTTGGACGTCCGGCCTCCAGGACTGGGAGAGAGAGATGTGTGTTGTCTGATCTCCCAGTCTGTGGCGTTTTGTCACAGCGGCCCCGGGCGGGCGCGACAGGGCCCGCTGCACAGGACAGTGGCGGAACGTTCCCGTGACTGCCCGAAGTTCCGTCACACAGAGCTGTTCCGAAACGTGGTACGAAAGACACGCCGGCCTCTCTCAAGGAGGTCCGAGTCGACCGGGGAAGGACAGGTGGCAAACGCCCCTGCCCGGTCCTGGTGGGCGTGTGCACAGGCGCTGAGGACTGGACGCAGAGGCCACGGAGGGTCCCCACAGCTGCCCACTCTGAGCTGGGGTTTCAAGGATAAGCGGAAGCTCATGGAAAGCAGAGTGCGGGGGGCCGGGGGTAGCCCACATGTATCCTGAGAATAAACATGAATGCACAAAGCCCTCGGCAGGAGATGCAGAGCCCAAAGGAGCGTGCGCTCGCCCGTCTCCCTCTCCCCACCGCCAAGCACGTTTTGTTTAAAAGAAAAGCACGCACGGCACTTCTGTTCCTTGGCGAGACTGACACGTGACATGTCACAGCAAACATGCGGGAGGGGTGAGCGAGCCAGGGGACTCTGCGTGGCAGCAGCTTAACTCGCATTTGTGAAACGGAAGACATAGCATAAGACAGCGTGAGGTGCCACACTGTCACGGGGAGGGGGGACTTGGGGGGCTGGAGTCTGGACCTGCAGACGAGGCCCCTCGTGGTGAGCAGCGGTCACAGCTGCAGTGTGGGGCCCACCCACACACAGGGGTGCTCCGCGCTCACACAGCGTCACTGGCTTAGCCTCCGCCTCGCCCCCAGACCGAGGGGCTGATATCCAGGAGTTTCACCCATCCCGACCACCCGCCGCTTTCCCGCCGTGACCTTGCTTCCTGGCGTCCACGTTCCAGTCCCTGGGCAGAGTTTATGCAACCATTTCGCATCCCAGTCTTCCCAGGACCCTTCCCGGGGGTGGGCGTCTGTCGGGTGCCTTTTGTCACGGCGAACACGTGGCCACCTTGCCGGTTGAGTCCCCAGTGCACGGCTGGCCTTTGGCATCGCTCCGGCTCTCCTGCGCCCCGTCCCCAGGACTGTGGGTGGCAGGGAAGTCAGACAGAGGCCGTCAGAGTCCCTGAGGAGCTCTGGAAGTAACCCCACCTAGTTCCCCACGGACCTGCGGGGGTCCGCGTGAGGCGGGCGTGGTCGGCAGGCTGCCGTCTGAGCGTGTGTCTGGGAGAGAGCAAGGTGCAGCAAGAGACGCACGCTGCTCACCCAGAGAGCAAGCTCTGCACCCCACTCCCGGCTACGGCCGCGCCGCTCCCAGGGCACGTGGTGGCAGCTGCCGTGCGTTGTCACGGGTAAGGAGGCTCGTCCTTAGCCTTGTCGGCACCGGCCGCTTTTTGTAGCTTTTGGAGGCTGCCGCTGCTGCCACTATACGTCGTGCTGAGCTCCGCGTGGAGTAAATGTTGGCAGCCACGCCGACTTCAAATTGATATTAATGTCAGGGTTGCTTTGTACAGTTTTCCTGGAGGTTTTAGCGACAACAGACCGAGGCAGGCATCCTGGCACGTGAACCCGAATCGAGGCTCGCATTTTTCTGATGTGTATTTAACTTGGTTCTGGCACAGAGTCTCTGTTTTTCTTGGGTTTTACATCATTTATGAGGTTGCATGGATACACTCTAACAAAACACCATCCATAATCAAATGAGGCTCACGGAAGTAAGAAACGCGCGCCAATTCCAACTAATCTGAGCCTTTATGGGAACAGCTCTTTGCTCTGAATGACTGGCCGGACATCTGTGTCAACACGTTCGGAGCCGGAGATAGAGGCCACTCACCCTAACGCGTAGCATTTCCAGCTCCGTAGAGAGGAAAATGCTCTTCGGAAACAAATGTCTCAATTAAGCTCTTCTGAGTGAAATCTAATCTCCTAATTAATTGTAACAATAAAAGACATGGATATTTGCATGGGGCGCGTGTGTCGTGCGTGTGTCGTGAGTGTGCGTGTGTGTGTGTGCGTGTGCGTGTGTGTGTGTTAGACAAAAAGAGTTTGCCTTGTTTCACACTGAACTTTCTAATAAAGTGACCTCCAGGCACCTCTGTGGGATCATTTTAGGAAGAAAGCCCTGCGCTTTCCCCCACGACACAGGCATCTGGCCTCCCCGTCCCCTCTAATCCAGGCACTGCTCAGCCATTTCTGGACTGAAAAGAGGCGAACGTGCAGGTAGAGGAAGGCCTGTGTGTTCAGGGTGACCAGAAAGCTCAAGAATCGAATCCGCTGCAAAACATTTCGCACAAGAGTCAACACCTGTGCGCGATCATTCTGCCAGCCCATGGCAGCGCTCGGTGCTTACTGGGGTGGGGGTGGGGGCTGTTCCTCCTGGTGATTAAAAATACACAGCTGTCTGACAGCTCCGCTTCCTAAAGCACCCATTCTCCGCCTGGGAGTGGGTGGGGGCTGCCCCCCTCAGGGCAGAAGTATCTTCTTTTCTGCACTAACGTGTCTCTTCTTGCTGCGGGTTGCTCTCGGCTAGTGATCTGTTTGATCTCTTTGTGACATTGGTTTTTGTCATCTCTCTGCAACGCGGACATCGAATGAGGACGCGATGGAATGAGATCCGCACACATCGGCAGCCAGCCAGTTTTCTTGGATTTAGAAACAGTCGTGGATGTCGCCGCTGAAAGACCAGGATGCTGTGACGACGTGGCAGCCTGGGGGGCGGCTGACGCTCCGCCTCAGTTTGCCTGCGTGGAGAGCTCAGTGCCAGTGGGACGTTTCTGTCCCATCTGAATCGACTGGACGCACCCACTGCTGTCGGGGTCAGCAGCTGCCTCTGTTTGATCAGCTGCGTCCGCCGTGGGCATGCAAGGCTTTCCCGAGCCCTCCGAGGAGGCCACCGCAAAACCTCTGAGTCACTTCGTCAACTCTCTTTCAACCCAGACGCAAATTCCTGGAGTTTAATAAGATGAGGTTTTAAATGAAATGGGGTTTTCTACTTAAAGGTCTGTCCCTATTGCATGTGGCTCTGCTTAAGGCCCTGAACTGTGGTACGGAGAGCAGGCGATGCGGGGGCAGCTGGAGATACTTCAGTCTCAGACCCGGCAGGTTCTTTGAATTAATAACACCGTTTGGATGGAATCCAGTTGTAGCTTTCATCCCAGTCTGGACAAGCAGTTTTATCTTTGTGTTCCCTCGAGTCTGTCCTTCTGCTTTGTCAAGTTCACCTACGAGGCCAGTGATCATGCAGCAAAACCAGGGAAAACCGCCCAAATCTACCCAGGTCACGTCCATATGAGCTCGCAGGCCTCCTTCGTCACCGGTCTTGCTGCTTGGGAGACGGTGCTTGCCACGACCAAAGGCACCATGTCTCCCGCTGGTCTGCCACCAGCTCCTGCCACCAGCTCCTGCCACGTCGACTCCAACGTTTCTAGCCTGGCCCTCCGTGTTTTCCCCATTTGTGCTTTTTAAAAAGCCTTAGATTGTTGTTGCTGTTGTTGTTGTTGTTGTTGTTGCAAATTTAACCAGGAAAACCATTTATTACCTTTACCGAGGAGCCCGAAGCTTTCGGGAGAAGCGATGGGCTTTTATTTTGTTTCAAAGTCGGCGAAGCCGGAGGCCAGGAGGCACAGTGTGTCACAGTTGAGTAAACCCGGCCTTCTGTTGGACAGCCATCCACGGCATCACGAGAGCTCCCTAGGCCGGCACCCGCACCTCGGAATTCAGTGCTAAGCAGGAAGCTGGTTTCTGCATCAGCACCCACTTTGCAAGATGCAGCAGGAGAGGATGCTCAGATGTTCAAGTCGGTCTCACTGAGATAGAGATAGTGCTTTTCTGCAATAACTTTCCTGTGCATGTCCCCCGTCCGTGGGACCCCTGCCCTCGGTTGTATTGTGACTTCACTGGACGGTAGCTGGGCGGGGCCAGCCTGCCTTGATGATATGTTGTAGAGAGCGGGGTGACTATCGAGCTAAAGCCTCACGTTGGCCCTAAGCACCACCCCCCCTTTCTTCGGTCCTCGGAAGATCAAGCACCTGCACCCTTCGTCCATCCGATGCACTACGACTTCTAAACGCCTCGCTTTGAAAATGCTGCATGTTGCTAACAGATCGGTGGGCACAAAAAATCCAGAATATTGTTTCTTGTCAAATAAATGGGTTGGTCACAACCTGTAGACAGAGTCCAAATCGCTCGCTTTTGAATGAATGACAAGACCCCATAATATTTAGACTCAACGGGTAATTTTCATTCAGGCTTAGTTTGTTAAGATGGGAACACGAAATACAAGCTTATTCATTTGAGTGTAAAATAAGAATTAGCTTGCTTTGGTGGACTACAGGTAAACTCATTAAAACCCTGGGACTTGGGAGCAATCCCGGGTGGTCCAGCTGTGGAAATTGACACGGTGCTAACCCAGACGAAAGGAAGGAGTTGATGTCGGTCTCCACGTGCAGATTTACCCGCCTGCACTGCTCCTGGGGTGCTGCCGTGGCTTAGCGCATCCTGAAGGAAAATCCCTTTGGTCATATGCACGCTTGGACGGCCTCGGAGAGTGTCTTTGACCGAGAAGCGCCTTGGGCCGTTGGAGCAGTTGTCTTGGGCTCTGCTCTTGATTTGGGATTTATTTTTATGGCGCTGTTATTAGTCACGTCCTTAGAAAAGCAGACAGCTCGGTGAGGCTCCTCCTCTTGGCCACAGGCTCTCTGGAGCCAGTTCCACAGCAGGACCCACAAGCCAGCGTCCTGTGGGGGACTCTGCCCGGCCGAGCTGAGGCAAAGGAGGAGGAGGCGACACGTCTCGCCGAAGTCGCCGTGACTTTTCTGAGTCTCTCCCGACAGCGCTCAGGTGCGACTTTGGCACGAGGAGATGCGGGGGGCGGCAGAGGGGGACATGGCGGACTTCAAATTATTGATCGGATTTGCTGACCTGCATAAAAGGTTCCAGTTTCACAGGAGTTGGTTTTCAGTTTGGGGCTGAATATTAGACGTTCAAACCTGGTTGATTTAGGTCATTCATAAATGATCATAATTTGTTCATCTTCTTCCAAAATGTCCATTTTTTATTGACTCAATTAAATGTGTCATTAGAGTGATCGATAACCAAGTTATGGAATGTACATGCTCTGTCATGCCAGTGTGGATAATATTCAGTTTAGTTTTGATATAAAGAAATTTGTGAAAATACCAAGTTTGTCATTTAAATGTTTCAGTTGTAGCTTTTTCTGGAGATATTGTTCTTAAATTTTAGTTCTAAAGGACTAGAAAAACATGCTTTTAATAATGCCTAATGATTTTCTAACTGTCTGAAAACAAATAATAAAGATCGGTAAAAATGAACTAAGAGTTGACCACGCTTCTTTGCTTCCAGTTTCGGTGTGTTCTGGAAATCTCTGTCCAAGATGGAGAAGATTGACAGGAGGGACTGAACAGACGGGGAGAGGATCCTAGCCCGTCGACCAATGTCACACGAGTGATTTAGCAACAGCTGGACAGTTGCGGGGGGGAAGGCTGGGTGTTCCGGGGTGGAGCTGGCTCAGGGCGGCGCCTCTTCTCTGAAGGACTGATTTTGAGCTGGTCACAGAGCTCATGAGAGGAATCAGCAGGAGCAGGCGGTTGAGATGAGCACGCGAGGCCGGGAAGCGGCTCTCAGAGTGGACGTGTCCACTTCGCACTGAGCCCGATGTCCGTAAGCACCCAGTGTGGAATTAGCCAGCATCCCGGCCATCTCAAGCCCGCGTGCCACCGACCCCTGAACAGGCTGCGGCCGTGCCGTGGTCCTCGTGTCCCTGGATCTGCCAGCGTGACTTCGCTGCTCCTCTCCTGGGCTCCCACAGCCCATGGACAAGATCCTCCCTCAGCGGCCCACCTGCCACAGCCCTGTCTTCGACTGTTCACGTCTCTGTTCATCTTCCAGGCGGGGCTACTGAGTTTAGCACACAGTAGGTGCTTAGCAGACATCGGCTAAATGAATGTGAGGAATGCCCACCAGACTGCCCACTCACTCAGTCTCCTCGTAAGGAGTCACGTGGTGAAGAAGAGATGTGAGCTCGTCCACACTTATCTCCCGGAAAAACTGTGCGATGAAGACTCAGCATCTCACTGATCCCTTCTTGAAAATAACCAAATATTTTTAAACTCATTCCACCAACCATTTTTGTATTAGCCACTTTTCTGAAGATGAGACAGACACACCGCCTTCGGGCAGAGCGGTCCATGCCCTTCCCTGCTGTTTCTGTTGTTCCCACGAGCCCTGCCTTCTTCCCGTTTTGCTCAGCGTTCATGCCTTCCTCTCCGCTTGCTCTCCTCTGCTCTCTGAGTCCGTGATGCTCACCACAGCCCACGCAGCCCGTCCCTGAAGTCACGACGTCTCTTTCCTTCTCTCTCCCACATCCGCGAACGCTCACACGCCGTCCTCCTCCACTCAGATTCCCTCTCACGCTCTCCAGCGAGAACTCCCCATCCGACCGGACGGGCCAGCGCATACTGGAGAGACAAGGTCAGTGCGGCCTGTCTACACAGCGGTGCTTCTGGCCGGCGCCCGAGACCACTAATCGATGGGTTATTCTCAAACCCACTTTCCAGGCATACTCATGCCCCTAGAAACATGACACATTCAGAAGAAACACGAGTCACCTAGCCCCGTGACCCAGCACCCACTTCCTGTAGGGTCCATAACCCTAGTGCGGACTCTGGGTTCACCAAGAGACCCTCTCAGCGGGCGGCGGGGGTGGCTGCGGTTATAAACACCATGGCTGGTGACAGCGAGGTCTGTGGGTAGACTGTGGGCGGTGGGGTTATTCTTGGGATGGTGAGGGGAGTGGCAGCCACTTAGGGGTAGAGGACCCTGGCATTCTGGCATCATGCCGGCCATTCCTGATGCGGTACTGGACACACCTAATCTGAAATTTGCTGAGTGGAACAGGAGCCATAGGTCGGGTCCAGAGCAGAAGAATGTGAAGGGCATGCCAGAAGGGAGGTGGGAATTAGGCCACAGGGAGGGAAAGGGGCTGGTCCGCGATCGGCTCTCGGGTCATCTGTGGTCACCCACAGTCATGGTTGGCCGAGGTCTACACAGAGCCAAGGCCAAAGTCGTCAAAATAACTCTGCTTGAACACAGACCACACAAACTTGGGATGTTAGCAGCAGAGAGTGACTTCCAAGGCAGCCTGCGAGTCACAAGGTCAGACCGGTTGCCCAAGGTCACAGAGGTTTGGGACTGGTTTCCACGTCCCCCTCCGTTCCAGTGGCCTAGCAACGAAAATGCCACAGTGCAGACAAGTGTGATATAAGGAAGCAATGCTGGTTGCTGCTCTAAACACTTCACACTTTTACCCACAAAACTCCGTCGAGGGTGTAACGTGGGCTTTCGGTTGCTGGATACTTGACTTTCCGGAATCACCGAAAAGAAATAATAATTCACTTGCAGCACCTGAGACTCGTGAGCAGGAAACGGTGTCTCTGCAGATGTGCGTGGGACGGTCCGCTCGACTCTCCCTTGGCCTCCGCCTCCTTAGTGTCCATGTGGCCGGCCCAGAAGCCACCCTGCTCTTTCAGGCCCACCTGCACGACCCTCCCGATTATCCCAGGGATGAAACCTGGCCTGTGCCAGGACACGCCGAGGCTCCCCTCCGGCGTCTGAACAGGAGTCCCCTGACGCCACAAGCCGACCCACGTAAGCCAAGGGCACTCTGGGAGGAAGCGGTCTGGGGTCCCAGCGGCCCACTGAGAGAAGCAAAGATGAGGCCCCGAAACTGAGAAAGCCTGCTGGCACCCACATCTGGGGGCCGGGAACCCCCTGGGGTTCAGAAGCACCCCTCCTCTTCAAGGGATGGTTATTCAACGCTCCCTGGGATGCTGTTGACCAATTAATCGGTGATCTGCTTACGCTCAGTCAAATCAGGTTTCTGGGTCTTGCCGTCGAAGGCGTTCTATTAACCGCCTTCCGTTCCAGGCTGTAAGTACTTGTTAAAGAAAACTGCCTTGATAGTATTAAAATAAACCAGATAGACACATAAAAATGGCAGTTCTCACACATGGGGTGAAGAAAGTAGAAGGTGAACTCGGAACATCTTATCGTGTCAGAAAGTAAGAAAATCATTAAAAACAAAAAAAAGATGGAGCCTTTTCATGAGGACATAGGACCCACTGGAAGGAGCTCCCACCAGCGGGATCTGGGACAATTCGCATTTCGACGTAATTAACGAAGTGATGAATTGTTGCAGAAAAGATCTGAATCCATATGCGTAATAAACAGGTATTATGGAAATAATTAATAGATAAAGAATAAACAATAGACAATTATTGAAATGAAATCAACGGGACGGAGGCGACCCCCGCTCCCCGCAGAATGCGGGCCAGGCGGGCGAAAGCAGAGGGCTTGCTGAGCTGGAGCCGCTTCGTCCCCGACAACGCTGTGCGGGGTGGCTCGGTGGATCGTGGTCAGCAAGGCTCAGGGTGTCGGGGGCGGGATGGACGTCGATGAGCGGGTGGATCCTGGCGCGTCTTACAGTGCCCTGCCACGGTGTCTCATTAGAAGCAAGGGGTAAGCCGGAGCGTGGAGGTGCTGGGCCGCACCATGATGGGAGGCCAGAGACCCCTCGGCCGCGGCCCGGGGTGCCACCCCAGACGTGTGCTCTCCCGCACACGGCGCTGTGGTTTGTGAAAGCAGGTCTATTTTCAGGAGCATGATGTGTGCAAGCTATTCTGAAACTATTGGAAAATATTATGTGTATACACACATGTATACAGAGAGAGAAAGAGAGAGAGACTGAGAGAGACAGAGAGAGAGACAGAGAGACAGAGACAGAGAGAGACAGAGACAGAGAGAGACAGAGAGAGACAGAGAGAGAGAGGGAGAGGGACAGAAAGACAGGACAGAGAGCAAATGGCAAAGCAGATGGGTAAAACAGTATCCGCAGTTGCTTCTGAGTGAAGGGCTTACGGGCGGTCTTGTTCTATTTTAAAACGTTTTCTCTATTTTGTAATTACTTCCAAGTAAAATGCTAACGGCACAGCAGAAGCGGGGCTCCCCTCCCCGCGGAGGGGTGCGCTCCTTGTCAGGGCAGCCCCCGCGGTCTCCGTCTGGGGACCTGCTCCGCGAATTGGGTAATGTCGCAGCAGGCTGGGCCGCTTGCTCGTCTCCTTGCGTGCCTTTCTCCTTTCGAGAAGGTTTGTTTCAATTAACCTCCAGGTAGCAGTGGGTGGAGGAAGCCCAGCCGTGTGCAACAGTAAGGTTTAGCTCTGGACCTGCGGCCTCAGAAAAACTGTAAGTAAACAAAACACAGGGGATGTCATTTGATCTGGAAAAAGGCTCGTTAAATAGCCCAGGATGTGGGAAACCAAAGATATTTTAAATTTCATGGGACCCTCAAGAGTGATTAAGAGGTTGCGATACTGCCCGGTGGTAGCTGACATCAACTGGAATGAAACCACGGCTAAGAACTAAAGCCCCAAATATAAGAGAAAGAATTAAAACATAATCCAGCATCTTATACTCCCAAGACTCCAGGGATCCTCATTTCTAAGGGAAGCATCACGGGATCAACGTGCATCCGCCAACGCCTGGGCTCCTCGGGACTCGCCGGCCCCTGCGTCTCTGTGTGCATCGCGTCATCGCAATATCTAGAGCTTAGGGGGCTGTGTGGTCGCCGTGTGGCCAAGCTCAGTGCTTCGTGGAATGGAATCCCCGGCCAGCATGAGGGACGGAGAAATGCAGATGATCAGGCCCCGTCCGGACCTGCCAAACCAGAGCTCTGGGTGTGTTTTCATGGGCCCTCGGCTGACCCCAATGTCCACTATGGTGTGAGTACCACAGGCCCCTCCTCATCTCCCAGCTTAGATTTCCATCGGAATGAGAGTCGCTCAAGGAGGAAGGTTTTAATCCAGCTCTGTCACTCCCTGTAACCTCGGGTACAACATGTCGAATTGTCAGGCTTTGCTTAAACTCAGAAGATTTGATCAGAAGTCTTGTCTTTCATTTCTCTTTTCTTGTTATTTGGTTGATTCAAAACTATATCAAATTGGATTTATCTCATTTGAAGGGGTTCTCGACCTTGCCGCCAAGTGACACACCGGAATTTATTCCTTTACTGATCTCTCAACAGACGAGGACTCATGAAGCATGTCAGATTGTCTGCTGACGGGCACATGGCCATGGGCTGGCACATGACGGAGGCTCCAGGTCCCCTCTGCCCCACCAGGGTCTGGCGGGGAGCGTGCTTGGTGAAGGGGTTCTCTGGCTCGGAGCAATGCCTGTATCTCATGGTCTGGTGCATAGCAGATGTTCAATACATACTCTGTGATGAGTGAATCGGTGAATTAATGATAAGGGGTCTTTATCCTGCATCCCGGGGAAAAGCAACGTTTATGCTAAAACTTCAGCTATAAACCAGAAATATCTTTGTAGGCATTTTTCAGAGCTCTTGGTCTTTCTGTAGACCCTCTGCTCCCTCCCCAAGGTCACGGCCAACAGGGGATGAGGTACGGACAGCAAAGCGTGATGGGGTGGGGCAGACGGAAGCAATCGTCAGAAGCTCACGTGCCAGCGGTCCAAGGCCCCGCCGCCTCACCCGCCAGGCGCAAAAAAAAACTCGGGAGCAGGTGTCCGAAACGGCTTCGGAGGTTCTAAGTGGCAAAGACTGAACCCGGATCCGGACCCCCAGCCTTGGCAGCCTCACGCGTGCTGAGCGCCTCTGACACATCTCATTCTTTGGGTTCAAACTCTTATGTAGTAAGTGAATCCGCACTTTGATCACCAAGAGTTCCGGATTCAGATGGGTCCGGGGCAGGCGTGGGGAAGACAAAGGGACCGAAGAGGAGGCAAGAATCTGCTTTGCAGAGAACGTCCTGCCCCCCCTTCCCCCCCTCCCCCCGCTTCAGCGTCTCGGGTCCTGGACGCCCAGCCTCGCGTCTGCCACCGCTGCCCAGGAGACTGTCCCCAGCACAGATGCTTATCCTAACCCTTCTGGGCAAGTGCAGAGAAATAAAGATTTATGGAATTGCACCTTCTGGGCCCAGCCAGCTCTATTTGCTAAATGTGTCTGGTGTCCTGGTGATGCTTTGTGTCCTGCAGACGGCAAGTGCTTTTAGCGACAGAGAAATGGACATCCACAGCGGGCGGGGCCACCGTGCCGCTGGTTGTCTCGAGCCCCCACACGAGCCTTGTATGTCCGGAGGTTGCTGAGGCCAACGCGCTCTGATGCACGCCTCGGGCTTCTTCAGCTGAGGTTAGAAAACACATTTCACTGCTTTCTGTTGTTGCAATCAGCTTTCTGAATCGGCTCAAACGCGTATCCCTTTATTTAGGCAAAACTACAGGAAACATTCAGTTAAAAAGGTTGCGTTTTAAACTTCCAAACCTAGAGATCAAGTTTCGCAGAGACATCCCATGAAGGTTTGGGGTGGGCTGTGCTGGTTGTCAGGCAGTTGTTTATTCCACTGGTCATTTTCCATCAAAGGTGACAGCTGCTCCTAAGCCAGACTCCTAAGAGCCCGTAACAGTGGCCCATGTGGGAAAAGACCCCTCTGCAAAGCCAGTGATCCCCCATTTCCTCAGGATCCCCAGATCCAAACTGGGGACTCTCACCAAAAACGGAATCTGCCGGCAACTTGATCTTGGGCTCCCGGCCTCCAGGACTGTGAGAAATTAGTTCATCTTGTTTGTCAGGCGCCCGGGCTACAGGTTCTGTTACAGCAGCCGCCTCAGCGAACTGAGACGCGGAGAGAGACGACCCGCTGTGTTTGTCTCCTGGAAATGCGGGTGCTCACGGAACGAGATGCATCTGTGCGAGGAGCGTGGGGAGCGCGCGTCCGGCAAAGTCCCGCGGCAACGTGTTCCCCGCCGATGATTGCAATTCCTCTTCTGTACGACGGAGGACCCGCTCGTCACTCGCATAGGGACATGAGTTCAGGCTGTGTCTAATCCTACGCAGCGATTTAACTGATAACTGACTTGACAAATCATGTCGGAGGTTTTTAAAAGGCAGCCCAAAACATTAAGAAAATCTAAAATATTTATTCCGCAGCATGTCCTTCTTTTTTCTCTTTCTCCTTGGAATGTCAGAGAATGCGGACATTTCATCTTCGCCTGACTTTAAAAAACGATCGCGTTAGTCAGGGGCCTCAGACACGGTGCATCGTCTGGACGCCTCGATTCTCCGAGCCCGTGTCTGTTTTCCCGGAGACACGGCGCCTCCCGGGATTCTGCAGCTATGTGGCCCGTGCGGGTCTGCCCGGCGGTACCTAAGGTTGTAGTCACGTGTTTGTTCCTTTCATAATATGGAGCAGGCCGGATAAGATGTCCTCGTGACGCTGTGCTTGATGTTTGTGTGTTTCGGATGGGTTTATTTTACTTTTAGGCGTGGGAATCGTTTGCATCCAAAAACAAGTCTCTGTTTCGCGATCGTAGGCTGTTTGCACATTAGAGCATTTCGATGAGTAGGGTTCACTCCAGTTTCTCAAAAATGCCATCCTCTTTGTCTTCTGTAATATTTATGGCCTCCAGCTTGAGAAAAAGCCAAACGTTTTCTTTGGTAGGCATTCCCAGGAGGTGACGAACTTATGACAGCAAATATTGCATCTTTCTGCAGGCGAACGCCTCGAGTCCGTGGGCTTGACACGCGAGACGGCTGATTATATTTTGTGTTCTACGAAGAGCTAAATGTTAAATATTGTAATTGCACGTTTTTCCCCAAGAGAAGTATAGAAACACACAGACAAAAATATACAGAAGTGTATTCACAACTATGATTCCTATTTCATTGTTGAAAATTGGGGTTTTCATTTTTTAAAAATGAACATCTAATTCAGAGGCTTTACAAATAATTTACGGTACTTGGGTGAGGAATGCCACATTCTCTCCAGAATCTAGTAACACTGAACTTTAATGTGTCATACAGGGACGATTGTGAAATTTGGCGAGGCGAATTTCATAGAAAAGTAAAATATGATCTTTTTTTGGCCTCGAATGTCTGATAATTGAGTCATTTAAACCGCTGTGACCTTAACTTCCAGATGTTTTGGTTCTAGTCAACACAACGAAATTGATTTCCTAACAACATCGCGTCGTGTGGACGTGGTCGCCATCCGCCCAGTGACTCGTCCATCAGCCGCCGACTTCTTCCCAAGGCGGAGAGTAGGTTTCCCCTCCGCGTATGTCTGCCGCGTTCCTCCTCTCGCGTAAAAATCAACTTACTTTGAAGAATCTGAGAGAAATACAGAATTTGGATGGCGGGAGCCGTGGAGATTGTCCGAAGCCAGCACCGTGCCGGTGGTGAGACCCTTTAAGAACGTTGTGGGAATGGGGGGTACAACGGACTGCATGTCTGTGCCCCCCTAAATGCTGATGTTGAAGCCCTGCTCCCCTGTGATGGCATTTGGGGGTGGGGCGTTAGGGAGGTGACTAGGGTTAGGTGAGGTCATGAGAGTGGGCCTCATGATGAGGGTGGGGTGAGGCCCCATAAGAAAAGAGCTCTCTCTCTCTGCACCAGGCGAGGACACAGCAAGAAGGTGGCCAACAGCAAGAGCCAGAAGCTGACCGGGCTGGCGTCTGACCTCGGATTTCCAGGCTCCAGACTGCGAGATCAGTGCCCGTTGTTTAAGCCGCTGGTCTGCGGGGATTTACAGCAGCTCCAGTGCCCGAGTAGGTTGTTGGACTGGCGCTTCTTAGCGGTTTGACACGTGGGGTCAGAACACAGCCTGGAAGAAGGTGCGTGTCTGGCCAGAACCACCGGCAGTTTCTTGTTCCATCTGTGGTGCTGAGGGCCATCCCAGCACCCCTGGGGCCTGTGACTGGTCAGCAGTGGTGGTGGCCTGGATTGGCCATGGAGAACCAGCTCTTATAGGCTGTGAGGGCCTCTGGGAAAATTATATACGCCAGAAGCTGCTGTCGGGCTGGAGGTCAGCAGTGTAACGAATCAAATGATTGGCACAATTAGTGCCGCTGAATTATAGCCAAACCACGGCAACCCGAGGAAGCAACTTGATTTCTCAAGAAAAAAGGAACAGATCAGTCCATGGGCAAAGTCTGAAGTAAATGCACACTTTACTCCTACAAAGAATAATGGTAGCGGTTAACGATAGCTACGGGTCCTTTCAGGAATCAGAGATCCAAAATTAAGCAGCTCACGTATTTCTGTACTTCGTGCCACAAGTATTTCTCTTGCGTAATCTAAAATGAAAAGTAATTTTTAAATAGCTGAGTCCATGATTTTCTTAAGTAAAGAACCACCAGAAACATGTACAACAAGGCCTTTTTACAATCGGTGGGATTTCAGCGTCCTGATTGATGAGATGCTTTCAGGGCACTGAGGTGTCACCCCACAGGGGGGCAACCGTGCCAAGCCTGTGTTTATTTATTGCAAACTTAAAAGAAGCACAAGGGCCGTTGGACCGGCATGATTTTAGAAGGATAAGATCCGATGGGAGTGGGGCTTCAGCACGTGTCCAAAACCAATGTTTAGAATAGGGTAAAGGAAGCCCCAGAATGCAACAAAGTACAAGTCCCTTGGCGTTTTCGTTGTGATGTTTATCCCGGGTGGGACGACATTGAGATGCTTCCCCAGGGTGGGATCCGTTCACTTTCTTTCGAAAGCAAAGCCTTGGCTCCAGCGGAGGCCACCTCCTTTCTGCTCTGAAGCGATGAATCCCTTTTCTTCATCCAGGGTGCTGCTGGGCCTCTAGGGGCAGCTATGGCCCCTGCCCCCTGCTGTCCACCTTCTACCCGAGGCCCGGGTGGGCAGACAGCTCCCGTGCCAGTCTCGGTGCCTGCGGGATGGGGGTGGAGTGTGCAGGTTAAGTTTGTGTTGAAACTTTGAGTCCAGTTTAGTCCTGTAGTGATTTGGCCACTAGACATGCACACAGACAGCACTGCCTGAGGCTCGGAACACTTGGGGTGGCTTTGCCACCCTAAAGCGGAAGCGACTGCCTTAGGCTAACCACGTTTTTCCCCTCCCCGAAGGGGAGCCCCAAGTTGGGGGTCAGTTCATCCCAAGTCAGGGCTCAGCTCTGCTTCACGGCGTGGACGGTCCTGGGCAAGCACTCAAGCTCTGCCTTGGTCTCCCTGTCTGCCGCAGAGGGAGAGGGCTGATAACCCCAGCCCTTTGCTCGCAGGAGGATTTTGAAGATTAAGTGAGGAAGGTCACAAACTCCTTGTCTGGGGCTGTGTATCTGTAACGTGTAATGCAAAAAAATCAAAGCTTTTTCAACCGACGGTGCAGGAACCATTGGACGTTCGTATGCCGAACAATGAACGTCAAGTCTTACACAAAAAGTGTCTCAGAGTGGACCAGAGGCCTAAACAGACAACCTAGGTCTGTAAAACTTCTAGAAGAAAATATAAGACAAAATATCTGTGTTGCTGGATTCGAGAGCTCTCAGCTACGATGCCGGGGCATAATTCGTAAACTGAAAAACTGATCAATTGGATTTTATGAAAATTACAGCGTGCTGCTCTGTAAACGATGCTCTTACGAGAATGAAAGACAGGCCACAGACATGGAGGAAATTCTTGCAAGGCCCGTGTCTGGTAAAGGGCTCCTTTAGCAAAATATCAACACGTGAAAGAAAACATGAAACAATGAAGTAAAAATGGGCGAAATATGTGAAAAGATGCTTTGCCAAAGAAGACACGCAGGTGACAAACAAACTCATAGGAAACAGCTCAACACCATCGGTCACGAGGGACCCGCCAGGGACAACCCTGATGCTGTCGCCGGAGGGCGGGGGCCTCTCCAGGCGCCTTGTCCAGGTTCTCGATGTCTCGAATAAAGAACTGAGCAAGACACCGAAATACAGTAGAAAAGGAAAGTTTTATTAGAAAAGAAAGTACAATTCCAGATGTGGAAGCAGGCCGAGCAAGAGAAGCGTGGCTCAAAAGGCCCGGCGACAAAGCCTTTGGGGCTTTTATCCCTTTCCGCTGTGGGTGGAGACTTTTCTCAGAGGGGTGGGCTTCCTTGATTGACAACTAAGATTGACAGGACTCAGTGATTCATCATTTTGCTTTCTGAGCATGTTTGCTCCCAGAATTCAGTCTGTTATAATGATATTAATGAAGTTCCGGGCATATGCATCATAGTATAATGATGGTATAATGAGACTCAGGTGAGTCGAAGGTCGCTGAGGTCTTCATTGGCAGGTGCGAGTGATTGGCTTAAACTGGTACCTAATTCCCTGCCTACTGTTTTCTTTGTGTGAGTTTAAAAAATACCTCTGTCTTGCTTAATTGTCTAGGATAGGATGACGTCAGTGTCTTTGCAGGCAGACCCGAAACCCCCTCACTCACTTTCCTGCCTGCCTATTTTCTGAGAGCCATGAACCCCCTTATTGTTAGTACGGATGGAGAGGGACAGGCGGTCTCTTCTTCCGTATCTGCTTCCTGGTGAGAATGGCCATAGTCCCTCCCTACAGGGCTTTCATGGGGCTCTTTCCTCTCCTGCCTCAGTCAGCGTAGGGTCTTGCGCCGCCTCAGGCCCTAGACAAGGAAAAGAAGACACAAACTCATTGGTTAATATATTTCTTAAAGAGAAAAAAAAAAATCTTTGGCCTGAAGTCCCCTCTCCGCTCAGACTCTGAGGGCCCTGCGGGGGTTAACACCATCTCTGCTTAATGGGCTGATGACCCTCATCAATAGCGGGAGGTCGTGAGGGAGGGGCCTTTTTTCCAAAGAAAGGAGGGAAGAAAACTAGCTTTAATCACAAGATTAACTCTGCAAGAGATGGCCCATCCCATTTCATTTCCCGCTAAAAGATTAAGAATTGACAAGGGGTGCCCATCTCAGTGAGATACCTACACGTTCCTATTGGGGAGGCTCAGACCGAATGTCCCCACGCTGTGAGGCCACTAGCCATGGACACCTCAGGCTGGCACTGAGCAGGGCACGGGGACCAGCAGGGGGGACGCAGGTGGGGCGGAGCCGTGGGAGCTGGGTGGCCACGGTGGACGAAGAGGAAGTGCGGGGCCCTCGGAGGTGAGCGCCCCCGTCTCTGAGTCTGAGCCCCAACACGAGGGGACGCTGACTCGCCGTAACCCACCAACTTCAGCTTCCTCCCGCCAGCTGTGCGGCCGGCATTTGAAAGACTCGGCTAGAAAGAAATAAAGAAGTTACATCTAGTTTTTATTGGGATATGATTGACGTGTAGCATTAGATTAGTTTCAGGTGTACGACATACTGATTAGAATCCTGTATATTTTGTGAAATGGTCACCACAGTAAGTCCAGTAAATGTTCAACGCCGCAGTCACACTTTTTTTTAAATCGTGATACGAACTTTTAAGGTCGGCTGTTCTTAAAAGCTGACGTGTATACATTTAAAATTTGAGTTGTGTACATTTGACACAACTTTTTAAAAATCTGAGGTGTGTAAAATTTACATCCCCTGCATTCTCACCTCTGTGTGCACTTGAGACGATCTGAAATTCAAAAAGGATACTCTGTCCACAAAATTAAATCACCAGGAATCCAGGAAGTGTCATTTGTGCTGCCGGATGCCCACGTGCACATGTCAGGCACACCCTTGGCGTGGAAATGGGGGAGACTAGACAAAGGCGGGTACACAGTGTGGATGGCACAAAGTGTGAGTCTGTCCTTTACAGAAGCATGCCGCGTTTTCAATGACCCTACTGCAGCGGCCTTGAAAAAAAAAGTTTTTTTAAAGCACTGAATCCTTTTCTCCAGACATAAGCGCACCAACAGGTAGAGCAGACGGATGGGCCCGCAGCACCTGATGGATACCGAGCCCAGTTCCCGGCCCTCCTCAGACAGCTTCTGGGTGGAGGACCAGCAGCCTGGGGCCACTGGGAGAGTCTGTCTCCCCAACACCAACCCGGCGGGGTTCCTATCTGAGCGGAGTAGGGGTCTTAACACCCACAAGTGAGCAATCGCAAAATGCTTTTTAAAAGGCTGAGAGGAAATATACAAAAAGTTTAATCGTGATTATTTCCAGCTGGCAGGGCCAGAGCAGACTTTTTCTTTCCAGTACTTTCCAAATTCACACGTGGTGAGAATGTGGTAATTTCATAGTTAGGGGCAAGGTGGAGTGAAGCCGCACTGTTTGGCGCGCTCTCCGGCGCGTGGGTGAGAGGCAGAAGGAGAGGCTCGGCCCCGCGAGGCCGGCACTGCCGGGGAGAGGCCTCCCCGTGGGACTGTGGCTTTTAGTGATGGTCGAGCTTTGCTCCAAGCAAATGGGAATTTTGTACTAAAGATTCTCCAAGGCGTCGTTTTCCTAAACCAATGAAAATTTTTTCAAGGAAAAAAGACAGAAGACCTTAGCCTCTGTTTTTCTGTCGAGTGAATTGTGAATTCTGCATCCACGCTTATTCACATTTGCATCTCAGTAACACAAGATGTGGAGCAGGGGAGGGTCTCCCTGTGGCCGGGGCCATGAAGGCCGGAGCACCCTCCCTCGGGGCGGCTGAGGGGAAGCTGAGTGCAGGTCGGCTGAGCCCCCGATCTCCTTGCCACGGGAGGGGTCCTCCCAGCACGCTCCTGGCCCCCAGGACAGCGCGGGCATCCTGGGCTGTCGACCACCCAGGACTGGGGGCCCTCGACGCTTACACGACGACAGGCAGAGCGACTGGAAGACACGCGCTGCTCTCCGGACGGAGACCCAGGACCCCAGGGAGTCCGGCCTGCTCTGCCGCGGCCGTCCTTGGACCCGGGCGCCCCTCGCACCCCGGGCTCTCAGTTACGTGGTCGGTGGTCTCACGGGTGTGTGCGGCGGGGCGGGTGGCTCCATCTGCTCTGCTTTTCGGGACTGTTCGGCTTCTCCCCAAACGCGACGGTTCTGTTTTCACTTTTAACGAAGTCAGCTGCTCTTTACAAGGCAGTGGCTCATGCTAAGCCGCCACGGTTCTCACGGCCCGCATTTTCCCAGTGTGTGGGTGTGGGTGTAAGTGTGTGAGTGTGAGAGTGTGAGTGTGTGAGTGTGTGTGTGGTGTGTGTGACAGTGTGTGGTGAGTGTGAGTGTGTGTGCAAGTGTGCGAGTGTGTGTGTGAGTGTGAGTGTGTGAGTGTGTGGTGTGTGAGAGTGTGTGTGTGAGTGTGTGTGGTGTGAGAGTGAGAGTGTGAGTGTGTGAGAGTGTGTGAGAGTGAGTGTGTGGTGTGTGTGAGTGTGTGAGTGTGTGCGTGTGTGCGTGTGTGTGGTGTGTGAGTGTGTGTGAGTGTGAGTGTGAGTGTGTGAGAGTGAGTGTGTGCGCGTGGCGTTCTAGCTGGCCTTCGAGAGTTGCTCTTGAACCTCCAGTGGTGCACGGTTTAAGGAAGACAATGTCTGACACTTAGGAAATACAGCCGACCGCGTAGTGCTCCTCCGAACTCCCGCTGTCCCACTGCCGCACTGCTTGGAGCTGTTTGGTCACCGAGGGGGTCGAAGGGGGTCCTTCCCGCTGTGCGGGCCCCAGACCGTGGCATCATCCTTGGCCCCTCTCTCTGCTCACACCCACGGCCCATCCATCAGTGAGTCCTGTGTCCCACGTCCAGAACATACCGGGCTGGGCCTCCCCCTCCTCGGCTCCGCCACCTCCCATCTGCATGGCGCGGGCGCTGCTCTGCCATCTCTCTAGCCCTGCCCCTCCGGCCTCGTCGCCTCCGGTGCTCAGAGCAGCCAGGACGGT
>NW_006440135.1:1994733-2005172 GCF_000325575.1 Pteropus alecto
TAAGAGGCCCTTGAGTGGCCGAGAGCTCTAAGTTACACTCGAAAATTACCTGGAACGTGGTCCTTCTATCTCCCCAAGTTCAGACTGAACCAGACTGGCTCAGTCTCCACAGTACGCATCGATACACTCCCACACGCCGCGCACACAAGACACTCACACATACACACACGTACACACACAGACACACACATGCATATGCACACACACAAACATATGCACACATACATACATGTACACACAAACATGTGCACATGCACACACATACATGTACAGACATGTGCACACATACAAACATATGTACACACGTGCATATACAAACACATACACACACGTACATGTACAAACATATGTGCGCACATACACATACAAACACACACACATACACATCTGAACACTGACATGCACCAAGTATGTGCACACGCTCTTATACAATGCTTGCACACAGACATACCACATATGCACTCACATATGCACCCCACACACTGCACACCACACAACACACTTTCCCTTTTAAAATATAAACTGCATGCATGTGCGTGTCTGTGCATATTTGACTCGTTTATCTTTCACATTTGTCTTGGGGTACTTTTCTGCTGCGTTTATCCAGCACCTGCCCTGCACGAGCTCCCATCCAGATTTGTTTCTGTTTGTTTATTCCAGGTGGGGTCGGAGCCACATAGTCACACGGGTTGCAACTTGAGACCTGCTCTGGTATCAAGAACTCTGGTGCACTTTCTGAGTGTGACCTTGATCTTCCACTTACCATTCGTGTGACCTTGGGTCAGCTACTTAAAAACTTTTAACGCAATTACACTGTGTTACAAATTAAGATACTAATACTATTTTATAAATTTTGGATTCTTATTTATAAACCTTTAGCCTTTTGCCTGTTTTTTAAGTTAAGAGACTTGTTATTAATACGCGTTATTAGTAATGGTAATGTAGGGAGGAGGCGAAAGAATTAAAAATGTGAATCCCGCCCCAGTCAGAGACTGCACTGTGCTGGTCAGCCCTGCGCCAGGCCCGGGGGACACCTGCAGAACAAAGGACGGTTTCTCCTGGGATGCTCACCACCCGTTCCCCACACCTGCGAGGGGGAAACAGGAACAACAGAGTCTCTAAGTGGCGTCTACACAAAATAAAATCATTCATTTCCTACAGCCAAAACCATGGGGAACCTACGGATTAAAGTCTGGGAAAGCCAGCCAGCGGGCTTCTGGCAGACACACCCTCCCTGTCCCCTACCTCGCCGCATGTCCACATCGAAGGAAAAGGGGGCTGGAGAATAACCTGCTCACTGGATTCCCGAACTCTCAGGGTCCCGCTCACTCTGTCTCTGAGGGGGCACCACGCTCCGCCTTGTCTGCGAAGTGCTGCCCCTTTTCTAAGCAACGTCCGTTTTGACTCCAGCTTTGGCGTGGGTGTGGGATTCTGTCTACACTCTCGGCCAAAAGCCCTTGTTCTCTGATCGTGGGGCTTGGTCTCCCGGTCCCTTGCGGACATATGTGGTGTCCTGCATCAGCTCCATATTCCTTTCAGAATTCCTGGGTCCTCAACATGAAATCAAAGAGGCTACTGTCCAAACTGGAGAAGACTATTAGGACGATAAATTACGTTAGTTTCCTATTTCCCAAAGGGTCTGAAGATAGTTTTTTCTTTTTTCTTTTTCAGATATTTTGGAGACTTGTCATTTTCTGTTCACAAATTCTGAGTTGACCTTACCATTACTACCTACTTGTTGAAGCTCACCTGATATGTTTTACGTTTCAATTATTCGATTGATTTTGGTCATAATTTGAGTCAAAGTCGCACACTAGTATCCAGGTGATGGCTGATCATTTGCGTTCTCTCAAATCTATTGAGCAAAGTGTGAGAACCTTGTCACAGAGAAGCATCACAGGTAGAGCGTGAACAGCTGTTGGAAGGAAGGGCACGAAATAAGGAATGTCTAATTTTTTCATATTAAATGTATAGCAACTGCAACTTATCATGCATTACGACTATAATTTCAGAGCTAATGGCTGAACGCATCGGAGATAATGCTGCTACTGGTGTGTGTGTGTGTGTGTGTGTGTGTCTGTGTGTGTGTGTTCGAAATTAATTTCTTCTCTTTCCCATCAAAAGTTAGTTGGAAAAAAAAGCAGAGAAGATGGGCGAGTGAAATTCAAAGCGTGATTAGATGCCAGGGTTTGGCTGTCACTGCCAGCTCCCCCACGCCCGGTCACCAGCAGCTTGGCAACCAAGGGCCAAGCCAAACACACTCCGGGAATCACTGTGTGTTAATAAGAGACTCCAGCCTCCAGGGACAGCTGTGATCAAATCTGAGAAAATGTGGGGCTTTAAGACGTTGCCTGGGAAAGAACAAGGCTCGGGTTTTTCCAGGGAGGGGTGTGTGTGTGTGGGTTGAATGGCTTTTTATTTTATCTTTTTTTAATTTCCTGAGTGTGTAGGCAACAGTCGTGAGCCACGAAGCCCTGGGGCGCGGGTAGCTCTGCAAGTCACGCATCAGCCCCTGGAAGGAAGGATTACAGAACGGAGAGGAGGGAGGATTCAGGGGTGTCGCTTTGTGGAGCTGAGCTGGAAGGGAGGGAAGGACAAGGCAGTTCCATGACGAAGGTCTAGCCCATCTGACACATTATATTCAGGCGGCTGGAAGATGCGTCTTGTCTGCAGCCAGGGCCGGCCGTTGCTGGGCGACCTCCTGCTCTGTAGGGATGACCAAAACGGAGTGGTCGGATTTGTGAGGCTGCCTCCAGGATGGAGGGGCCTTGAGGGGCGGAGGTGTGGACGCAGGGCGGTTCCAGGAGGACCCGGAAGAGACCGATCAGTCCTTGTGAGAGGTTTCGAATTCGTAGCGTAATATGTGGCATAAAAATGGCCACCCTCAGTCTGCTTTGACCTGGAGAAGCACGCCTCGAATGTCACAGCACGGGCGCACGCTGAGAAATGCCAGTCATCAGGGCCCTGCAGCGGGGGACCCGGCAGCAGGTGGTGCGGCTGGGGAAGAGGAGGAGGAGAGAGCTCAAGTGCGGAGGGCGGAGGGGAGGGTCCTAGGGAGACGGGCACAGCCACAGGCTCTCGGCCTCTATCTACCTCCCTGTCCAAGAACCACGCCCGGCTAGATCGCACACGGCAAACGCAGACCCTAAGGACACCGGCGGTGGGGAAAGGAAGGGACAGTGGAGGAGGGATCAGGAGTCCCCCCAAAATATGCAGAGAAACCTTTCCGTTTGGCCTTACGTATTGGTCTTCTCTACCATGTCGGGCATCACTCTCTGAGGATTACTTAGGAAATGATAAAATGAACTGACTCCTTCTTTTCTGTCATTCTTTCCCTGTTTTTTCTCACCCTCCTTGAAAAGCGTAGGTCATCCCTGGCGTCATCAAAGCCGGAGAAGCCTGGACCCTTGGAAGGAAGCGGAGGCATCGGTCTCGAACGCCAGAAAAAGAACACAGATAAATTAGACTTCATCGAAATCAACTTTTGTTCTTCCAAGGACACGATCAATAAAAAGACAAATGGCCCAAGTGAAGTATAAGTTGCCAGTTTTAGAAACAGTCACAGGAATATAGTCAACGATACTGTAATAATTACGTGTTATTTAGTGCCAGGCGGGCACTAAATTTATCAGGGGGATCACTTTGTAAGTTATATAAACGCCTAGTCACTATATTGTACATGCGAAACTAATATAATATTGTATGTCACCTATAATTGGAAAATAAATAGTAAAAAAGGGGCAAAGGACATGTATAGACGTTTATCCGAATAAAACATGTGAATGTTCCGTCGGCATATGAAAAAATGCTTGCTATCATTAGACAGCAGAAAATGCAATCGAAACCACAATGGGACAGCACCTTGCATCCACCGGGCTGGCTAGCGTAGGAAAGATGGGTAACGTAGGTGCTGGAGAGGACGGGGAGGAACTGGGAGCCTCGCAGATGCTGTAGAACGGCGAAGCTTCGGAAAACTGTCCTGCAGTTTCCCAGATGTTAAACAGAGTCACCTCGCTGAAGGATAAACCCAAGAGCAAGAGAAACACTTGTATGCAGTTGTTCATTATGCATCGTAACAAGAGCTGCAAACGACCCAAACGTCAATCGATTGATGATCGGGTAGACAAGAAGGGGCACTTCAGTTATCTGCGATAAAGAGACGAAGCCGTGACAGCTGGGACGAGGATGAACCTTGAAAACACTGCTAAGCAGAAGGAGCCAGACACAACATATCGTAGGATTCCTTCTATATCAAACATCGAGCGTCATCAAGGTCATCACGACAGAAAGCGCATCCGTGGCTGCCGGGGGCTGAGACCTGGTGTTGGGGGGCGGGGGACATGGTGAAAGTGTTCTGAAATTATCTGGTGGCGACAGACGCCCCAAACCACTGAATTGCACACTTTAACGGTGAATTTGATCGCACCTGATTTATGTCTTAAAAGAGCAAGAAGGCACACTGTGTGCAAACCGTGGGAGTTGTATTTAAAGACCAAAGCTTTGGGTCACCACATATTTCAGCACCCCTCACTGCCAGATATATATGAACGTTTTGGGGGAATGTTATGGGCGGTGGGTTGATGAGTTTGGTCCAGCCGAGTCATTGCAGCGCCCACCAGAGGCTTCATGGACGAGCCACCCGTGAGGCAGGGTACAGAGCGAAGGGTGGGTCTGGCCCAGCTTCCTGGGATTAGCCCAAGGCCGCTGGGCGCTCCGGATGCCTGGGGTGGGGGTGGGGGGAGCGCTCCACCCGACGCCCAGTCACAGCCTTCGGCCAATCCAGTAGCAGGTGGAGAAGCTCCCTCCACCCCGGCAGCAGGGCAGGCCACGCCCCTTAGCAGGGCTGTGTTACCGAGATTGGCTCCTCTAGGTTAAGGCCTACATCGGGGTGTCTGAAGGGTTCTGCCACTTTTTCAATTCAGAGATGCTTCGAGTCACAGGGTGGCTCAACCATACTGCTGCTCTGAGGTGTCGAATTCGGTCTTCACTTCTGCCGGCCTTCCTCCAAATCACCCCCCATCGGTCGGTAGGGCAGAACGCGTTGAGAAAGGATGGGGGGGCCCTGTGTTTGAGAGCACACTGCCGGACCCCTCATGGGCGTCTGGGTCCAAAGAACCCCCCCACAAGCTGTCGGGAGCCCACGCGGGGAGGAATGTCATGCCATACACTTCCATCTGTAATCAATTTCCCAGATACGTGACGATCAACCAATCAGACTCCATTAGGAGGAAAAGGAAGACAAAGGCGATCTGTTTGTTCGCAGGCCTGACCTGGGGGGTGGGGGAGCCCCACGTCGTGTGCAGGCCAGCAACTGCCGGATGAGTAACGCTGAGAGGAAACAAATGTATGAGGCTTCTGCAAACTCAGGGGAGCCGGGCCAGGGCCCAGGGGACGGAGCGTGGTGGGAGGTCCGGGCGGAGGGCGCTAACGTGCAGGGCCCACCGTCCTGCTCGGCGTCCCCTCCTGGCTCCTCACTCCCCGGCGGGGTCCCCCCACACTGAACTTCGCCTGCGTGGGTTGGCG
The DNA here is from genome assembly GCF_000325575.1 of Pteropus alecto. Lineage (NCBI taxonomy): Eukaryota > Metazoa > Chordata > Mammalia > Chiroptera > Pteropodidae > Pteropus > Pteropus alecto. The sequence goes on from NW_006440135.1 coordinate 2,000,257, forward strand.
GGTTAGCGCCTCTCCTCGGGGGTTTGTGTGCGAGATCCTGCCCTGAGCCCCTCTCGTCCCTCGCCAAGGATGTGGCTCTCTGGGGACCCACGCATTTTTCTTCTGGACTCAAGTTCTTTTAGGGGAGAAGGAAGTCCCAAGATGAAGCTGCCAAGCTTAATCATCCACTGCACTACGAATCAAAGAGGCGAAATGAAAATCCTCCCATACGTTTGGGCTGTGTAGAGATTTGGCGTGAACAAATGCAGTGACTAAAACAAACACGAGAAGGCCCTGACCTAGAAATGGCGCAGCGTCTTAACGAGGGAAAGAAGCCTCCTTGGGACTAGGTGTGCCTTGCGTTCTAACTGAACTCTGGGAAGTGGCTCACAGAAACGTCCCGGGAAGCGTGAGGGGGAAACTGGGACCAGCTTCTTCCAGGTCCTGAGTTTGCAGCACCGAGGAGGGAACATGGGCGCTCAGGCCCGCCTCCCCCGCTGGGCGAGAGCTTTTCCTGCTGCCGAAGCCCGCGCCAGCATCAGCGGGGCTGGCTCTCAGAAACCGGGCCACGTGGAGGGAGAGCGGCTGGCCCTTCAGAGCACAGCCGGGCACCAGCCCCAGACGGCCTGGTGGCTCCAGGCCGGATCCAGTCCCACGGTCTGGCTTTCTCCGCCTGATGAAATTGGTTCTCTCTTGACTTCTTATTAAAGGGGGGATGGTCGCCAGGCTCCTAACAGGTTATTCCACGAGGAGAGGGTGCTGAAATTTCCTCTCTCGACATCTAGCGCGTTGGTGGCCCTGCAGTCCAGGCAGGCTATGTGAACGAGGCTGCCGTGGCTGCTGGCACATGCATTTTTGTGTGAATAAGCTTTTCATTCTCTTGGGTATATACCTAGAAGTGAAGCTGCTGAATCCGTGGTAATTCTATGTTTAGCTCTCGGGGGAATCGCCCCGCTGTGTTTCACAATGGCTGTGACATCTGCCGCCCTCCAGCAAGGTCTGAGGGTTCTAAGTTCTCCACATCGTCACCAACACCTGCTATTTGGGGTTGGTTGGTTTGTTTACCGTAGCCATCCCAGTGAGTGTGAAGTTCAAGCTCATTGTAGCTTTGACTTTCATTTCTCTAATGGCTACTGATGAGTAACACCTTTCTATGTGTTTATTGGCCATTTGTATACTTTCTTGGGATTCCATGCAACTCCTTTCCCAATTTTTAAATTGGATTATTTGTCTTTTTATTGTTTAGTAGTTATTAAAAGTTCATTATATATTCTGAAAATTAGATCTTTACAGATGGAAGGATTAAAATATTTTCTCTCATTCTTTGGGTTCCGTTTTCACTTTCTTGTTAGTGTTCCTATATGCGTGACCGTTTACGATTTCGATGGCATCCAACTTACGTATCTATTTTTCCTTTGGTTGCGTGTCATACCTAAGAAGTGGTTGTCGGATGCATGACAGTGCTGATTCATATCTGCTAGCAGTTGTGTAGTGTGAGCTCTTAGGTATAGGCGTTTGGTCCATTTGGAGTTAATTTGTGTACATAGTGTCAAGTAGAGGGTCCACCTTCATTCTTTCTGTGTGGATAGCCACTTCCCCCAGAACTAGTTATTGAAAAGACTATTCTTTCCCCACTGAATTGTCTTGGTTGAAGTTTTATTATAAAAAACCAAAATCTATTATCCGACTTACCTTTTTCCCTCTAATTTCAGAGTCGCATTAGAGTCATTTCTGAGTGATTTCTGGACCGTATCTTTTACAATTTCTGTTGCTTTTAACTGACGTCTTCACTAACAGAAATGCTGACTGTTCGTTTAAAAGACTCTCCTGTGTCCTTCGTAAGGAGACACGTGTTTTCCTGCGACTCCGTGTCTTCTGCCTTTTGAGCCCCCTCCTGCCTCTCCTCGCTGAGTGCAGCTGCCGGCCTTCTCTGTCCCCCACTGGCTTTGGGACCCCGGGTTTCACATGCTTCCGCCACCGAAGTGCAGCTGCCGGCTCGGGGTCCAGCCCCCCGCTCCCCCTTTCCTCTGAACGGAGGAAACGGCCGCTCGGGCTGGAAGTGGGCGCCTGGGCTTTGCCGAACTTACCTTAGCGACGGGTACGTGTTCCCTGGGCCGATGACGCCCCCTCCCCAGGAGCGCTGTGGGGCATGGCTGGCACCCTGTTTGCCATGAGGGGCACACAGCACTAAACTCCCCACGACAAGCAGAAGTCGTTCGCCTCGTGGAATGGTCCTGATCCCCGAGCAGGTGCCAACCTGGGGAACCCTGAGTCTTAAAGGGGAAACTCCTAACGGCTTAAGGAAAGATCCCAAGGCTCGTTTTGTCTCCTTGAGAGACCGCTGGCCACGGGGCGGGAGAGCTGGGGTTCGGAGGTGGCCTGGGCGGACGTGCGGCCGCCTGCGGTCATGGTCACAAGCTGTCCCTCCAGCTGCGTTTTCCCGGTGGCTCGGGAGCCTGCAGGGCCACTGGCCCCCGTCCCCTACGTCTGGTTATCACGCCGTGACCCTCCTCCAGATGGCCCAGCCCCACATCAGCCCCTGGCCACCTCCCAGAGCGAGGGCTCCTGGCTTCCCTCCGTCCACGGCACACGCCCCGCTCCCCGGCTGGCCCGGCGAGGCTGTTTCTCGGGCCAGCTCCAGGCTCCAGCACGACCTTCGCACTCACTTGGGGTCTGTGGGAGGCGCCCTCCTGCCCCCCCGCTCTCCTGCCTCTGAGCCCGCAGAGCTGGCGTGCGCATTTCGCACGGCGACGTGCGCTTTTCGCGTGCTGCTTCTTTGGCCATGATGCGGCCACAGCCTGGACGGCCTGGACCCTTCTCCCCGCAGACCCCAGCCAGTCGCACCTGAGCTACTAAGTGGCTGTCTTCTCATCCTGACCCAAAGGCCGGTGCCCACACCGCAGTTTGCCCCGACCTGTTCGTTTCGGCGTTTATCCACACATGCTGAATGCTGGACGCTCCCTGCTTCACGTTGTGAAGTTCATGTCCGTGAGGAAAGTAGGGAGCGGCCAGGACGGGGTGAATCACGCACGTCACCCACCTCTTCAAAGGACAGCAAGACAGTAGGGGCCCAGGTGGTGTTAGATGAGCTGGCTCGAGAAAGTTTATCTAAACGCTTACTAAACCTCAGCCTTGGTGACATCGTCAGCCTTGGTGATTTCGGGGGCAACGTTGACTCCTCATGGGTGTTATTAAACATTTCAAAGCTTGGATGTCTCACACGACTTAGGGCGGTGGGTCTGGGTGAGAGGGGGTTCACTGAGGTAAGGGGGGATGGGAGGGGATTCCGGGAATGAAACGCTTCTCGGGCTTCGTGAGCCTGAAAACCACAGACTCTGGGGCTCTGGTGTGAGGGACCCACCGCCGAGCCCCTGGGAAATGTGTGCCCCTCGAGGGCCGTGGTCTGAGAACATCCTCAAGGAATGTCTCCTGCGTCCAAACCAAGGCCCGACCTCCAGGTCAGAGCAAACTGCAGGGAGAGCTGGGTTTTCTTTACGTGGAAGGATGCCCTGACAGAACATGCTGGCTCAGTGTCTTCTCGACGACTTCTCATAAGCCACCTCCGGCCCAGGGAACCGTGGCCAGTGCACGCCGTGGCCGAGGACGCGTCCTCGGGGATTCGCTGTGTTTTCCTCTGTCAGGGGACAGCAGGCGTGGGGCGATCTCGGAGATCCGAGGTATGCGCTACTTTCTGAGGTGGTGATTAATCACGACCGAGTCTCGGTGACACTGTCCTAACAGTACTTTACGTTTTATAGGGCTTCGACTTTTCAAAGACGTTTTATGCCTTTCTCGTATTGACTTTTCAAGAGGAGGCCAGACCCAGCTCTCCGCGGCCTTCCCGTGCCCACGCCTTCGCCTCGCGTGGGTTCGTGTGCAGACGCGTAATTCGGGCGCTTTCATTTAATTTCAGCCAAGCCTTCCCAGACACTCAGTACGTGTTACCCACCTTTACATCGCTGTTTCGCTGACCAAGAAAAGTGGTCCCAACACGCACGTTTCCTCCCTCCTTGGTGATCTTTAATCCTTCCCCTGCCAAACCCACTTGGAAGACAATTACGATCTGTTTAAGGTAATCTTTGTTCGCCCATGCTGTGCTCTTTTGTCCGTTTATGATGTTTGTGGAAGGTGTGATAACATTTCTCGTCCTTTCCTTTCTGGTCAAAAAAAAAAAAAGCCAGGGGCTCTGTCCTCACTGCACCCACTTTCTCTGTTAAAAGGGTTTATTTCTGAGGACAGTCAGCTGGTTAACGCTAGCTTGATGGAGTGTGAATGGAGGGAGGTGGTGTGTTTGGGGACAGCCCTGGGCTGCACCACAGGTGACTTCAGGAGGGACTGGTATGGGAGAAGCACTTGGCTGGGAGGGGGCTGGGAGGGGGCTCTGGACTCACATGCCACCATGAAGAGCTGGTGGCTCTGCCAGGACACCCAAGGAAACACATCTGTGGGGGGGGCCATGTTAAAGCTCGCACTATCCTTAATGTGATGGCACTTGGGGCTGGGCTGCTGGGAAGTGATTTGGGTTGAATGAGGTTATAAAGGTGGGGTCCCCACGATGGGATTCGTGCCCTCGTCAGAGGAGGAAGAGGCAGGAGCCCTCCCTCTGTGCCCAGCAAGGCCACAGCTGCTAGGGGGCCGCCCGCCAGCCAGGACGAGGCCCGCAGGGCTCCAGGGTCTGCACGTTCCTTCTGGACTCGCTGCGTCCCGTGCTTGGAGAGGCGCCTGTCGTGTGAGCCCCGGCCTGTGGCCCGTGGTGTTCTGGGACTTCACAGAGTCACAGATCGTGGCAGCCCGATCCGATGCTGACTTGAAAAGCAGAGTCTGCAATGAAAGCCATTCTGAGGCCGAAGCCCAGGCAGGGAGGCTGCGGGAGATGCAGAGAAGGGCCACAGAGGCGGCGCTGGAGTGGCCCCCGCCGAACCAGACCGAAGCGGCCC
>NW_006440135.1:2005899-2051539 GCF_000325575.1 Pteropus alecto
GCGACCGTGGTCTCGGGGGCCCATCTGCGGCTGCCCGGCCCCCGGGAAGGCGGCGAGATGGTCCTTCACGTTCATTGCCGCGCTTTCATTTTCCTCGAAATCGAAATGAGTGACGCTCGCCATAGGCAGTCGCCACATGCTGTCCCCCGAGTTAACGTAATCACGAAGCTGAAACACGGCGTTTTGCTTCGAAGGACGCGCGCAGGTGGCTCTGTCTCGAGGAAGCGCCCCACAGGCCCGGGCCGGGTCTGGAGGCTTCCTGCGCCACCCCACCCCGGCCGCACATCTCCAAGGAGGGCTCCGTTTTCCTTCCCACCATCTCTCGTTCCTTCATTTAAATTTTCCAGGGGGTCAGTGTAGGCGTTTGTGAATATACAGCACTCATTTCAAAAATAAAATAGAAGAAAGCACAAGAATATTCCTCGGTGCCCGTTTTTGAGATTAGAGAAAGGGAGGCTAAAAGAACTTGGTTGGGTTCTTGCAAATCTTGCAATGAGCTCCCTTCTTCCCGTCCCGGCATCGTGCACAGGTGTGCGTGTGTGTGTGCGCGCGTGCGTGTGCGACCGTGTGTGTGTGTGTGTGTGTGTGTGTGTGCGACCTCCCTTCTTCCCGTCCCGGCATCGTGCACAGGTGCGCGCGCGTGTGTGCGCGCGCGTGTGTGCGACCGTGTGTGTGTGTGTGTGTGCGCGCGCGTGTAAGAGAGAGAGAGGTGGAGAGGGAGGGAGGAAGGGAGAGGATCTCTGGGGTCTCTTCCCTCACTTATAAGGACGCTAGTCCCATGGAGCAGGCCCTGCCCACGTGACCACATTTACCCTTAATCACGTCCTTACAGGCCCCGTCTCCAAATGTAGTCACGTTTGGAGTTAGGGCTTCAACACAAGAATTTGAGGGGACACAGTCCAGTCCATAGCATGCCATGTGCTAGAGGAGGGGGTTAGGGGGTGTCCAGGGTTCTGGCAGTGATCTCGAAGGATGCAGGGCTGTGACAAAGTAAGGCGAACTCCTGAAGTGTCGTGCTCACTCAGACCTGAGGGCGAGAGTTAAAGCTGAGTGACACGCGGTCCACCTTCCCCAGGCATGGCCCAGGGGTCATGGCGAGGTGTTCAGGTGCGCCCCATCTCTGGAAGACGAATGGACCTTGCAGACCCCGGCTGCATTTGTAGGAGGTGTCCTCTGGGGGAAGACAGCTCGGCGACCTTCGCGGCCCCGGTGGGAAGGCGTGCTTCCACTTGGAGGGAACAGGGAGCTCTCGGCTCACCGTGGTGCCGAGTCGTGCAGCGAGAGGCACGGGAGGCATGGAGACGTGTAGCGTGGCACACGGTCTTCACGGGCTGCAGCCTGACTTTCCGGGGGAGCTCGGCCTGCCCTCCCTGGCCCCTGAAAAAGCGGTGACTGTCAGCTGTGCATGCGGAGCAGGCAGAGTGTGCCTCCCCGCCCTCCCTGGGCTCCAGGCTGTCCACCTGGCGGGCGGCGGGGCCTGGGCACACAGCTGTGCCTGAGTCTCTGTCCAGACGTCAGCTTAAAGCTCTCAGGATCTGTAATCCCACCAGACTCTGTGGTGTTCAGTCCCCTGCTGGGGTGCCAGCTGCCTGCGCACGCCATCAAAACCCCCGGGAGCAGAAGGCGTCTCTGTCACAGTGAGTCATGGGCTGGATGCCGACAGCGTGGGAGCCCGGGAGGCTCTGTGGGGACCCGGGTCGCTGCCAGGACGAGTCTGCAGGCTCCTGGGCCCGGGGACAGCTCCTGTGGGAGCCCCGGACAGCCGGGCCTGGAGTCCGCCCACCTGGCCTGTTGGAGGGAGACGTGCCGCGTGCTCTGCTGTGCCACCGCCTGAAGCCTGCGAGTGCAGGTGTGAGGACGTCGGCGGATGTCACCAGAGCCACCCTTAAAGCCCCAGGGCCTTCCTTGTCTGGCGTCTGGAGCAGATCCGGGGGGCCCCCTCCACTCGGGGAGGTCCGTCCTCAGGGTTGAGTCATGACTTCTGGGAAAAGAATACTTTAATAATAGCGAGGAAAATGGAAAAGTTAGCATCTCAGAATTTTTGAGGAACCCGAAAGGCCTAATTACTTTATAGATAATAAATTCGGGAGCCAGAGCGGTGAAGTGACTCGCCCGGGGTGGGGCGGGGAGATTGTTTAGCTTTATGTGCGAATCTGGCTATGATGTCCATTTGTTTGGTCAAACACCAGATTTGATGCTGCTGTGAAAGTACATTTATTTTATTTTATTTTATTTTATTTTTTATTATTTTTTTTCTTAGTTTTTATGCCCACAGCATGTGGTCTTCCTAGGTGGTCTCCCATCCAAGTACTCACCAGGTGGTTGTAGTCACGACCACCGCAGCACGGAGCCGTGGGGAGGGCCGCGTTTGGGGGGACACGAGTGTGCAGTGTGCCCGGCTCAGGGGGGGCGTGCTGGAAGGTGCTGCTGTTCTGGGTCTTTCGCCCCCTTCCTGGTTCAGTGCAGTGTGCACCCCACTGCTGCCATGAGCCACGTGGGGCCACGCTGAGGGCTCAGCGACTGAGGGGTGAAGGGTGAGGGGTCCCTGCCCTGGGCCCGGCCTCCTCGGGGACGTCCAGTCCCAGCCTGGGCCGATGGAACCAATGATGGAACCAATGATGGAGGAGTGGCTTGGTTGGCGGCCCTCTGCCCTGCTACGCCCCGGCCGCTGTGTCTTCACTGGACAGCGTGAGTGTCTCTGGCCCCCCAACCCCGTGCGTGCCGTCCAACTGATCAACGAGATGCAGGACGGGGCGAACTCCCCGGGTGGGAGGACCAAGCCCCACACCGAGAAGAGGGGCCTTTGGCGGAGGGCGTAGAAAGAATTCAGCACACGCTCCAAAGTTGGAGTCGAAAGGGGAGGTGATTAGAAAAGGGGTGACCCTCCAGGGACAGAGCGCGGTCCCCTCCCAGGGGCAGAGCGGGAAGGACCATGAGACGCGGTGAGCAGTGAGTCGGGGCCAGTGTTCAGGGCACCCAGCTGGTATGCCACTGTTTAGCTCCTGTGAGTTACTGTTTTGAAAGACAGTTAACCCATTTCCTTTGATATGGACGCGGCCAGGAGGGGCGTGAAAAGGTAAGAACATGGACAGTGAGGGGCCCCGCAGTTCCCAGCCTTTAATCCACAGGTTCCCAGTGGCTTTTGCCTTGTAGGGAATGACTCTTGGTTCTGTTTCCCCTTCTCAGGTGTGGGAAACGGGCTGTGAGCATCTCCGCAGGAATCTTCCTTTGCTCAGCAGTTGTCCTCCGGGCCTGGGGCACAGTGCAGCCTCCGATGGTGCTGGAGTCACATTTTAATTCTCTTGCCTCCTCTGTACAGTTAATGGGATGTAAACTCCAAACTGTCTCCCTTTGTGGGGGTGGAGCGTGCAGGGCCGTCCCTCCTCCCGTGCCCCCCACTCCGCTTAGGAGCCAGACACAGAAGGCCTGAGGGACTAACTGTGTTTGTTGCCTGGTGTGAAGCGGGAGGCACAGTGCCACCACTTGGGATAGGAAAAGTGCAGCTCTGCATCGCATTAGGTTAAAAAATAGACTTTGTTCTTGTGGCGTAAATATGGTCAGTGATCTGGGCTCCCCGAGGACACGGGACAGTGCAGACAGGTGCAGGCGAACAGTGACCCCATGCTCTTCTCCCCACACGTATGACCTGTGAGTGGACCCCCTAGCTGGGGACGCTGGGACAGCCAGTCACTCGCTCTACATCTTCGCCTCCTTGACTGAAAGGGAACTGGGAAGGAGCTGGGGTGAGACCAGCGGGGTGAGACCAGCAGGCTGCCCGGACATGTGGGGGTGCCATCTGCCCTCCCTTTGAGCAGCTTCAACAGCCTGGCCTTTTGTTTCCCCAAGTGTGGCCACAGAGGGGACCGGGGCCGGCCTGTCACAGAGACACAGGCTCCCCAAGGCGGCTCCACGCAAGTGGAAGGGGAGAGAAGCCCGGGACCCAGGAGCTGTACCAACGTGCGATTTCCTCGTGGCCTCAGGGGGCGCGAGGAAGGGCGCTCTGTCTTCGATGACATGGTCTTTCCTGCCCCCAGCCAGTGCCCTCTGGGGTCCATCCCTTCATGACAGAGAATCGGGGTGGGGCGCTGGAGTCCCACGGCTGGTGTTGGGTCCTGGCCTGGCCGCACTGCTGGGGCCTGAGGCAGGCGGCCGCCTGCGTGGGCCTGGCTTCCTCGGCTGGGGGAAGGGCTGATGAGACCTGACCCTCAGGGCTGGGACAGCAGTAGCTGATGGGCACCGGGGCCCAGAGTGCATGTGTCTACTCCACTGGGGACGAGCAGTGGGGGCGGGCAGTCCCGGGCCGGGGTCTGGGGACTGTGTGGCCAACCTGTCACAGAGACACAGGCTCCCCAAGGTGGCTCCATGCAAGTGGAAGGGGGTAGAAGCCGGGGACCCAGGAGCTGTACCAACGTGCGATTTCCTCATGGCCTAGGGTGGGCGAGGAAGGGCGCTCTCTCTTCGATGACATGGTCTTTCCTGCCCCCGGCCAGTGCCCTCTGGGGTCCATCCCTTCATGACAGAGAATCGGGGTGGGGCGCTGGAGTCCCACGGCTGGTGTTGGGTCCTGGCCTGGCCGCACTGCTGGGGCCTGAGGCAGGCGGCCGCCTGCGTGGGCCTGGCTTCCTCGGCTGGGGGAAGGGCTGATGAGACCTGACCCTCAGGGCTGGGACAGCAGTAGCTGATGGGCACCGGGGCCCAGAGTGCATGTGTCTACTCCACTGGGGACGAGCAGTGGGGGCGGGCAGTCCCGGGCCGGGGTCTGGGGACTGGCAGTTCCAGGCACTGCACGGGCCACATGCCTGTGAGCCGCTCAGGGGCTCAGGGGCAGCTCGCAGCTTGCAGGGTGTTATTTCCTGAGGGACATGAAGGCTGGGAAGGCGGAGCCACGTCTGGCCACCTTTGCATTCTTCACAGCCAGCAGGTGTCAAACGAGGGGTCACTGGAAATGACAAAGGAGTGCTGAAACTCTGCTTCGACAACAGAGGTTTCGGGGGCGGCCCCAGTGTCCCTGGGGGGTGGGACCGTGGTGCCACCGGGGGTCTCCGGGCTCCTAGCTCAGCTGCGACTCCAGGAAAAGCCCCACGTCTGCGGCCTCAGCCCCCACGGCACTGCCGTTGTCTGTGAGAGGGAGGTTCTGAGTGTGACAGGGGCCGACCTCGCCAGGAGCCACCTTGCTGGCCATGATCCCGGGAGTGGCAGCAGCTTCTCTCGGGGCCCCAGCGAGGGCCCAGGGAGAGGGGGGTTGTTCAGTTTTATGTGCGAGTTTGGCTTGGTTGTGATGTCCATTTGTTTGGTCAAACACCAGATCTGATGCTGCCGTGAAGGTATATTTTAGATGTGGTTAGCATTTAACAGTTAAATCGGTAGATTTTCAGGAAAGCAGATTACGCTCCATGACATGGGTGGGCCTCACCCAATCAGTTGAAGGCCTTAGGAGCGAAGACTGAGATTCCTCAGAGACGAGGGACTCAGGCTCAGGGCTGCAGCACTAGCTCTCGCCCACGGGGCCAGACCGCCACCCGCCTTAGCTTTGGGACTTGCCAGCCCCACAACCATGGGAGCCAGCTGCTTAGCATAAATCCCTCCTCTCTATTTTGAACTTATCGGTTCTGTTTCTCTAGAGAATCTTGACTAATGAAGCAGGGACCCCTGGGTCAGGGGAGGCCTTTTAATTTCTCGTGGCGCCCCTCAGGGACACCTCACCTGCAGTGCTAACATTGCAGTGGAAGCCACGAAATATGTGGCCACCAGGCTGGGTGTCCCCCAGGCCACTGCCCACCCCCACGCCGGTCACCACCATTCCTGGTCACCAGCCGTCTTCCCTGCAGCCTTCACATTCGGGACGATTTCTCCTCAGACCAGTTCTGGAACTTCCTAGAATGTTCTAGAGCCCCAGCTCTCCGAGACAGCTTCCCAGTCTCTGTGTGGCCGGCACGTCAGACGTGAACCTCATGGGGATTATGAGCCATTTGGAAGCACGCTGTACAATATAAAATTTATTATAGAACTTCAGCAAATATACATATCAGGCGCCCATTCCCACGGGAGCTGCATCGCGGGGAGCAGTTTGAGCAGCCCTGGTGCTGACGGAGGCCCCCCTCTCTGAACGGGGCTGACAAAAACAAGTAGCATTTCAGGAAAAATGTAATCAATCCCCAGAATACATAAAAATGAAACACGGAGTTCTATGGCTATCGCGTTGGCTCATCTGTCCGAGGAGGACCACCCGCGCCCCTTCCGAGGGCGGCGGGCTTAGGCATAGCTGGGATTCTCTAATTCTGGTGTAACCTGTTAATTCTGTCATTTAAAAAGAAAAGCATTAAGAAATGGGCTTAAGTGGAAATATACACTTGTAAATAACTGAGAAAGATAAAAATGTAAAATACAAAATTCTCTCCTCCAGCACGTGAGTCTGAAAGGGCAGAAGAAGCACCTTAGCAGGAATTTAATTTTCCTGTTTCTGAGGGTAAAGTCCCAAATCCAGACCAAGTCCAACCTCTCCCGGGCAGGCGGGCACCCCCTAGAGAGGACACCGGCTCCGGTCTTGGCGCCGAGTCCCTTCGAAGACATATTCGGTTGCTGGGGCAGGAAGAGGGGGCCCTGGAGACACGGCTGGGCTCTGTGCCCGGCACCTGCATCTCCCGGTCAGAGGCTGATTATCCCTGACCTCGGCCAGGGGCCCCTGAGGTAGGAGGGAGGCCGGCACACTCAGCGGCGGACGTTCCTACTTACTCCTAAATTTGTGGCCTTTTCTTCCCATTGCAAAGCACCAGACGTTCAGCGTTTCACACGTTCGGTCCACCTGCCTGACTCGATTTAGCTGAATACGAATGCTGGTGTGTGCAGAGTGAGCTGCCACCTGCGTCCAGGCTCCAACCCTGCACGAGAGTGCGTGCTCGTGTGTGCACAGGCACGCACACACACGCACACGCACACGCACATGCACACAGCCGTGTCAAAGAGCCTAACGGCTCTTCTTCCGGCTTCCATCCTCCTTGGATGCATTCGGACGTAGGCGGGACAGCTCGTGGGTGCTGGAACCAGCCGTTTTCTCAGTCTGCGGAGGCCGCCTGACTGGCTCACGGGCTGGGTCTGGAGCAAGCCCCGCAGCATTGCTGGCTGGAGAGCTGGAGGCTGCACATCGGGAGCTGGGGCGCCAGGGAGCACCAGGCCAGGCGGTCTTTGCAGAGGGCGTCTGAAAATGAGCCAACGCCACGTTAGTCAACGTCCCCACGCCCTGTCCCGTGCCGCTAGCTAATAACTCTGCGGGCAGCGTGAGGTGGCTTTATCGTTGCCTTGACGCTGGCGAGGGACGGTCTCTCTCCAGATAAAATGGGGCCATGAGGAACCAGCTGGTTTATAAGGCCCTCCTAGAAGTCCCCTGTGAAGCCGACACCTTTTTGGGCTGATCCAACCCACTCGGCTGCTCATCCACTGCAGACAGTGGGCCGGCTGTGGACAGAACCGCCATCATCCAAGTCTCCGACTGAGCCAATGCGCCCACTCTGCCCAGCTCTGTCTTCTCCCTGAGATGCGCCGACAGACAGGCCCCGGGTCTCTGCTAATACTTGAGGCATTTGAGGGTCTGTGCACAGGGATGGCATGTAGACAGCACCCAGTGAATGAGGGGGGCTTCATTTAACTTAGGGGGGATGCTGCCTTCTCTGAGTAAAGTGAATCGCATTGAAATACAAAAGACATGACATTTTCTTAATTATTCGAATTTAAAACTTGAAGCTATTAGCATTATTTCCCCACCGTCGGAGCCATTCCTGGGGAGGCACGAGGGGGGTCGTTTCACGGGAGAACCGGAGGAGGGAGTGGAACCTGAGGAAAGAGGCAGCAGATTCGAGACCCAAACTCTACGGCCCTCTAACCAGAGGGCACCCCACTTCCTTAGGCCCTGCAAGGAACCCCTCGAGAACCCCACGGCCCCACCCCACAGGCCAAGGTCGAGGGGCTCTGGCACTCACCTCTCTTCTCCGTGATGGGGCAGTAGTGAGTGTTGCAGGCCAGGGAGGCTGCGGGCTTCTGGTGCAGGAAGCAGCCCCAGGCCGGCCGGCCCCCCGCCAGGCACTGCACAGACCTGGTCTGCACGCCGCCCCCACAGCTGGCCGTGCACTGCAGGAAACACGTGTGTGACAGTCACCCGGGAGTGCTGACTTCTCGTCCCCCCGCCACTCCCAAGTGTCCCCTCCATCCAGACTCCTCAAAATGATCTCTCTCTACGACTGCAGGTGGCTAGCCAGATTCTGGATTAATCCCAGGTATGGACAGAGGAAAGAAGTGCCCCAAAGTCTAGAATGTTCTTGAGTCACCTATGGCTTGATGAACACATGGGAACTGGAGCGCATTTGGGGGCACAGGGCTGTTCCCTGGACCTCGTCCCTGCTGTGAGTCTGGCACAAGGAAAACAGTGCCTTCCTGGACGGCACCCCTTCTGCTCCTCTGTGTCCACCGAGGCAGGACAGCACTGAGCCCCTGAGGCTCCGGATGCCTGCGGGTGGCGACGCCAGTCCTGGGTTCATGTCCTCACGGCATTCTCGTCTGGCAGGTGTCATTCTCTGACCTGAGGGCCTGTGTGCTCAGGCACGCCAGCACAGCAGAGCCAGACAAGGCAGTGTCACAGCTAGAGCACCCTCTGCCAGCGGCCAGACGCACGCACCACAGAATTTCAGGGCGGGTCCGCCCGAAATCAACCGCAGGCAAGAAGTCGGGGGAAGGGCGATCAGAGAGACATAGGAACCCCAAACTGCAATGAACCTGTCCAAAAAGATAGCTGCTCCAAGTCTAGACTGAATTATGCAATTTGTGCTCACACGAGGCTATGAGGTAAAAAAAAAAGTCAGGAATGAAGGCAATTAAGGAACACCTGCAGGAAGATGGGGCTGGTGACATTTTGGGTGTCTCAGTGCATGGTGGGTAAGCTCAGTGGCTGCTTTAAAATGCAAGGAGGACGCTGTCCAGTGTCAGGGCCATGCAGGCCTCGGGCGGCCTGCCAGAACCCCCTTCCGCACGGCAAGGCAGCTGCCCGGGTCTGGTTTCCCACAGCCCGGCTCAGCCAGCTGCTTTCCAGGGGTTTACTCGGGGGACCTGCTGCAGTCACAGCCCTGCAAAGTGGCCCTTTAAATCCCCTGGGGGCAGGGACTGTCAAAAAGCACGTCAGGGGAGCCCGTTTAAAGCGGAGCCAGAGCTGCCATCCCGGAGGAGCCGCCTTGCACATCTTATGCCTTGAATCTTCGGGATGTTAAAACAGGGCAAAATTCAGCTGGACTGGGACGAAGGCAGCGCCGTGTCCCAAATCACAGTTTGCAAAGACAACAGGAAAACTGACGTGTCTACCAGACTAATGACGACGGGGCTGAAAATCAAAACGTCACTTAGAACTATCGTCACCGTTATGTTATTTGCAACAGCAGAGATGCCTTTCTTCGATGGGTGTCACCGTTCCTCGTCCCCTTCTCACGAACACCCCGGTCTTCGTCTCCTCGTGGGAGCACTCTTTAGGCTCCTGTCTGATTCGGTGTGTCCCGAATAGCTATTCTTTGATCTCAAATAAATGCTCGTTGCCTCCCACTGTGAAAGGCCTTTATTTCTAGGTCAGCAAGACCCTGACGAAGGTGGTGAGGCATCTTCGCCTGCTCCAGATCCCCCTCAGCAGCCTCCACCTCTGGGCTCCGTGCGTTTCAGCCCCCTCCTGGCTCACGCCGCAGGCCAGCAGTTCACAGGTTCTCCTGGTCACGTCCGCGTCCGCGGGTGTTGGCGAGGCCTCCGCCTCATGAACTGAGTTCCTTCTAATCAGCAGCTGGGGCGGAATCCCATTCTCGATGAGGATATAATGCTTCGATCAGAAATCAGGAGATCTGGCCACCCTTTGTCATCACGCGAACGGCGCCCAAATAGTGACTGTGTGGTCTGATTCTTTTTGTCACTGATTCGCCGGTTCATGAATAGGAGCCACTTGCCCCCCTTCGGCAGGCCCTGTTCCAGGCACTGAACACGGAGTGGTAGACACAAGCACCCAGTGTCCTTCTCAGGGACTTAACAGAGTGTCCCGCCAGGGTGTCTGCCCCACCCCCCGACTGCCCCGATTGCCTGGATCTGCACAGTCCCCAGGTGCTTCTCCTGCACACCGAGTGTGAGGGGCACGGGTCTAGAGTTTTAGAATTCCTCGTGAGAAGCATACTTTTTCTGGTGAAAAAAAAAAAAAAAGCCTCCACATTTTGCAAAATTTGCATATCTTCATGGAAACCGGAAGGACTAAGATGTTCGGCTGCAAATTTTGAAGCTACTTGGCGGTGGCAGAGCCAGTGCCACACCAGGAGATGGAAGGACAAGAGGAAACCGGAAACGGTTTATTCGCTTTTCTTCCCAGGAAGGGGAAAAACACGCACACACGCAAGTTGTTCATCAATATCGCAAATACAACGGCTTAAAACTTGGCACCGGTGGTGAGAATTCCCACTTCGGATCGTCCACTGGATCTGTGATTTCCAAGCAGACTGACTCTAAGAAGCACCAGGACTCTTGATAACCACGTGGGCTCCTGGGGTGGAGACTGGAGGTCTGGGAGGGTTTGGGGAGGCTGGGAGGCCAGCAGGTGTGGGGGCGAGTCATGTGACCCGACGGGGTTGGGGGAACTATACTCAGTAAGAAGAGAGAGAGAACCTGGGTCTGTGAGTTGAAGCTTGTGGCTTCTTCCTCGGCTTCGTGGGGATTAACTGAGTCCCTTAGTCCAGAGGTTCCCAACCTTTTTGGCACCAGGGACCGGTGCTCCTATGAAAATCTAGCGCCTGACGATCTGAGGTGGAGCTGAGGCGGTGATGCTGGCGCTGGGGAGCAGCTGCAAATACAGATGAAGCTTTACTTGCCCAGGGGTTGGGGACCTCTGTCTTGGGTAACTCCTCCTCCTGACAGCAGGACAGAGGAGGCCAGTGTGCTGTGCAGCGATGGTGACCCGTGCTCGTACCTGCTCATCCGTTTACGGCAGTGACAAGTTCTGCGACCATCTGTCCAGACCCCTTTTCTGTTAGCTTCACCTTCAAATCAGTGGATCTCAAACTCGAGCATGACTTCAAACCACCTACAGAACTTGTTACAAGAGAATTCTGGAACCCGCCCCCAAGTCTCGAGCTTCGGCAGGTCTGGGCTGGAACCTGGGAACCTCTGTTTCTAACCCAGACGCTGCTGCGCTGTGGGCGGGGCCACCGCGCCAGGCGGCTGGAATCGCGCTGTGGGCGGGGCCACCGCGCCAGGTGGCTGGAATCGCGCTGTGGGCGGGGCCACCGCGCCAGGCAGCTGGAATCGCGCTGTGGGCGGGGCCACCACGCCAGGCGGCTGGAATCGCACCTGCAGAAGCCTCTTTCTTTCCTTTTTCTTTTCAGAACTGACATCAGCCACATCTAAATCTGAAAAAAGGTGCCGCCCAGAGCCAATGTGTGGCGAACTGCAGACATGTAAACAAGCCATTCAGTGAAGAGACGGCAACCTTTCCCCTGGGTGGCCTTGGAGGCCACTGTCATCTGTCAGACAGCCCAGCAGGTGTCCCTACTTAAGCCACTCCCAAGCCCACTAGCCTGTGACCCACCTGTCCCTAAGCCCAAAGGACTCATGTGATTTAAATCGGTCCTACCAAGCGACAGATCACTAAACGTAATGAGAAGCAAAGCCATTTAAATCAATAGAAACCTTGCAGATCAAATAATAGAAACCAGCGTCAGTCAATGGTTACAGGGATAAAGCGTCTGGGGGCAAAGTTCAGCCGGGCGCCAGCCATTCATTACAGCCTGACAATTTCCCACAGTCTCAGGGCACGGCGCCCTGGGTGCAAGTGCTGATGGGGACACAGCACTGAGTCATTGTCCCCCGAAAGGGAAGTCTCAGCACACTTTAGATGGATCAATCCGGCTAAAACTCCAGGCAGCACTCGAGGAAAAGATTTAGCAGACAGATAGACCGAGGGAGTTGGAAGGGAGAAAGCTACTGGAGACGCGTTTTAGGTTTTATGTTTTCGTTTAGCTACTGATGCCCCTTGTTTTCCTCTTGGTGAATCTACCTGGAGTCTCTGAGTCGAGCAGAGTGGGGTGACCACAGGCCTGGTGGCCGGAGGGTGGGGAACTGGTCTCAGGAGCCTCTGGTTCCCCACTGACAGAAAACGATCTCAGAAAACGGCCTCTGCCTCTGACCCACACTTCTCAGCGGACAGAAGAAGCAAAACGCGGCTGCCCTGCCCGAGGGGCAACCTGACTCCACACCTGTGGCGGAAAGACCACACTCGGAGGAGGAGTAAAGCGAAGAGTTTGTAACTGCGGATGCTTTTTGTCAATTTGAAATAGGAAATGCTTGAAAAGGACATAGTTCAAACGTCCCCTGCTCCAGTAACTCAAACAGTTTCTAACTCGAGTGCATTTTGGGGAGGATTTCTAAGTGAAAGAGCCAGGTCAGGAACCTCGTGCTGCTGAGCCATGCCGAGGGTGGCATGCCAGGTCTGGGAAGGTGTCCTGCGTCCTCTCAGGGACCGAGGGATGGTGCCTTCCACAGAACGCGGACCCTGGGGCAGGGCAGCAGAGGAGTGGTGGCAGCCAGGCTGGCTGACAGACATGTAAGCCCGGGCTCACACAGACGCGGCCGGGGCGCCAGCAGAATGAGCTGCGGCATCATTCGGGGGGCATTTTAACACTTTAGTCTAGAAAAACTTTGGCTAATGCTGAAAAAGAGTCGGTGATGGATTACACAGGTTCTGGTAAATATCCGTTTGTCTCCTTTCGGCTTGAGGGTAATAACCACGTGTGAGTTTCGCTCCGTCCTGTTTGTTCGCTTCAGTTGGATACTCAGGGTCGGGTTTGCAGAGAAGACTGTCCCTTCGTAGTGTGGATGGCCCCCTGGGGGAGGGCGAGGCAGATCCGGGCGACCCCGGTCTGTGGGCGATCGGCAGAGCCCAGAGGGGAAGGTCCAGAGCCCGTCACCTCGGCCACCCCGGCATCAGAGGACTGTGACGCACAGAGCCTGAGGCCTCCCCTCCAAGCCCCACGCGTCTGCGGGAGAGGTCCTGGTGGCAGCAGGCACATGGCGCTGTCGGATTCAGCACCTTCTGCCCCCTGCCTGTGGTCCTTGCAGCCCAGGCCCGGGCTATGGGGAACACGCAGTTAAATGAGACGCAGCCCTTGCCGGCGGTGGAGGTGAGCTCACACGGGGAGGACGAAGCAACGATGGGGTGAGGACACAGATAACCACCCGCACGAATTCCCTGGACTGTGGTCACATGTGAGCACACGCGGGGGGCTCACACGAAAAGAAACAATTCCTGTGGCTTAGGGGGCCGGAAGTCCGAACTCGGGGTGTTGATGGAGCGGGTCCTCATGGCAGTTCCGAGAGCGTCTGTCCGTCCCCAGGGTCTGGGGCTGCCAGCACGCCCAGGTGTTCTATGGCTCGTGCGGCATCACCCCATACCACGTGCCCCTAGCGTGAGTCTGTCTTCACACGGCCTCATAAGGACACCAGTCGCTGGGTTTAGGGTCCCCCCTCCCCAATCCAGGATGGCCTTAGCTCCTTACATCTGCAAAGGCCTTTTTCATGAATAAGGCCACCTTTGAGGTTCTGGGTGGATGTGAGTTTGGGGGACACTGTTCAGTGCATGAGCATGGTGGGGTGCCCTCCTTGAGAGGAGCCGTCTGCAGCTGGGGGGTTTGCATCCGGGGGGACTAAGATGGGCCGGGGAGCACAGGCAGGTCCTCCAGGTGGAGACAGGCTCACGCTGGGAGAATGAGGACACGTGAGGGGAGACAGGTGGCAGGGGACCTGGTCGGTCAGGGGCCGATGGCCCAGTCAGGCCAAGCACGTGCGGTCACACCGGGCCGCTCAGCTCAACCTCCTGGTCACTTCCTGTCCTGGACCCTGGCCAGCACACTCAACAAGCTCCCACCTGTCTCTCATGGGCAGTGATTTCCAGTCCTGGACACTGATGTCCTGTACAGGACAGGAAGTATAGACAAGTGCCACCTTGCCTATGGAGTGGCCTGCCCAGGTGGCGGGTCAATAGCAGGCATTCTCAGTCCTCAACAAAAATTTACACAAATCAAACTGTTGTTGGTTTCTATGGGGCCAGGGACACGGCCATCTGTGGGGCCAGGGACACAGAGCCGTCTGTGGGGCCGGGGACACAGCTGTCTGCCCAGGAAGTAAACCCCCGACAGCTCTCACTGAGCTTGTCTGGCCGCGTCCCCTCTGCCTTCTCGGGAGCTCTCCGCCGTCACCTGATGAGGAACACAGACTCGGGACATCCTTGGTGACCAGACACACACATTCCAGCCTGCCACACACCAGCCACGCGAGATGGTGTTTGTTTTGACTTCAGCCACGGGTGAGCAGGGAGGAAGTGTGTGGCTGGAGAGTGACAGTTGACTTTGGATTTTAAAGATGAAGCCACTACGTGTGGGTCTCTCGACAGAGCACGTGATGTCAATGGATGATGGAAAGAGGACCCTGAGCAAGTGTGTGCTTCGTCCACGCCAGGAGAGGCAAGGTCGCCGCGTAAGAACGAGAAGCGGCATTTGTATTTCCTTTAAAATTTGCACATTCGACAAATGTTCCCTAAACACCTAGTATGGGCTAGGTGCCCTGGTGGACACTGGGGAGATATGCACTATGCATGTGTGCATGCATGCATACACACATGTATGTACACACACCATGCACATGCACCATGCATGCATGCACCATGCATGTACCACACACGCATTATACATGCACTACGCATGTACCATGCACCTATGTGCTATGCTTGTGTGCATGCATGCACCTTGCATGCATGCACATATATGTGCTATGTGTGTACTGTGTATGTGTGCATGTGCCGTGCACACAGACATATATGTGCATGTGTGTGCTGCGTACAGGCATGTGTGTGCTATGCATGCATGCATGCATGCACTGTGCATGCACACATGTGTACTATGTGTGCATCATGCACTTGCTATGTATATACTATGTATGTGCGTGTGCAAGCCATGCATTTATGTGTGCATGCATGTGCTATGCATGCATGCATATGTATGTGCTATGTGAGTATGCACTATGTATGTATGTATATGCATGTGTGTATGTGTATGTATGCATGTATGTGGACACACATGCAAATACATGGAACACACATGTAAAATACTTTGCATAAACCTGCCGCAAAGCTCTCATGGATTTCTAAGTGAAAGAGCCAGGTCAGGAACCTCGTGCTGCTGAGCCACATGTAAAATACTTTGCATAAACCTGCCGCAAAGCAACTTCTGGGTGCACAGTGGTCAGGATGGTGACCTTGTGACCCCATGTGCCTCGAGCAGCTCATGTTCCCGTGGGCAGCCTTGCCCTGTGATGGTCACTGGGCTGGCGAAGCTACAGCACAGTTCCAGGGCGAGAGGGGTCTCCATTCCCGGGTCTGCTTTCTGTCCATGCTGCCTTTTAGCCCAGGACCCCTGGTCTTCCCCCTTGGCGAAGTCAGGGTACAGGGTACACTCCTTGGAGGGGCACCCCAATTCTCCGTGGGATGGGCTGCTTGTGCTGAGAGCTCACCCCATCCAGGCCAGCGCAAGGTCCCAGGGAAAGTTTGGCACGGAGGGTGAGGTGCGTGGGCAAGTGGGTGAACGGCTGGACGGGCCACGCAGTCACCGCCTACAGGGGACAACTGTGGGGGCAGGGGAGGCCATGCCACACGTGGCTGACTCCTTTGTCCTTACATTTTCCTGCTCTTAACTGGGTGACGATTCAGAACTCGGCAGACGTGCCTGAGAGATTCAGTCACATCTGGAGAGCGACCGTGTTGGAAAGCCACACACACCCCCAGGAACACGGGCATCTGCGCCCGCTCTGGAGAGAAGGTTCAGGGACCACGCGGTGGGCTCCGACGCCCTTGTGGGGACCCTCCACTGAGCCAGCAGCCAAGGTCCGGAGCAGGACCCTCACCCGCCCACCCTTCTGCACCGAGAGCCCCCCTACCTGAGACCAGGGCGAGGCGAACCAGCGGGCCCGTGGGGGGCCTGCAGCGGCAAACGGGGGCCGCCCGGGGCAGGGGGACAGGGTGCACGAGCGCTCCAGCTCCAGGTCGGGCGGCGGCAAGTGCCAGCACTTCTTCGAGGCCACCTCCCGGGACTTCCCCGACGCGTACTTTTCAGCACATCTGAAGAACCTTCTCTGTGCTCCGCTTTCGCACGTGACAGAGCACTGGAAACGAAAGGCCACGAAAGGCACGCATGAGGACGGTGTCTTCCGAGGCGGCCGCCTCTTAAAGAATCGCCGCGTCGCACGAGCTCCCGATCACGTCAGCCGGAGCCTTAGCCGGGCGCGAACATCCACTGAGATGTGCGGGCATCACAGAACCTTGCATCAAACAGGAGGACGCTGAGGGCATCGTGGCCCGGCGCTGAGCGTAATAACACGCAGGACGCGCGCTGGGGCCCTGAGCTCCACGGATCAGCAGCACCCACTGCGGCGTGCGGACGACTGGCAGAGGGAACCCAGGCCTCGCAGATCCTCCCAGAAAGCCCAGTGCTCCCCATGAAGAGAGCGAGCACCCACGGGGAGCCGGTCTCCAAACGCCCCCTTCCCACAGCTCCCACGCCGTGGGGTGCTGCTGTCACCCTGCGCTGTTAGCTTCCCGAGGTCCTTCTGGGGTTTGCTCGTCCCCGTGGAGGCGTCTCCCAGGCGGAGCTGTCACTGCTGCTGGACACCCTGGCACGTGCAAAGGGGTCCTTGGTGGGCCAGGGGCCCGGGCGGAGGCCACAGCTGCAGGGCATGTGGGGAGGACACAGGGGACAAGGCACACAGTGTGCAGAGGGCCGGGCTGCAAGGACGGGCAGAGGGTCCCAGCGCCCGGCACTGCTGGTGCATTTGGGGGTGACGCTGAGCCTGTTGGGTGATTTCGCCTATTCTGCTGTCTGCAGGCTGTGTCAGCGGAGACCCCAGCCGGTCGCACTTGCCCAGGTTCTGGCTGGCACGCCCATGCTTAGGTGTGACTTCCCGGTGTGTCTTGTGAGTGTCGTGATGCCAAGACAGAGACAGAGCTAGGAGGCTCGGAGGCATGGCCCAGGAGAGAGGCCAGGTCTGTGCATCTGTGTGCGCGTGCGCACGTGTGTGCCTGTGTGTGCGTGTGCCTGTGTGTGCATCTCTGTGCATGTGCATGTGTGTGCCTGTGTGTGCGTGTGTGCCTGTGTGTGCGTGTGCATGTGTGTGCCTGTGCATCCGTGTGCATGTGTGTGCCTGTGTGTGCCTGTGCGTCCATGTGCATGTGTGTGCCTGTGCGTCCATGTGCATGTGTGTACTTGTGTGTGCTTGTGTGTGCGTGTGCACATGTGTGTGTGTCTGTGTGAGAGAGAGATTCAGGGCGAGGATTTCCCACCCATGATCACGCAGCCCGCGTCTCTTCCCTCCTTGGGCGGGGCCTCCGGGTCCCGTCTAAGGTCAGCGTGACCCGTGCTCCGAGGACCGTCATGCCTGCGTCCCAGGCAACAGGGCCTCGAGCTCTCCCTTCGCCGGGGTGGGCTTGCTTCAGTGAGCGATGTGTTTTCACGTTTCAGGGGAGGGATGAAACGGCGTCTCTGCAGAGTTAAGTGCCCTGCTTGGCACAGCCCCCCGCCCCCTCATGATGGATGCTGCCCCCTGAACGAGGCACCGGTCCAGGCGCGGGCTGGGCGCGGCCGTGTCTGCCCCCAGGAGGAGCGTGGGGTCAGGAGCTGGGCCTCTCTTCCCATACGGCTGGGAGACCCAGACAGGACACTCCAGGACTCCGCAGCCAGTCTCTAAACGCCCCCTTCCCACAGCTCCCACACTGTGGGGTGCTGCTGTCACCCTGCGCTGTTAGCTTCCCGAGGTCCTTCTGGGGTTTCTGACACCTCCACCTCTGCGGTGACACACACCAGAGCCAGGAGCTTCTGACAGCCCCTCAGGCGGCCCTACTCATGCCCCGCAGTGAATGAGGGTGACCTCGTGGGTGCCGGTGGGGGTGCTGCTCAGGGACATGGTCTGGAGGCTGAGACCTGAGTCTCAGAGTGGGGTGGGGTGGAGTGGGGTGCCTCGAGGCCGGCCGACGCCCCGGGGTGGCCCGGATGGGGGCCGGCAGAGACTCAGGGAGAAGCGGAGGAGGAGCCGGCGTGGGAGGCAGCGAGGGGAGGGCGGGTCGGGACGGGGCGCACGTACCTGCGACCAGGCCGACACCAGCCACTGCAGCTTCCTGTGCTGGCGGCAGCGCTTACGCAGACAGGCCTCGTGAGTCCTGGGCTTGGGCTCCGCGTTGCAGAGGGCGTCGGGCAGCGGCTGTGCCCTGGCCGTGGGACTGGTGCCTCTGCAGGCCACGGACCTCTTCCTCCAGCCCCTCCCGCAGGTTCGCGAGCACTGCCCAGGGAGAGAGTGACGGTCAGCGCCCAGCAGAGAATGGATGGACCTCGCTGGGGGGTTGGGGGGTCCCAGGGCCCAGGTCGTGCCAGACCCCATGAGAACCCAGCTCTGTGCTCCACAGGGCCGAGTTGCCGCCCCGTACCAACCCTGCCGGAGTTACCTGTGCCCAGGGCCCCACACTCCAAGCGGGCGGGCAGCTCTGGGGCTGGCAGGCCTGGCGGCTGGAGGGGACAGGCTGCGGGCACAGGGTGGCCGAGACCCGCTCTGATCTGTAGTGGGCCCGCCGCGTGCACTGGACCTCTCGGCTTTGCGTGCCGCCCCCGCACGTCCGGCTGCAGCTGCTCCAGGTCCCCACGGACCAGCTGGGAGGGGACAAAGAGGCTGCGGTGAGAGGTGGCGCCATCTCTCCGGGGTGCGGGACTGTCTGTCAAGGCAGCTCTGCATCACCTCCTGAGGACGGTCCACGTAGTTACTTCTCCCCCATCCCCAGGGCTGTCCCGGCCCCGCCGTCCTTCTTCAGATTGCTGGATGTCACCCTTCCCCGTCCCCACTTGGAAATGACTCTCTCCAGCACAGTTTGTCTGTTCTCCCTAACATTTTTTTTTTTTAGCGGAAAACTTCAAACATATATAAAAATAAAAGCCCTCCTTGTCTCATCCACCTGACTGCGACAACTGTCAACGTGCGTCCCCAAGCCCCGCAGAATTCTGAAGCAAATGCCAGACCTGTAAATATTGCAACACGCATCTATAAAAGACTGGGATTCTTCAGCTTTTAAACCAAACCGCAAGGCCATTACGACGTCCGAAAACCGATCAGAGTCCCGTACTGTGGCTGGGCATCCACCGCTCCAGCTGCAACCGTGCCACAGAGACCATAATCTGATCTGCTTGCTTGAGTCAGGATCTGAACGAACCCCACACTCTGCCGCTGGCTGAGGTCCTTCCTCTCTTTTAATCGGCAGGTTCACCCTTAAGCTCATTTATTTTTCTATTCATTTTATTCGTGACAGAAACCGGGTTGACCGGCTTAGCTCCCGCTGCTTTTTTCCTATTTTTTTTTGGTGCTGATTAGAGGATTTTCCAGCTCACATCTAGGTGGTGTCCGTCGCCTGTTCCCCAACCCTCACACGTCCTGTGATTCGGCAGTTGGATCTAGAGGGTCGACCGGATTCAGGGTCGATGTTCTTTTGTATGACTTCGAAAGCGGTAACTCCAGCAGAAGGTTCATAAAGTCTGCTCATGTGAGAGGCCGTTCGGTCTGAAAGTGGCCTTTTTCTTCCCTGGTTATAAAATCCTTCCTTGTCGACGCGCATGCTGTCGGGGACGGAGGTGAGACGGACTTGGGTCCAGGCTCGGCCCAGTGGCACTGCTCTCCGATGTGCCGGCAGCTGGCGGGAGGCACATGCTCGGCGTGTCTCAGAAATGAGGACGCTCTTGGCCGGAGGGCCTTGCGCTGCCTTCGGGAGCAGCCGTTTGAACTGTGGATGGCGATGGCCCGATGACTTTCACTCATGTTCGTCCTTCCAATCAGGGTGTTTAAGCAAAAACCGAAAACCGTGGAAAACTCTGGGGCCCGAGAGGCTCCACCTCGGTGTTTGTGGAGAAGCCTGAAGGGCCAGGGGAAGCCGTGACGTTCTCTCTGCAGATGGCGGGCACGACCCTCTGCGGGAGGAGCGCGGGGCGCCAGCGAGGCGTCCCCGGCACGTCGGTGTGCGTCACGATGGGGATCGGGGGAGCGGCTCGCGAGGCTCTGCCCGCTATGTCTGTGACGCGGGCCCGGGGCTTGGGGGGAAGGGGCAACATTCCATGTTGGAGTCACAGCGTTGCTGAGGACGAGTTAACATGACAGGGTTTTCCCCTGCATCCTGAGGGAGACTGGCGGGTTTCTGAAGATGCCTGGGCTCTCCTTGGGCTTTGGGGCCCTCCACAAGGAACCCCGACAGCCACACTCGGGTGAGGAGCCGAAGTGGCAGCGATGCTCGGCCGAGAGCTCGTGAGGTGCCTCTCAGAGACGCGTGTGCCGCCAGGAGAGGCTGCGTGAGGACTGAGCGTGAGAACCTGAGCTACACAGAGGAGTCACCAGAGGTGGCGCTGTGACGGGTCTCTCGCGTCTACACTGGGTCCTCTCTCTCTCCGTCTGCCTCCGTTTAAATGCATATGTTTCTAACATGATTGAGGGCAGACAGTATATGCAACTCTTAAATTCAGCTTTTTGACAATTCAGTATCTAAAGCCAGCATTGTTCTCACACTGCAAAGCCTTTGCAAACACAATTTTAGTCTCCAACATTTCACGGTATGGGCCGGGGTGTGTGCCTCTCTACACCAGGCGCTGGAGGCAAAAGGCGTGGTCCTGTGCCCCAGGACAGCGTGGTCCTCCGAGGCTGGCCCAGCTGCCCACGTGCTGCCCCACCAGGCTCCCGAGCAAAATGACCAGTACTTTCCCTCAAGTTCCCAGATGGGTCCGATTTTCAGAGCCTATTTTTGGACTCTTGTGAAAGTTCTCAGGATAAATCAGAGGTGGAAGGAGAGGAAATCGATGATGCTTCCTGGATGGGTGACAGAGGTGACGTCACCCCAGCTCTCTGGGCGGCCCCGCCATACCCCTTGGCGCCTTGGGGCTGAGTTGTGCCATGATATTTTTACTTACTTTTATTTGCAGAAGACTTAAACTATTTTATGCCAAGGTTTCTCCTGAACCGACTTTATTACGTTTCTAAGAAAATTATTTTTAAGAACGTAGTACACAGTTTTATTCACATGAAAAGACAAACTATGTCAGGTTTGTAGGAATTCTTCCATATCGGAGGTGGGAAGGCTTCCATTTTTCTGTGTAGACAAAATGACTGCTTTTTATTTCATACGAAACCGTGTACATGATGCATCTTTGTTACGAACCATCGGTTTTCGGCCTCATGGTTGCGATGCCTCAGCCTTTGGAGACTCCTGTTGTCTTTATGTTTTCTCTAATTTCTTGTGTTTACTCACTCGGCCCTGCAGCCTTGTAAGATATACTTGGTGTGCCCACACCGCGGCCACAAAGGCACCTGGGCCACGCTCAGCCTGTCACACCCGCTGGGTAAGTCCTGTCTCCCCTATCTAAGCTGTTCCAGTGGGGCCGAGCACGGGAAACCCCCTCGAACGACGATCCTTCAAAAAGCGTCTGGAAACGCCAAGCATCTGTTTGGTTTCGCAGGCAGAGCTCCGGAGAAATGCCGTGATTTCCGCTGGCGGAAATGACAAGCCAGGCAAGCTGCCGTGAGCCGAAGCGAGGCGCGTTCCGGGTGCTGTCTGGGGGTGCCAGGCCCCTCTGCCGTCTGCACGACACATCCCTCTCGGGGTGATGCTGGGGACTGGCTCCATTTTTCCCCGCAGAACCGAGTCCATTACTGACCACTGGCTGGCAAGGACGAGGGACCACGCTTCGGAACGCAGGGCCCTGGCCGGGGCTGCAGGCCTCTGCCGTCAGCCCTGGGGAGCTGCAACCTGACAGCTGCTTCGCTTGCTCGGCCTTCAAAGCGAAGCCGCTTTGCAGACTCGTGAAACCGAAGGGGAAGTTCGTGAGCCAAACATGGGCTGGACTGGGCTGCTGTTTCCCGCAGCACTTTCCTGACTCAGGAGCCAAACTGCGGGACAGCAAAGGTTTCCACGAAGGAAGCCCCGAGAAGCCAAAGGCATGCAAATTCATACCTTTGGGGCCAACGCGCGATTTTCACCAGATTTTCTCGTCTCGCTGTCTTGTCCTCAGATGCTATCTTGAGAAGAATCAATAAGATCTACAGAGCTTTCATTTATGTGGGAAAGACGGGAAGAGTGGAATTATGAAGGACACAGGGACCACACAAACGGACGTCACTGTTCCAAACAGCCCTGACAATTTCCCATTCCAGCAAACGTCCTGCTCAGAAGGGTTTTTTTCTCTGCGGACCACTGCGAGTGCTCGCATCCCACTAGCTCAAATGAAAAACCTCAGCTCATAAAGGTGAACAGGAGAGAAAATCATTCGATTCGAATGATGATGGAGGGAATCATTCGATTCGAATGATGATGGAGATTTTGTAGCCATCTAGTAAATGATTGTGAGAGTCTTCCTAGTGAGGCTGCCCCTTGATGTGGCTGCCATGAAAACTGGAAAGAGAGGTGAGCGCTGGAGCTGGAGGACTTGAGAAACGGCGGATTTCGCCTGCGCGTCTTACGTCTGGGCAGCGGAACCTCACGAAGCAAGGACAGTCCCAGAGGTGGAGGGAGATGCAAACGGGAGTGTGTGTGTGTGTGTGTGTGTGTGTCTGTGTGTGTGTGTGTGGCAGGAGCGCCCAGCCCAGGGCTGATCTTGGTATTTCCCCTGCTGCACGGGAAAGAATGGACGCCTTTTCATCATCCTTCCAGCATGGGAGAGCAACTCCCTCCTGGTCCTCGTCCACGTTCAACACCCACGCACGGAGCTGACCGCTTACACTGCAAGCACCTTTGCTACGGGGAATGGAATACTGGGTGGTACCTGCACGCGGTAGACCAGTTAGCAATCCAGGCTGGACTCCAGGCAATGGACACTGAGTACTGACTGAATAGGATGCAGCTCCCTCCACTCGACCAGGCTGAACATCCCAAATCCTCGTGCCCGAGGGTAGTTCAGAGGGGCTGTGGGGAGCCTGGTCCATGTGCTTGAGACCCAGCCGGTGCTAAGACACTATTTCCCAAACCACAGGTGGCGGCTGGGGTTCTCCCCCGCCCCTCCGCTGCCAGATCTAGGGTGGAGGTCAGGCACATAAACGCTTGCGAAGCACACCCTTCCCCAGCCACGCGGTCAGGCTGACCAGTCAGGCTGGGAACACGACGAAGACATGCGACGTCCACTCTGTTCTGCAGGACGCTCTGGGCCACTGACCCCTGTAGCTGGGCACTGTCTTCCCTCCCTCCCTAGAATTAAAATTGTGCTGATGCCACTTTCTAATTACTATGAGAACTGGGATGTGCCAGTAAAACTCGGGGGTGGGGAGCCTGGTGAACAGATTCTCCTCGAGCGGGGCAGACACCTGCATGCGGTCGCTGGCCCTCCCCGTTTCCTCGGTGGACCACGGCCCGGCTCTGGGCAGCCCTCCTGCTTTCTAAGACTGTACCCTGAAATAGCTGCTGACCCCAGACCCGGGAACCGGGCTGCTGGAAGCGCAAGGACCTGCGAGCTTAAGCCCCTTCCCAGAGAAAGACCACCCAGGACCACAGCGGCTGGGGAGCAGGGATGGACCAGAACAGCGTCCTTGT
Organism: Pteropus alecto; assembly: GCF_000325575.1. Lineage (NCBI taxonomy): Eukaryota > Metazoa > Chordata > Mammalia > Chiroptera > Pteropodidae > Pteropus > Pteropus alecto. The sequence continues at coordinate 2,029,538 of NW_006440135.1, forward strand.
ATCCTGCCCTGTTCCCTGGAAATGTCCCCCTGGAAATGAAGAGCTCTGGGAAGCAGGAGTCACTGTGCCCAATACGGACACTCTCCTAAGCCCCCCAAATCACCCCGCTTGGGAGCTGGGGAGACAGTCGCACCCAAGGACGGCCCTGTGGTGCGGTCTTTGTAAACTTGCACTGTGGCTGGACGCAGAAGGTTGCGACAGTGCAGATTCCTAACTGGGGACACCATTTAGGTTACGAAGATCCCTCTTATACCACCTGCCACCCAGCAGACAGGCGGTGTTCCACCAGGCAGGGCCAACGTGACTTCCCACGTGAGACTGCAGTTTTCTGGCCTAGGGCAGTGACACAGTGGGACGCTCCCTGGGTCAGTTCCGGCCTGGGGCCCCTGACATCCTTCTGCTCTTCTCTGGACCCCAGACTTACCGCCCCTTCCCCCCCGCCATGGGGCCGGCCCCCACCTTGCGGGAGTTCCCCTCTTTACTCCTCTGAACTGATCTGTCACACGCATCGGGCCTTTCCACGCTCTCGGTGAAACGACCCCACCGCCCACCCCACGCCGAGCGCTGGGTGAGGGCCGGCCTCGCCCGTGGTCGTCAGCGTCCTTCGGCTGCTGTCCGGTGACACGCGGGGGCACACGGGACCAGCTGACCCTGCGTCCTAATGTGCTTCTGCCAGCTGCATCTGTTCGTGGAATTAGGTAATGTAATTAAATTTGGTGTAGCCTGATGAAATACAAGCATGAAAAATGAGAAGCCGGTTTCCATGGAAACGAAGTCGGATCTTCGGGATGACTCAGGAGAGGCCAGTCATTAAGTGGGAGTCAGCTTAGGCGTGGCTCCAACCGAAGCAAAATATGGAGAAAAAAATTAAAAAATAAAAATAATTTTGCACTTGGATGAATGAGACCAGTTTCACCCTTCTTGAAAGAGACTCAAACTACACATCATAAGTCCTGGCCATATTTATGCAAATAATCAACTTAGATCTTTATTAGACAGATCCTTACTCAAAAAAAGCTTTGATCATAACTAAAAGAATTAGTAAATGGATGCATATTTATGTATTTTAAGTGAAAATAAAGATTCAAGGTATATGTGTATTTTTAAATGATTTTTTTTTTTCTGCCTACTCTACTTTTTTCAACAGTGGATTAAATAAGAGCTTGTCTTCTACCTGGTGAGTGCTCCAAACCCTCCCTGTCAACATCCTCCGCTCACAGAGCTCTCTGTCAACAGTCCCCACTTCCCTGCTGCCCCACGTGCTCATGGTAGGGGGTGGAGCCCTCTTGGCTTCCTTCCCCCAGACCCTCCTACATTTCACCAAATCACAGATTCTACTTCCTGATTCTCCAACAAAGCTGCATCCTCCTGTGCATCTGGCAGAATCCAGGTCTGTGATAATTCATTTTATGTGTTAAGTTGGCCAGGCCATAGTACTCAGATATTTGCTCAGACATTATTCTAGATGATTCTGTGAAGGCATTTCTATTTAGAAGTGGTTGACATTGAACTCAGTAGACTTTGAGTAAAGCAGATTGCCCTCCATAACGTGGGTGGGCCTCGGCCGATCAGTTGCAGGTCTTACTAGAACAAGGCTGAATTTCCCCAGAAGAGGAGAGAATTCTAGCCATTGGCCTTCAGACTTGAACTATAGAACCAGATCCTCATTATTCCCCCTCCCCTCTACTCCTCGGCCTTCACCTGGGAAGGTGAGGCCGTTCCGGATAGTCCACGTGGCTCCATAAACCCAGCCCCTCGGTCTATCCACCCAACATACAAACAAAGAGAGAAAGCCATGTTTGCTTATTGCATTCATCTTATCTTATATGTATTTTTTGAAAATCAGTGAAAAGTTGATAAAGACATGACTAGTAAATACAAATTTTTAAAAAGCAAAAATAAAATAAAATAAAATCAGAGAGATACCCATTTATTTTGCTGTTTACCTCTAAGTGATTCTCTGATGTGGGTAAAAATAAATGTGAAAAAGGCATTGTGACGTTGAAAGCATGCGATTTTAGAATATTTACTCAGGAGAATTACTGAGAAATTTTAGAACTGGGTCCAAAAAAGGGGTGAGGGGAGGAGGAAGGAACGCGGAAAACAATGCCCCCGAGGAAAGGCGACCGAATGCACTTACGTATGTCTAGAGAAGCAACGTGGCAGCTCTTGCAATTACCCTAAACGACACAGGAGGTGCTGGAAAGGCCCGGACGGTGTTCCCATCCCGCCCGAGAAAACGACAGACGCCGAGGGTCACCGGCGGAGGAGCGCGGCCGCCCGGGGGCCGCACCGCGCAGGTGTGGACGGCAGAGGAATGGTCCGTCTCACGAGGAAGGGCAATCGGGCGCTTGTGGCCCCGAGGGACGTGGCCGAAGCTCCAGTCGTGGGAACCAGGGGAGTGCAGGGCGTCTTGGGCCGCTTGGGGGCAGCACCCGGTGAACGAGAGTCCCCAGAGGAGGAGGGGGCCCGCCTGCCTTCGGGAGTGTGACACAGCACGTGCGCTTAGCCATGCCACCGGTGACTGGGAGGTCACACCTGCAGGCGGAACCTAGCGCACGAACACGAGTGTGCACGTTCCAGGGACTCGGCGGTTCCAAATCTAACTGACGTTTTTATTCAGGGAAATGCACTTAACCCGAAGACATGCCATTTTCCTAATTGATTACCCAAATCGCAGAAAAGTACATCCATGAAAAAGCGCGTCATGACCATCGCCCTGGAAGATGCTGCCACGTGGACGGCAGGCAGCCCGCGGGCCCCAGCCCGGGGCGGGTTTTCTGAACCACCTGGAATCCGCTGCCACGAAACGTTAGCGCTGTTACTTTGCCCCCCGAAGGTGGTAGGATAATAGGGGTGACGCCTTCTATTAAGATGCTCATTAAGCCCAGGAGTTGGCAAAGCTACCAAAAGGCCAGACGGAAAATTTCAGGCGGGCGGGCCACGTGACCCCTCGGCCTCGTGGTGGCAGAGAAAGCCACCAGAGAGGACTGCGAGTGAGCGAGTGTGCCCGAGTGTGCCCGAGTGTGCCCGAGTGCCCATCAGAGCTCGGGGTGGGCTGCGTCGGCCCGGGGCCACGGTCAGCTCCGCTGAGGGGCGATAGGATTAAATGTCGTGCAGAGACCAGGGACAACGGTACACGTGTCTGGCGGGCAGGACAGCGTTCAGGGAGGCACGTGGGACTCTCATACGGATTTCAAGTGCAGCCAGAGCAGATCACTGGGAGAAATAGCACAAATGACCCCACTGTGGGACACAGACGTTAACGCCAAAATGACAGCAACGAAAACAAGCTCTACATGTTAAATCCTGACATTCTAAAGAAATAGTTCCAAACCTTAAAGAGGCAGAAGGGGGCCTACGTGGATGGCCTCAAATCCCGGGACAAACCTCAGGGCAGAGCGTGGACTCAATTAAATAACAGCCTGGCCCCAGCGCTGAGCTTCTGAGAGCTACTCGCCCATTTATTTAATTCCCCTCACGAACCGATGAGGTGGTGCTATTCTTTGTCCCACGTAGTGGAGGATGAGAGAAGCACTCACGAGTCACGGGAGCCGTGTGGGCCGGGGTCGGGCCCGGCGAGTCCAGCTCCTGCCTGGCTTGGACCCTTTGCACGCGCACCCAGTGCCTGCCCCATCGACCAACCCGTTCACACACACGAACGCATCTAACAGCGCCAGGGGCGGGGCTGTTGGAATTCATTTTACAGCTGAGGAAACTGAGGCACGGAGCTGGTGAGAGCCTTTGCTGTAGGTGGCACCCAGGCTCCTGACGGTCCGTCACACAGCTGGGAAGTGGCGGGGGCCGGGAGAGGTCACTCTGCTGTGTGCCACTCAGGGACACGAGACCCTGAAGCACCGGCTATTCAGCTGGGAGAGAGCTAATGAGAGCTAGTGACCCGCTACACCCAGCTCCAAAATGTCCCAGGACACATGTATACATTGAGGAGGTTTCGTGGGCATTACCCGTCTTAACTAGATAGCCGTAAAGTTAGTTACGCGTGTCTGTTTGACACCCACGTGTATAGAATTTACCGCTGTAGGTAGCACTTGCTTATTGGTACTTCGTGGCTAGTGATCCGCACGGAGAGAGTTTTGAAAAGTCCTTAAGGATTCAGTGTCTTAGCTGGGGCTGTGCTCCTCCCAAGAGGTTTTCCCGCGGTCATCGGGGCTGCGGACTCTCCAGGACGTCGGAAGTATCTGCTCGTGCCGCTCAAGAGAGCTGATTAGTGGTGCTCTTGGGAAGGCCCGTGTGTCTAACACGAATTTAAACATTTCACAACTGCAGTTCATTTTTCTTTCTTTTAAAATGAATGGCCTTCCCACGGGAGATGGTTTAGCAAGCATCTCTCAAGGGGCAGCGTGTGATGTAAGAGGTGGAGACTCGCTGACCACCGTATTCCAGTTCGCTTTCTTTAGAGCTTCACTTTTGGGGAAAGAATGTCAGTTTCCTGTCCTGTTAGGGAAGTTGAACTCCCCACCACGCTTCCTTTTATGAGAATTTTAAAATGATGGCATCGCTCCTCCTACAGATTCAGACTTTTCTGGCATTTTGCTTTGTGGTTTCTTGGATGTTCGTTCCTAGGATAAATACTTTAAAATGATTTTCTCCAGACTCATGAGTCAGTTTTCTGAGAATGCTTTCCAGGTGGCCTCATCCAGCATATTGGACAGTTTGAGAGTTGACCGCGGCCCACTTGCATGGCCAAGGTCTGGGCTGAGTGACATTGGTCAATTATGGCCATCGACAGAAGATTTCTGTACCAGAGTTGCTAGGAATCACCATAAATTCGGTGGGTTTTAAGAGAGACACCAAAGAAGCAGATCGAATCCATATTTTACTCAGATGAAATCTGAAAGGAAACTGACCCTGTGGATGAAAGCCATGTGAATACCGTGCCCAGAGCTTCAGGCACTTTCTTCGCCTTCAGGTAATAAGGAGGGACAGTGAGAACATCAAGGTCACGCGGTCACACCAGCCGAGTCCACGAGCGAGGCACACTGCTTTCTGAGCAGTTAGCACGCGGAAACGAAACAAAACTGGTTATCTCGTTACCGTGCCTTTTCCTCCCTAAACTTATGAAAGCGGTGACGACAACGGAACCATCGGAAATGTGAGGCGTCAACCTCCGAGAGGCGTCTGGGCAAAGACACGCTTACTACGCTTTCCACAAAGTGACGCAGGAATCGCTCTTTCACAGTGGGTTCCAAGAATCTCTAAATCTTGTCTTTTAAGCTGCCAAATGGCCTCCAAATCGAGGTCCAGGTGTTAGCCACCGCGTGCCGCAGACAATTATTCTGGCCAGTAGAGGCCCCTCGGCCGGGGGACTGCCAAAAGCGTACAGTTAATGTTCTACGTTCGGTCATCTTCCCTCCGAAGGAGGGGACATTCCATTCTCTGCAGGAAGGACTTAGTTCTCACTTTGGCACTTTGAGGAGATTAATCAGATCCAGGAAATGGACAATAGAGTATGTAGGACAATATTTATGTAACCTCCTGGCCCCCATCCCTACGACATTACTTTTTTCAGTCGCCTTCATTCTTGTCAAGACATCCCGATTAGTCATTTCTTATTTTCTTACTGTCTTAGGTACCCATTGGTCGAAATTTTTCCCTATCTGATGAGTCTCGTATATCAGTAGATATTGAAAGGTTTTGTCACTTTTTAAAGTATTTGATTAAATAATATTGCCGGTTATTTAATTAGCTAACTAAATAATTATTTCGTTAAATACTGTTGTATTCTTTAGAATTGGCTCCCCAATGCAAAGCTTCAGATATTACATCACACAACTTTTCAGGTGAGTCACGTCGTAAATGTCATATTTATCTACTGCTTTTAACGGCAAGGTGAGGGGTTCGAAGGGGAAGGTCCTGTACTGGTTTCTCATGAATGACATTTGCTGCAGTATAATTGGCATAATCCATTAACCTAAGTTGCAAAAGAGCCGAACGGTCCGATGGTGCCTCACATTATGTGTGTGGGCATAAGAAAGTACTCTCAGTGGTTCGACATACGCTCAATATTCTTACAACGAATTCGACAGAGAAAAGCCCCGTAGTTCAGGATCTCCTTCTCTAGCGCGATCGTTTTAAATGACTCAGATTGGAGCCGCAGCCAATCAGTGCAATATTTGTGGTCATTTTTGTTAAATGCGATATGCAGAACACAAAAGCGGCGTCTGGGGGGTCTCGACAGTGCTGCGAAGCCTTTCTCTAACCACCCCTGTGACGTAGGTCCGCACGTGCGCGGGCAGCCCGGGGAGCATTGCACCGGCCCCTGGTGACACGGGCAAGGGCTCGGTGGGAGTGCAGCTCTTCGAATGAAATAAAAAGGGTGCCCTGGAGAAGAAGGACAGGTGCAGGAGTCTGAAATGGTGAGACCCGCCGAGGCCCGAACATGGTCTTGGGTATGGCCCAAGTAAATCTCTGCTGCAGGTGTGATCCTCGTGCCCATTTCCGTCTGAAATGGCGAGACCCGCCGAGGCCCGAACACGGTCTTGGGTATGGCCCGCTGTGCGTTAGGCATCCAGCAACCCTGGACGGGCTGTGCAGAATCTCGCTGTCCTCATGACACCAACGTACCTCGCAGGTCCTGAACGGTCGCGGGCACACGTTCCGGGCTGAGGAATCCGGTCTCAAAGCCCTCTGGCCCACCGAGCTCTGATAACACCGGTGATGGCGACTAGCGTTTCATCAGGCGCTCTACCGCGCTGACGTTTTAACTCTCGCAGTCAATCTCTGCTGCAGGTGTGATCCTCGTGCCCATTTCCGAGATGGGCCGCTGAGGTGCGGAAACACTGAGTGAGGTGCTCAGGACGTGCAGGAGCCCGTGGCCGGGCCAGGGTGCCGGGGCAGGTGGCCTGACGCCTGGGCTCTGGACCTCCCGAGACTCACCGCTCAGAGGCCCACTGCAGGCAGGTCACAGACACGAGTCACGGCAGCCACGAGCACAGTGGCGAACTCTTCGCTGCAGGCAGGGCGGCAGCATCGTCCACAGAGATCAACGATGCCGGGGACGATCAACACACCGGATTCTGCGTGGCTGCCTCCAGCAACCACAGCTGGCTCCAACACCACCCGATGGCTGTGGACCGCTCTTGCGTGGCTTCATAAAGGAAGCACAGCTCTCTGAAACTGTTTTTTGTTAATTTAAAACTCATGATAGAGATTGGGACAGTGCATTTGAGGGAAAACAGAGATTCTTGTTCCAAAACACAGATACATGGCTGAGAACCTATGAACATGCCAAAAAACCAGAACGAAAGGACCACCCACATAACGAGCCACCTACATTTGCTCCATCGGGCACCTGGAAAAAGTGTGCTACAGGGACCAGGCCACTAGGAACAGGCTCCGTTCGGGTGCACAAAAGGCTTATATGCAAATACCCTGGTCGGAACCGAGCTAGGAAAAAACAAAAAACTTACACAGGACTTCTTACATGTGACGCTTACAGAGCAACCCTCCCCCCGACCAAGATGCACATGCCGGAAGATTATACAGCACTCAAAAGAAAGATGAAGAAAATATTCCGGAAGAAGACTTAGTTTATCGAATACAATTTTACAAAGTAGATCACACTGTCAGAAAATTTAAAAGACGGGAAGAATTCTGTGAAGCAAGACACCGAGGAGGATGACGGGCTGATACGCGGGCAGTCGGGACACCCACGACTCAGGTCCCCTTCCAGGAACAACCTCCTGGAGACACACTCCCGCTGACCAGGGAAAGACCGAGACTACTGAACTTAAGAATGAGGAAGGTACCGGATGAGAAGACGGGCAGGGCCGCCGGATCCATTTAAACAGACACCTAGGCTTAAATCCCCGTGCTCAAGATTCTAACACAGACTTAACATGCTGCCGTAATTGGAAGGACGCAGGTTATTACCGTTAGTATTAAATGAAAATAAAAAATCCGCAAGCACTTACGACAAAGATGAGGGCCCGAGCCGAAGTCTGAGGAGAGAATGAAAGATGGAGAAATAGGCCAGTTGCCTTATTTTGCCCAAGTGGGTTTTATTGCTTTAATTTGTGGAGTTGATTAATCAAAAAGAGTAGCTTAAGCATATTATTTTTTCAATTGTATAGGTAAAAAAGAGAAGAGGGAATTCAATCGGAAGTTAGAAAAGTCACAGGAGAGACACATTAAATAGCTAAAAATAAGAAGCAAACTTAGAGAAAAAATATAAGACTTATCTATTGAAAAATAGCACACACAATCAGATCGACTTTGTGGAAATGTGTGCAAATCGTAAAGAAAATATTATCAAAGTAAAGCCGCCAGCACGTGGAAGGACACGCAGCGATCGGCTGGGGTTTACGCCAGGAACGTGGGGCCGGGGCAGTGGGCCACGCGCCCCAGGCTGCGGGACAAGGCGTGCTCTGCTTTTCTTCACAAGTTTAATGTCGAAAATGCTCGCGTGTTCGAACGGCGGAGACGTGTCCCGGTTCAAGGGTCAGGTGACTTAGGGGCTGACATGGTGTCACTCACATCGACACACAGAGCTTCGGTCCACCCTCTGCCATCCGTGCTGCCCTTCGGCTCCTGACTCTCCCTCTTTTGCCTGTAAAGCCCACGGCCCTGTGAGTCCAGACGAGGCCAGTGTCCTCGTCCAAGGAATATTCACCCATGTTCTATAGCTCCAGATCCCAAGGTGTCAGTGTCCTACAGACTTTCTGGGTGTTTATTACACATATAGAATTTCCTAATACACATGCACACACACGTCCACACATGCACATAGGTAAAACCAGCAAAGTAAAAATAAAGAGCTGCGAGATATATTTTCATGCTGAGTCATTTACATACACAATTTACACAACTGTCGGACGGGTGGTTTGAACGCTTCCTTGACAGTTGTCTCACTGGGCGATCTCCGGTGACCATCCACCGAGTCACCTCATCTACGCCGTGGCGTTAGCCACGGTGTTTACTCACTGGTTTATTGTGGCAATTAAATGAGTTAATCCCTCTTTTTGATTAGTTCATCATCATCATCATCATCACCATCACTGTGGTGTTTGATATAATTAGCATGGAGCTTATCTAATTTAGGACGATTTTCTCTAAGAATAGTAAAAATTGGGAACTTCAAATTCAAGGAGCCTGAAAGCTTCAGCCTCATGGGCTCCATGTAACCCGCCCTGGACATTTTCTTTTTCCAAAGTGACTATTTAGAATTTGATGGTGAATATCACTGGCTATAAGAGAAATACCTAAATGAGCATTTTCTACTGTGATGCAATCTGTCCTCGTGTCACACGTGGACAGAGAGGTCAGCTCTGACCAGCCTGAGATGAAGAGGGTTCCCCAGACATGGGACTTGTACTGTTGCTTTAAAACCGAGACTGTCTGGGTCATCAGTTAATCACCCTCGGGGTAACTTACTTCCTTTTTCTCTCAATTCAAAATGAATTTAACCACAAGCTGGTGCAAAGATTTCCAATAATTTTTCTCCACATTTCGATTGCCTTGGCTTCAGTTTATTACCACTAATTATCACAATGATGTTCTAGCGATGCCTATACTTTTAAAGTCATGTGACCGTTTAGTTGACTCTCTATATAATATAGAGACCTTTAGTGAAAGGCAGTGGACTGAATACTACTTTTATCTCTGTCGCCTCCCCAGTGCAGACGGAGGCCAGGGAGAAGGTCCCCCACCCCGGGGAGAGACTGACTTGGGTGCTAGAGACAGGAAAGGCATTAGACCAGGCTGCTCCGAGACCCCCAGCCCCAGCCGCCTTCCCTGCTGTGCTGTAGAGAACTCGGCAAACAGATGACCCACCCCAAACCCACATCCGATGACAGGACCCTTCCCGGGAGAAATGGGTGGTCCCAGGGGACAGAATTTGGGAGGTGACAGAGCAATCGAAGGAGCCCGGCTCAGTACAGAAACGTCTATTCAGCATCTCCGTCCCTCAGTCTCAACATGGCTGGATAGACAGAGATGACTAGGTGTCGGAAGAAGCCATCGGCGTGAAAGACAATAGGAAAACCCACCGACCCACCACTAGAGAAGGGGAGGTGGAGAGAACGGACAGGCCGGTAACTGGTAGGCGGGCGGGGTCGAAGGGGGGAGGGTCCCTAGAGAAAGGAAGGTGCAGAGAACAGACAGGCAGGTAACTGGTAGATGGGTGGGGTCGAAGGGAGGAGGGAGGAAAGGGAGAGAGAGAAGCAAACAGAAAGAAAGATAGAAATAAAGGAAGAACAACAATAGCATTTTCAAAGAGAAAAGAGAGGGGCAGGACACCTTAGAAGAGGGAAAAATCAGAGATTTGTCACCTATTAAAATTAAAACAAGGACAGGAGGAAATCTGAAAGAGAATCCCCCAGAACGGAAAGATACAGACGTTTGAAAAGAAAAGGACATTAAAACTTGAATCTAATGTATTAAGAATTCAGGAGGCAAAACTGTGAAGAATGAAGGGGAATAGTATTAAAATCTTTTGTCCCCCCAAATCGAAAAGGCCCACGAGGGACTCGGCCAATGAATGAAGATAAACCGAGATTAAAGCGCACTAGAGACTCGGGAATGAATAAAAGACCCGAGGCTTCCACGGAGCTCGGCAGCAGCGGCGCCTTGGCGGCCCCAGGAGAGGACGACGATGACGTCATGCCACGAAACGCCAAGCCAGGGGACTTGCTCCCCGAATTCTGTTCTCAGACTCTGCGCCCGCACTGTCTACTCCACAGAGAAACAAGGAGCGTCCCAGGAGGACAGGCCCAGGTGAGAACAAGAGACGGTGGCCCAGGCGCTCAGGGTCCCCAGGGGAGAAACGAACCGAGAGGTCCCCCGATGTGTCTGGCTGTGGGGAGCGCCGCGAGAGGCTGTGGCATCCGCGCCCCGTCCTTGTCCCGTTTAGGCAGCACCCTCTCCGTGAGCTCCGCCCACACCCGAGACTCCTCCCACCACCCCGTCGCCTCCGCCGTGCCCCGTTTTCTTGTTTTAGCCGCGGTTCTCACCACCTTCCAAAATATGCCATCTTTTCATAAAAATGTATCACGCTTATTACCGACTGTGTCTCTCCCGCAATCAGCTCAAGGACGGGACCTCCTTCCCTCATCGACGTGTGCCAAGTGCCTGACACGCAGCAGACATTCAGCTTACGTTCGTTAAGTGAATCGATGCACTTAATACATATTTTGGGGGTTTATGCGAAGAAACCTAAGCAGCCCCAATTCAGGCAATTAACATTTAGAAAAATAACATTTTATATTTCAATTGAAATTTAAAAATTTTATATTAAGTTTTTATTGAAAAAGACACAGGATCAGGGTATTCTACTCAGCCAGCAAAGACTAATAAATCACGAACAATGAATTCTAAGGGGATATCATCATATCGGAAGGATAGAAGCAAAGAGAGTTGGCGTTTAGAGAAAGCTTAGTGATAAAAAGTGATACAAAAGGCCTACGCCCTACCCCCTGATGAATAAGAGAATAATCTCTAAAACCAATAAACAGAAAAATGATGATTATGCATATTATTTAGAAATACTGAAATAGATACTAGGGAAGAGAGCCAAAGTAACTGAAACCGTTGGCCTGGACAGCGGGTTTGGAGGGCTGGGCGGGCGGGGAGAGACTCTGATTTCTCTTCCTGAACTTTAAACACACTATATTTTTAAAAATTATCTGCACGTAGTTACTAAATAAAATAAAAATCGATTAGAGTAATCGAGGTCAGAAGCAAAAACCTAGATTTAGTTTAAATGTTGAGTTCTGAGAATTTCAATGGATTCTTGTCTTTAGCCCTCTCTTTTATGAGGGAAATGTGTAATAAGTGCACCGAAGATTAAAAATCCCTGATTGTTGGGGTTTCGTTTGACATAAAAGTGCACTAAGACTTCGCTGACATGGCGGCTGGGGGTGGAGGGCGATTCTTCCGTGGATTCCTGCCTTGCATTGGATCCAGACAAATATAAACATTCTAGGAGACCGCGGTCTCTCCCTTGTAACGATTACATTCCTGGTGAGCAGATTAAGAATTGTTTATCTGTCTCAGGTCTTTTTGCCCTGAACTCATGTGGAACCTGTAGGAAAACAAATCAAGTTGACCACGAAAAGGTTTCATGCTGCCAGATGGTCATATTTTTACCACGCAACACTATTTCTTCATTGAAATGAGGCCTTGTCTTGAAAGCGGTATTTTCATTCGAATGGTAATTTATCTAAACAAATTAGTTCGAGGATCTCTTTGGTTCCGGGAACATTATTTAAAAATCTAGGCATGGCTATAAAAATACAATGAAAGATATGGAACATTTATCGGAAGCTTTACGAATAAAATAAGGAAACAGAACAAGGATGAGAACTCTAATACGTGGTATTTGTGTTCAGAATTGTGGAAAATCCTCATAGTCACATGAAAAGGCTAACGCATAAGTCTTCTTTTCCTTCTGGACCCTCTCAGGGGGAATTCCCAAGTCTCTCCAACTGGTGCAGACACTTGGCAAGTCATGGTTTCCAGGTGTTGATACCAACACGTCAACCCAAACTAACTCGAACGTTTAAGCAATGCTAACGTGAGCGGTAAAACAAATTATTAAATTCCTGTGTGAAGTTTGGAAGTCAACTGGCGTGGTTTCCTTGTTTAAGCTAAAGCTCGTTCAAGGTTACCTGAGTTCACTGTACTCTTTTGCTCAATTTTCCTAGTCCTGTAAGGTCGAAGATTTTCTTTCCTTCTTTTTCTTTTTATCGTTTAGTGAAACTCTTTTATGGGGATGGGTGGAGAGGTGAGCAACAAGGAGGAGGCTTCTGGTGGGGAAAATGCCTGACTATGGACACCCATCCCAGGCGGGGCAGCACAGGAGAGAAATTCGCAAACACCACCTCTTTCAAAGTGATAACTAAAGATGAGTTTTAAATAACCACTCTTGAAAGGACGGAATAATTAAAAAAATGCTCGTTCGACATTCAGTTCAAGAGTCAAGCAGCCACCCTGTAAGTCTGTAAGTGACCCTCCTCCTTCCCTTCCCTTCACCTTACCCTCCTGCAAATACGACAAGAGAAGAAAGAGAGAAAACTGGCCAGAAAGGACATGTGGCCGACGGGGTTCAGCCCATGGACAGATGCTCTGGTTTTTAAAGGCGTGTTTCCTGAAATACACATCCTCAGGGTGGTTTGGCTTTTAACGCAGACTCAGTGGCCCTAGTCTGGTTCTCCCGAGAGATTATCCAGAGTTCTTCTGCACAGTAATGGGCCGGGGAAACTCCCTGTCGGCAGAGCCTTGCGCTTCTAGGTGCTTCTAGAAAGATGGAGCGTGAGGCGGGCGGCCTCTGCCAAGGGAGAGTCCCGCTTCCTGGCCAGGTCACTGTCCCCCCTCACCTCTCCTCGCCCCAACTCCTAGCTATGACTTTGCTTCTCTCACCAAGAAGCGGAAACTGATGCGCAAGGCTACGTCCCTGCCCGGGGCTGTCCCCGCTCCCGCCAAGGGCTGCCCGCCACAGGTACCAGCCGCATCTGCTTCCTCCTGCCATCATTTCCAGAGGTGCTCAGGCCACTGTCCCAGCCCGCGTGCGAACTCGACATAAACAGCCCCAATCTCTCTCTTCCTGATCTGATAAAATCAAAATCCAACAGAAATAAGTCCAACCTATTTATTCAAGGTGCAGAGAAAGCTGATAATACAGACAGTCAAAAATAGAGAGAATGAAGAAATGTAAGGCGGGCCAAAAATAAGTAAATAGAAGCTAGTGACATCATATTAATTAAAAAAGAAATAGAGCAACATTAGAGATAGGATATTTATTATTTAATCATAAAGAACGATTCATGCAGAAGCTATGACCCTACTTAACAACATAAAGAGGAATTTAAATGTTAATTATGAAATAAATGTGACAGGCTAGATTGAAAACTAAATAACCATAATGTGAGATTTAAAAATACTTTGGAAACAGATACGCAAGACAGACGAAAAGTCAGAACGCATTTGAACAAATAACTAAGGCGCTTGATCTGATCGTCATATAAATAACCCGACTTCAACCCAGGATCCACATTCCTTCATTCCCACAGGAAACATTTACAAAAACTCCCATTACCAAGCCATAAAGTCTCAAAAATGCTAAAAATAATAGAAGCTTAACTCCTTCTTTGATCTCAATGTAATAACATCTGAAATAACAAAAACAGTACCCAGATGCCTCCATAAATTTGGAAATGCAAAACCACAATAATTCTAAATAATTTATAGAGCTCAGAGGAAAGCCATCCTGACTAATTGTACCTAAAAACAATATCTTGTGTTCTCCCCTCAAAAGATGCACGATTCTGAGTGCATCTTCCAGTTTTCCACAAATATTTTCAGAAGCATCGATTAGTGTACTTACAGTGAATATGTGCACATAGATATAGATTTATAGTAAAATCTATTCTATCATCTATCTATCTCTATCTCTATTATCTATCTATCTATCTATCTATCTATCTATCTATCTATCTACCTACCTACCTACCTACCTACCTATCATCTGTCTATCATCCATCTCTAGGTTTGTTTTCGTTTTTACTCCAGAAAATCTGACGCATATGCCATAGTGATATTATTGGGGGTAGATATGCTGAGTCTGGGTGGATCTGGTAAATTTTAGAGTCAGTTGTGCTGAGGTCTAGAGAGGAGAATAATGCAATTTATGAAGTAGTTAGGTATTATTTAACCTACATGACAAGGTACTTTCTGTGAAAAACAGTAGTATTCCCAAGGTATCTTTCTGCCTTAGCTCATATGGATAGATAAATAAATAAATACAAAACAAAAAACATACACACACATACATGCATTCACTAAAACAAAACGAATAAACCAAAACAAATAAGCAGACTGAAGAAACCGCTAAAGTACAAATAATTTCCTAAGAACTACCCAAGGCAGATTTTATGGTGCAAAATGACAGATCCCAATCTAGAGAGCTGGCTGGTTTTTATAGCTCTGCTGCTTCTGAGTGGTTTCTACATTAATATTTCAGTGACTGAGAAAATAAATCTGGACTTTCAGTATCTAAGAAATGTCGTTACCAGCTTGAATGCATTGTAAACTCATCGTTTTGGTGTTCGGTGACATCTTTCCCAGAGGAGAGACAGTAAGACGTCGTCTTTTATGTTGAGATACGGTCACGGCTGGGTGACTCTACAGCTTCAAGGCACGATCCTCACTCCCGAGCTGCTGACGTCACACTTTAGCTGAATGTCTTTCCATTCAGCTAAAATGTCGGTTGCAGAGATGCCGTAACAATTCTGAGCGGAGGAGGTCAGGTGCCTTTTCAGTGGGGACACGGTGGAGGGAGGACAAGACACACAAAGGCAGCAGGGCTGGCCCCAGGGAGGCGGCTCGTGGGTGTGAGACACAGCGTCGGCTCTTGTGGTATCACTGGGCTCTCTCCCAGAACCGGACTGGGGGCGCGAAGGGGCCCCGAGAACACACCTTTACAGATCAGGTGCAGCCGTTTCCACGGCGACTTTGCTCATCTGTCAGTGCTCTTGAGCTCAGCGGAACTGGCACCCACCCCTTATGTGAAGAGAACGGAGGAGAATTGCACCAAGCAGCCCGTACCCTTCACATCTGCCACCGTGGGCCACAGAGCAACGTGTGCAGAACAGCATCGCAAGCCCAAGGTCACGTGGTCTGCTTTACCAGGAGGGGAAACCTTTCACCCAGTTCCCAGACATCCCAGAAGACGATGCTGCAGGAGCAGACGGGCTGCTGGGCAGGGCCAGGGCCGGCTCTGGAATTTGCAGAGTAAGGATCCCTAGGTGTTTCAAGGTGGGGAGCTTCTGAGCGAAGGGCCTGGGTGACTGCGCGGGTCCCAGACCCAGGAAGCCAGTCCTGCCGCTAGTTTATCCTCGATTACTCTGATGGTTAAATGACCTGAAACGCTCAGCTCTTCGGCGTCCCTGTGAGGCACACACCCTGTCGCACAGGCACCAGCTGAGTGGTCGGGTTCTTTCCACGCCCTTGGTGACCTAGACACCACTGAGCAGTTACTATTTTCACGGCTCGTGTAGGAAAGAGATGAGGCGCACAGGAAAACCATCGCCCCTTTCCAGCCACAAAATGTGTCGCTATGGGAGACATTAGTGATCACAGCATCCTGCCCATCTCATCTTTCGTTTCCACAGCCTGCAACCAAACGAATGTGGTCTCTGACCCAGACATCTCAGCTACCAGGCGTGTAAGGAGTCACCAAAGTATCGGCAGCCGTGATGTGACCGCCCAAGGAGCATGTGCCGGCGACTACAGAGAGGGGCCGCGTTCACACCGATCCTGGGACGAGAAAGCCTGGCGTTCGGTCACGACGTGCTCCATCCTGGAGGGTCACGGCCTACGGGCGGATGCGTCCTTTCACCGCCTGGAAAGCATCTCCTCTCGAATCTCCCGTCCACTGGCCAGGAAGGCACACGTCCTGCGGGTGTGCGCTTTGAAAACCAGCTGGTTAAGGGAAATGACATAAAGAGCCACTCCACTGAGATCAACTGAGAAATAGAAAGGAAATCCATATCCGTGTGACGGAGAGTTGATCTCGCAAGAGTAAGTAATAGAAGCACCTGATTCGCGCTAAAGTGAAGACCGACGTTGCTGAGCTATGGAGAGCTGTGACCTGCCCCCGTGTCCCGAGGCCACACAGATCCAGCCGTCCGGGGGCACCGTGGAGAGATCAGGGTCTGTGTCCCCACGGGCAGCTGGGAACTCCCAGAGCCCCTGATGAGCCATGATGCCCCTGCTGTCTGTAGCCAGCCCCTTTTTAAGATCATCTTCCTCCAGCAAGGCGACCCCTGGACTCCCAGCACTCTGCCCCTACAGAGATTCACAAGCTGGGGGACCCCTCCTGCTAACGACCCTGCGGCTGGACAGCCCGCCAGCTGGGTGAGTCCGAGACACACCCAGGCCCGCACCCGGATGCCGTGCGAGGAGGTCGGGGGTCCAAACCAGCAAGGCAGCTTTGCTTTGTCACTTCAGTTAAAAACGAGAAGCCTGTGGATTAATATGTTTTAAAGATCCCACTCCCCCGTCCTTTTGGGGACCCTCCTACTAATCAAACATGAAACACTGAGCTGCACCCTCCTGGGTCCTGCCTCTCAGGCAGCAGGAGGAAGGCACGGGAGGACGGGCTGCTGCATCACTCGGGTCCACGAGGCCTCGGGAAGGACATTTCAGGACACTGCGGCTCGGGGAGGCCCGACGCCTCCCACGAGACAGGCTCGCATGAGCAAGACGCGCTCACGTTGTCAGAAAAATAAAACCGCGGCTTTCCGCCCACTGCCAGTATGCTGGGCGAGAGAGAAATGAATCTTACATCTCGGAGGAATACACAGCAACTTTTTCAATTAATATCTATTTTCCCAATTCAGTTGTTCAGATAAAACAGAAACCCACATGGATGAGTACACGTAACGCGGGCTCGTTCTTCCGTGCTTCGTCTCTGGTGGTTTTGTTCACGGACTAAATAAATAACCGATGCGAATCTGTTTCTCCTTTTACAGAAACATGGAAGCAGCCAAGGTTTACTGAGTACTTAGCACGTGCGCTGTGCTAAGAGCTGTCACGCGGACTCCCCCGGCACGTCGCCCCACTACGTGACCCCGATTACGTACGAGGCGGGCAGACCAGGAGGTTGGCACCCGCACCCCTAACCGTGCGGGCTCGCCGCGCTCCCTGCGGCCCGGGCCGGCCGTGCAGACGGGCGGCCGGCCGGCTTTGTGTCTTCAAAAGCTTTCTCCTTCAGAGGAAAAGACACATATTCAAAAATATGAGGTGCAGAAATCAGAGCGATCAGATGGGGGCCCCTGGGTTTTTCTCGGGTGAGTCTGGGGCGCCCCCCGTGTGTTTTACACCTGCTGCGCCCACCCGCCAGGGCCGACCTCCGTGGACGGGGCCTGCGCCACTGGGTCGTGCCTCTCAGCACACCAGCTCCTGCCGGGACGCGCCCGAGACGCCAGGCCAGACGGGCCGAGGAGAGAACAGAGGACGTGGGACAATGCAGAGATGTCCTCGGCTCTAGATCTCTCAAAACCGGAACGGCAAATGTAGGGAAGCAGAGGCACCCAGAGAGGAGAGTGACGGGCTGAACAGGTGACCTAGAGGGAAATTGGTACCTTCTAATATATGACAGAGCGTCGGGGAAACCCGACGTCCATTTGAAAATCTTTCTTTGAATCAGTAAGCGTCAAGGCAAAGTGGACCTGGAGACATGACTTATGAAGTCTCTTCGGGGAGAAGCAGGGCCCGGGCCTGCTGGGAAGGGGAAGCAGAGCGAGGGGTGTTGTAGGCGGGCTGTCGCAGGAGGAGGGGGTGCGTCTACCCGGTCCCATCTCTGAGGTCTGAGGTCTTGGGCCCAGAGTGTGGGGTGGGGAGGAGGAGGGACGCTGGGGGAGCCGGAGGAGAGAGAGCAAATCATTGTCCTGGGAGGGGCGGACAACCGAGCAAGGGCGTCGGGACTGCCCGCCACCCTGGGAGGCCACATAAGACGGTGACCATCCTTTTAGAATGAGAACATGGGCTCGTGAACTGTCTGGCAGCACTTAGCTACTGAGCGCCACGCGCATAGCGTGTGATGAGTTGGGTGTAGCCGGGTTGCGCTTCCGGGATAAGGGAGGGAGAGTCGGGAAAAGGGCTCAGCCGGCCGGCCAGAGGCGGGTGACAGCGCCGCCTGCGCGCTCTGGACTGGGAGAGGACACGGGGTCTGCCCGGTGAGGGGCGGGAGGCCGGCTGCCGCGCTGAGACGTAAGAGCACCCGGAGTGTGGACTGGGACGCGAGCGGCGATGACGATGTGCAGCCAGCGGGCTGTGGGGCTGAGGCCTCACGGGCGAGGCTCGTCCCGGGCCAGGCACATGGCTTCGCCGCACCAGGAGGCCACAGAGCCATGGCTCAGTCACCGCAGCTGGCCTGACCCTTTCACGAGGAAGCCTGAGCTGGCAGGCGGGGGCGGGGCGGTGGGGACAGCTGTGCTCCAGGAGTCCCCTGGGTTTCTGACTCCCTCCAGCCTGTGACCCCATGGCCCCTGCAGGCTGCTCCTGCCCGAACGTCTGGAGCTGGCTCACCGAGGCCTGGTGTCCACACCCATAGAGGGGGACGGTGCGGAGGCCAGGAGGAGGCAGAGCCTTCACAGGCCACACGGAAGGACACGCCACTTCTGCTGGCATCCTGCTGGCCAGACCACGAGCTGGGAGGGAGGAGGGGGGACATCTTGCTGGGCATTCGAGTACGAGTGTGTGTGTGCGCGCGCGCGCGTGTGAGTGTGTGTGCGCGTGTGTGTGTGCGTGTGTGTGGATCTATTAGCAAAGACAAGAAGGAGAAAGAGACATGAGGACTCTCGCTGGCAGGTACTGCTGAGCCTGAAAGGCGAGGAGCCGACGGGCGGGGGCAGTCGCCGGGATGGTGACGGCCCCCAGACGGGCCAGGGCTGGACGTGCACCTGAGCACCTGCTGGGAGCTCAGTTTCTAAAGCTGTGGCAGGTCAAGGATAATAACCCACTCCTGCAGCGCAGCTCTTGGAGGGGGCAGGGGTCAGGCAGGGGCTTCACCTGGGAGACGCGTGGAGAAACACAGTAGGGCTGCAGTGCGAGGGGCCAGCTGCTTAGCGGATTTTGCGACATCCGAGTAGCACCTGCCATCTCGATGGCAGCTCCACATGCGGCTCACCTGTAAACCCTCCCAGCGGAGAGTGGGGGGCACGGAGCTTCACGACCACGGCATGTGACCGCACGCACTTCCTCTGGGCCATCTTCCAGCAGAGGACACTGAGGCACAGGGGGCAGCCGCTTCCCAAGGCCCCGGCGCGAGCCTGGAGCCTCGCACTTGGAATAGGGGACCTCGTTCACGCGAGAATTCTACAGGCACTTACTGAGGGCCCACGGCTCCTGTCCCTCAGGAAATGTCAGAGGACAAAGTCAAGTCAATATCGACCCCGGGGAGATTTTCCTCTGTCCCGAGTGTGAAAATTCCTCACCAGGAACAAAGATTCCTCTAGATGGATACAAGAGGTGACAATGATGGTCAAGGGTGACGGTCAAGGGTAAGGATGATTTTCCTGACCGTGCAAGGTCTATTGTTACTGAAATGGAAAAATCTCGAACGGCCTCAGGAGGAAAGTGACATTTCGACATATTTACAACGGGGCCGGGCCACGCAGCAGCAGCATGTCACCTGGAGGACCGCCACCGCACGGGCCGCAGCCTGGTCCCCGCTGCAGCGCCCAGCCAAGGTTTCTCCGAAAAAGAAAGTCTGGGCGATGTCACAAGGCGGAGCCCCGAGGGCGGAGCGGCCCCAGTCACCCCCCACAGCTCACGCCTGCGGCCACGTCTGCCTGTCTGCCCCTCAGGCAGCGGCCTCTCGTGCAGCCGGTCTGAGCTCTGCATGGCCGACACCCGTTCCGGACGGCCCAACGCTCAGCCCAACGCTCAGCTCACGTCGAGCTGCGTGACGCTAACGTCACAGAGCCGGGAGCCCAGGGGGTGGCGGCCAGGTCCGCAGCTGGGGCCGTTTTCTCCAGCCTTCTCTGCAGACGAGCTTCACGGGGCCGCCTGGGGTGAGCGACACGCACGGGCTGCGGGAGCGAGTTCATGCGGGCGCTGCACATTCCCGGCACCCTGAGCTGTACGTTCTGCTGGATTCACTGGTCTGTCTCTCACTCTGTTAGCCTGAATCGGCGAGGCTTTCTGCTTTGCAGCACGACTCACCAGGTGCCTCGAGGTGCCATCGAGTCTCCTGCTCAGTGAGAGCTCAGTACGATACCGAAACAGGACCCGGGAGCACGCGGCAGCCCTCCCGACCCCCGTGTCTGCGAGGCTCCCCGGAGACCCTGGACGGAGGTCACAGTGAAGCCACGCCGTGTCACCTGGAGCACAGGTGCAGAGCCGCCTTGTGCAGGAGAGGGGGTCAGGCTGGTGCTGCACTCAGCAGGAGGCCGGGAGCCCGGTCAGCGTAGGACAGGTTGGCCCCCTCCGCAGACAACGGTGCCGGGCTACAGCCTCCCCCGTGGCCCTGGGTGCCTATTCTGACTCTCGTGTCTGTCCTCGAGCTCGGCAGAGCCGCAGGGGAGCAGGGCTGGCTGCAGAGCGCCGCTGGACGTGAAGTGTGGACCGGGGTGTGCGTCCGCTCGGAGAGCCTCGTTCAGTCCCCGCGAGGCCTCAGTGGGCAGTGGGCCTCGGGCCTTGAGCACTACAAGCCTTGTGCCTGCCGCTGTGACCGGCATCTCTCCGTAGCGGGATGTGGGGCGTGCTGGCTGCAGACCCGGCTGGAGCAGGGACAGTGGCTCTGGGAGGACAGCTGGACAGGATCCACCCCGCACTGCGGTTGGGGGAAGGTCCCGCCCCTCGGATGCAGATGAGTGGCCTCACCTCTACCCTGAGCACGTGCCCAGGCCCCCCGCAGCTCGGAGAAGGCAGATGACGCCATCATTGTGTCCTTCCGTGTCCGGGAAAAGCATCCACTTCAGGACCCGAGGCTCAAGCCAACAAACCTGCAACCCGTTTGCCAGCTACTGGGGGTCTTCAAAATCAAGACGTATGATCTTGTGCTCAGTGCCTCGGCGGCTGGGGCTCCGCTTGGGGTTGGACTTTCATTCCGTCAGTATGTTGCCCAGATAATTTTCACAACCTCTGTGTGACATGCCCCCCGTGAAGACGAAGAAAGCGAGGAACAGGGAGGTCGAGGACGTGCCGGGCTGTGAGGGCCGCTGGGGGCAGCACAGGACCGCTGCTCCCGCCTCGGGCCTTCCCAGGTCACCCTCCCAGGGGCCCTGCGCTTTGTTTGGAGCCATCAGGGGTGGCAGACTGACACGGGGTGGTGGGAGGGCAGGGCCTGGCTTCCGGCAGCTTCCACGCTCCCTTTACCCCCAGGCGGCCCTGTGCCCGGCTCCTTCCAACGGGTTTTATTCAGTAAGAAAAGACCAGGAAGGAGAGAGGAGGCTGGGGGCTGACACGTCACCACCGCCACAGCATGTCACCGCCCTGCCGGCCTGCACTGAGCAACGTGACGATGAGACAGGCAGAATG
>NW_006440135.1:2051592-2052620 GCF_000325575.1 Pteropus alecto
TTCGCGTCTTTGCTGTTAGGGACCGCGCGACAGCAGCCAGCACTTCTAGGCCCTAGGCACGGGAGCTCCGAGGACCCGCCGAGCATATCCGCAAAAGCAGACAGCCGGTTCCAACGTCCAACGCGCTCAGAGGTTCTTACCTGGGAGGACAGGCGGACACCTGGCAAGGCTCCACCCCTGTGGCAGGCCGGGTGCTGGGGTCACAGAAGGACGCATTCACCTGGAGCCTCGGCTCCCCGTAGCAGACTTCTCTTGTGATCATCTGCCCTGTGTGAAAAGGTGACACGTATGACAAAGACACGAACAGGCCCCGTGGCAACGGGCAGGTGGACAGCTAACGAAATCTCATTAAAAAAAAACCTTTACGGCACGTGCATCTTCCTGCTAACGACCAACGGGCCGATTCCTGCTCTTCCCACTTTCCCGACCTGTCTTCATGGTGTTCGCGAGTGCGTTTCACCAGCTCTGTGAGGCATGCCCGCTTCCCCCGTATCTGAACATCTTTAAAATCAACGTGGGTCTCGCGATCGACACCAGCACACCTGTGACGAAACACGCTCGTTTCTCAATACCGTTTCCATAGTCGACGCCGGCCACTTTGCACAAGAAACGTGATACTACCTAAGCCGGCCTTGAGTGTCCATTTGAGGGGCACCGTAGGGAGCAATCGGTAATTAACCAGAAGAAATACAGACAGAAAAATAATAATAATAGGCAGTTTATCACTGGAGAAGTCACAGAGCTGAATATTACCAGGGTTTGCGAGCCAAATGGTGAAGTTTTCATAATGATGACGCAGGTGTGGGGGCCACGAGGTCAGTGGAAATGAGAGCGGTCAGATCCCCAGCCTCCACGTACATGTCCAGTGCTAGTTAGGGCCCTGCAGACATCTCTAACTTTGTTCAATGTTGCCACTCATTACATTTACCAAAATAAGTGCGACCGATTACCTATCCGAGGTCCCTAGAATAGTCAGAGTCATAGAGAGAGAAAGCAGAATGTGGGTGGGGTTGGGGGCTGGGGTCAAG
>NW_006440135.1:2052769-2057252 GCF_000325575.1 Pteropus alecto
GATCTGGGGACGGAGGGTGGCGATGTTTGCTCAACACCGTGAACGTCCTTAACGCCACCGACCTGTGCCCCTAAAAGTGTTAAAAACAGTAAACTCTACGTTATGCACATTTCACTGCAATGAGAAAGGAACTCTAATTAGATGTCCATTTTGAAGGGAGTTATTAAATAGTTCATTCGATGGCCAGAAAAAAATAAAAAAGAACTCGTGTTGATTTCAAATTAGCACAGTTAAAATGTAATAAGATCTAACACTGTTTTGTCACCGTGCTTGGAACGACTGACAGAGTCACGCTGTCCTCGTGGCTGACGTGTTCTCTGTCCCCCGCAGCACGGTCCAAAACGGAGCGGTGTGCTCATCGCTGCCACTCTGGGGAATGACAGGATGGCCCCGGAATTCCCTCTCGCTTCAGGACTTTAGAACCTAAACGGTCCAACTTAGGCAAGGCTCTGACATTAACAGAAAAGGACAGAAACGGACATTTATTCCGCGAGACGAAGTGCTAACCGCTGTCCGAGGACTGTCGCATCTACCCCTCAGAGCGACCGGACACGGCAGGTCCTGTCATCCTCCACGCTTTAGAGGTGGGTCGCTGAGGTGGAACAGGGTCAAGGAGCTGATGCTGTCACGTGATTTTAAGAGGCGGGGCCAAGAATGGACACCAGGCCGTCCTGTGGGGAGATCGCGCTGAATGCCACAGCTCACCTCGGCATGGCAGGTCACCTCCTGGCCAGGTCCTTCTGCCCGGTGTAACACACATGCAGAAATTTCCGTGACTTTTTAATTTGAGACAGAAAGAACGTCACGGCGTTTCTGGTTCAGAACTCTTCATGGACTGAGGACCGCTTCTCGCACGACGTTTCGGTGGAAGCCGGGCCGGGTACGTGGCCGGAAGCAAGGGGGCTCGAGCTCTCAGTAATGAGTGTCACTCTCAGGGGCCGACGGAAGGGAGCGCACGGAGGCCCTGGGGAAGGCTGGGGGAACACGCTTCCAGGGTGGCGGCGGGCTGAGCTCGCATCGGCACTGCCACGCGGGGCCCTGGCGTAGTTGTCAATCAGGTAGACATCGAGATCTCACATTCATCCCCTCGACAAGCACGGGCCTGATGCCTGGTAGGTGCGGGGCCCTGCGCTTCGCCCCACGTCAAAATGGCTGCGGGTCAAACCTTCGTCCGTGAACAGCTAGTGAATTTCGGAGGGCGAATCTATTTATAGGTGGTAGGGATGCTGGAGATTTTAATTTAAAGTTCATGTTCCCAGCCCATACAAACAATAATGGACATGGAAGGGAATTTAAATATCTCTTTCTTTGACAGTTTTCAAATATCTGAATGTTTTGAGAAAATAAAAATATATACAGACGTTCATACACCCGGTAGCGCTCAGGGTCCCCGAGTTCTATTTGCACATGAGATAGCAGGTAATTTCGATTTCAGACGAGCTTCCTGTCATGGAACGGGGGCTGCTCAGCCATGTGGCTGGGCCTTTATGGAGGCTAAGGGCACTTGTGTTAAGGGCACGTGTGCAAATTCGTTCCTCGAAATGCTTATAAGCGCTCAACAATTATTAGGAAGAAATATCATAGGGCCCATGAGAACGCCAGAATCAAGCTGGCCAGTTTTCTAAAAACGATCCATATGAACAGTAAGAGAGAAGAGTATACAATTCAAATGGCAAAGTAAGAAAGTCGGGGAGAAGATCCTTTTACTGGCAAGCCCAGAGCTGACTCCTGGCCACGGGGTGTGCGGGGTGTCACGACGGCCGTGACCAGGTTCTGCCTGCATCTTGTTATGGAAATCAGCTCTGGCAAGGTCTTTGGGAATCATTTTTAAAATCTTCACATCTTGCCAAAATATCTGGAAGAGGAGTATTCAGTCTTAAAGACTACGCTTTTATCAAAGAATCTCCTAGCTTTCAATAATTCTAACTACAGAACGAATTCCAGACAAAGGTGCGTGAGTTGCAAGGCTCAGCCTAATGCCTCCTGCATTTAAGGAAGAATTCTGGGCGAGGCGGGCAGGGGCGCCGTGTGCCCAGTTAGTCACAGTGCTAAGCGGCCACAGAATACTTTCCACGGAAAGCAATGATGAGGTTGGTCGTTCGCTGTCCGGAGCGGAGACATTGGGGATTAGGCGAAGGTCTCCGCGTTATCCCACGTGGCTTTAAGCAGTCTGAGGCTCACGTCCCCACCCACCAACATCTGCTGGCAACCGCAGTGAACGAAAGGCTCGACGTCAACAAACAAGCACGAGGCTGCTAACTGGTCCGTTTCGTAAACCTTATCTCTAAACGAATTAAAGCTTAAGCCCTAGAAGTATCTGTCAACAGTGAAGGAAATATTCTTTAAAAAGGTAGAAGAGAGGCTGGTTTACAAGCCAGTTTTAAGGTTTGTCTGAGGAACTTTAATTGTGAATCAGGTGAATGTTTTCATTTGAAAAAAAAATCATCATTCTAAGATATAGTATGATGTATTTTGGAAAGTTTAAAATATAAACCAAATTTTAAAAATCATTTAGTAAATTAATTTCTTAATTATTAAAACTTGGAATGCACAAAGCTGAAATCCATGTTTTAATGGAAATTTGTCTGTTTTTTTTTTAATATCAGATAGAATTTAGTATTTTGTTTTTATATCTGCAAATATTTACTTGTCACCCTTTACCAGCTCAAGTTAAAAACGTCCTTCTAGTGAACCAGCTGAATCAGTTTAAACATGGGCTTAAAATTGGTATGGCATTAAGATGACGGAGCCATCCACTGTCATGTGAAATTCTTCTGCATGTCGTTTCTTATCGCGTCCACTGCAATTTTAATGAAATCCTTATAGTTGGTTGGTGCATTTCAGTACTTTGTAGCAAATCTGTTTCCATTAAGTTTTTTGAACTCGACCATTTGATTAAAACCCTCCCTCTACGTCACTATATTTTCCATGTACCTTCTGTATCCCATCATCAACATGATATGAATGTCTATGTGTAATAATGTGAGCGACTCTCATTTGATTTATCTCATCTAACAAAACTTGGCTTGAAAAAAGTTGCTTAATTACATTAGATGAGAAGCAGAAACCAGCCCGTTCACTAAATGACTTCCTCAAAGCCACGGGCTGCCGTGGATGAGCTGGAGCAGGTGCTTCTGACTTCCAAGCGACACTCTGGCCACGGCTGTCGCCTCTGTCTCTGGAAACATTCCCGCCACCCTCAGACAGACTCCCTGGGTTACTCATTAGGACGTGATGACCGTCAGTGCAGCACATGTCACAGCCCCACGATGCCCATCACCGGGAGAGACATGACAAGCAACCTACCCCCTCCACAGGAGACGGAGCACTCGGAGCGGACGATGGCCCAGGTGTAGCTGGGCCGGGCCCCGGGCTTCCTGTCGGCCCCCGGCCGCGGCACCGAGTATTCCCAGGCAATGCCGGGGTTCCTTCCTTGAAACAGAAGCTGCAAAATGAAAAGAGCAAAAAAAAAAAAAACGTAGCAACTTAGAGTGGAACCGAGAAATAGACGCCGATTTGTTTTGAACTACTCGAAACTATCGTAATGCCAATTAAAAGTCAGTGACAACGATTAAATAAGCCCTGTCCATCCTCCAAAACTTACATTAACTTCCTGAACAGGAGTCAGCTCCCTACCGGACCCAAGCACACCTGGGAGACGCACAGAATCCGGCCGGCTCGCCTCATACCTAGCGTCGCCTCTGCAGCAGGCTTCGGACACCTGCGCACCCACAGCAACCAAGTAACCTGGTTACTCTCCGAGGCGTTCCTCTGGGACGGCCCGCAAAGCCCCTCCGCCTGAGCGAGTCGGAAAGTGGCACTAGGAAGCACGCCGACGATGCCGGGAGCGGGCCCGTGACCCAGGGTGCTGCAGAGGCTGCCGCCGCCGCCCGCGAGGCTGAGCCCGAGCTCTCCCCCGCGACTGGGGACGGGCCCTGGAGTCCCAGGAGAAAGCCCTGTCACTAGCGAAGTCGCTGCGTCAGGCCGAGCACACCTGCGAGCCGGTTTAGCACATAAAATCGCTCTTGGACTCTTCACCTTCCGGCTGGAAGCCTGATCACGTGCGCGAAGGTTTCAGGGCCACTGGCCTCAGGGAGGAGACCTTTTATTTATTTTTTTTTTTGTAGAACCCTCGCCGTTAACACATTGACAGACACCCCATCCCTGAGCCTCGGAGCCTCTCCTGGTCCTTGGCGCGATGTCCTCGGTCCTTCCTGGACTCCGACAACGCGGCTCAGGTCTCGGTGGGTGAGGGACAGGTTGGAGCCCTGGGGAGGTGGCCGCTCTGCGAGGCCGTGGAGACGCCCGGGCCTCTGGGACTTCCTCCATGGGAGCGGATCCCAACGAGCCAAAGCCTTTCCGGCCCTGACCCGTCCCCCTTTCTCCACGATTGTTCAAGCTCAAAGCCCGAGACGGTGGGAGAGAAATGGTCGGGGAGAAAGCAGGAGGAGTGAGGGCGCGCGGGGGAGGGAGCAGCTCAGGG
>NW_006440135.1:2057445-2068022 GCF_000325575.1 Pteropus alecto
AGCCACATCGCTTAAGGACAGGGGCAGATGCGTAAAAAACGGCCGACATGGGAACTGTACCAAGACACGGGAGGTGACGGATGCCGCGGCCGCGTTCGGCCTATGCACGATCGGCCTTGTTTCTGATGCATCATCCAGGTGCAGACGCGCTTCCGGACACTGAACACCCCTCCGACAGCCCTGACCCCTCAGAAACGCCAGGATGCCCTGAATCCCTGCCCCCCGAAACCACGAAGCTGAGCCTACCTCCACGACCAGCGTTTCGTTGGTGGGCCCCGCAGAGGTCAGGCTCTCGGGCTGCCCGTGGGACCGCCGGTAGTCGAAGGTGGTGCCTGAGAATGCGTAGCGGCCGGGCCGGTCCACGGTCCAGCGGCCGTTCAGGTAGTAGGCCTGGTGGGCGTTGCGCACGGCGATGTAGCAGGTGGACACGCTCGTCTCGTGGACACGGATGCTCCGGGCTCCGGGTGGGATGGTGACCACCTGGTGGTACTCTGGATGGAAGCGCACGGGCACGGGGGAGCAGCCCTGTCATCCGACGGTGCCAACGCCACCCCCGGCGGTTAGAACGATAGCTTTGTTTAGTTATTACTCAGAGCAGAGCTTCGCGATTTCCCCTTCTGCTGAAGACCATGCCTGTTCAAGTGACTTAGCAACACTGTGGACCAAAGCGGAAGGCGTGGGAAGCAGGCGGGAAGCAGGCAGGTGTCAGGCAGGTGTTAAGCAGGTGTCAGGCAGGTGTCAGGCAGGTGGGGACCGTGAACACCTGCTGCTGTCGCTGTGCCTCGAGCTCCTCCCACTGGGGAAGTCCCCGTGCAGCCTCTCCGCTCACCCCTGCACCCCGTGCAGCCTCTCCGCTCACTCCTGCGCCCCGTGCACCCTCTCCGCTCACCCCTGCACCCCGTGCAGCCTTTCCGCTCACCCCTGCGCCCCGTGCACCCTCTCTGCTCACCCCTGCGCCCCGTGCAGCCTCTCCGCACACCCCTGCACCCTGTGCAGCCTCTCCGCTCACCCCTGCACCCCGTGCAGCCTCTCCGCTCACCCCTGCGCCCCGCGGCCGGTACTCACGGCTGGTGCGGTGCTGCTTGGCATACAGGCCCCTGTGCGTCGTGCAGTCCGAGTTATTCCCCTTGCACACACCACAAGAGTCTTCAGTGGCATCGGATCCGAGGACAAGGTCACAGCCAACTCTCTGGAGGACCCGTGAGGTCACACGTCGTTCGTGAGAGAAAAGACAACAGGAGGGAAGTCAGAAGCCTCAAGCAGGAAACGGCCTCCCCGCCACAGCCGAAAAGTCCACCAACAGGGCAGTTAACAAATATTTATTGGATACCCAGTATGTGCACAGCGAGACCGAAATTCTACTCTGCAGAGTCAAACGAACGTCACCTGACCTCTCCAGCATCGCTGCGCAGCTCCCTGGCCCCGAATGAAGTCTAGCAGGTCGCCACGTGGGAGGCATGGGTCAATTTTAGACTGACACAAAGCACTTAGTACGAGTGACAAGCATGTGTCCCTGCCGGGGTCCACTGGAATACGCCACATTCTTTCGTGTCCCCCTGTGCAGTGGCAGAGAGGGCCACGTGCCACACGGAAATTCTCCCTCACAATAAAGTATGGAAAAGGATGTCCTTGCTGGCTCTCCCGAAACCTCGAAAACTCCATGACTCTACAACGCTTTCCTGATAAGCAGCATCGTCTACAGATGTAAAAAAAAAAATCTATTCGGAAATGAAACAGCTGTAGTTCGCAGTCGTTTGCTCGAAATGCTTAGGGCCAGATGCGTTTGAGACTTTCGCATTTTACGAAGATAATTAACATACTATGCATATAACGCGAAAGTCCCCACTGGGCCTAGGATATAGCGATGACGTTTCTGTAGCAAAACACATACGTCTTCATACTAAGCTAAGGGAAAATCACACTGACCAGGAGTGTCACATGGGCTCAGGGCAGGCTTTGCCACAGACCGATTCAGGCCAGCTTATATTTTACAGCCAACAAACTTCTCATGTCATAGCTAGCTGGATCTCGTAATTATACACGAGAGATTTCAACACTGTATCATCAAGAATACCTGAAAGTAATGAAATATTGAACAAATCAACTGATCATTAAACAAAACGGGTAGAGATGCGAGCATTTTAAAGCTGAAAAAGATCTTAAAAGAATCCCCCGGCCTCATCTTCACGTGTTAAAAAGGACCGCACTGCGGGCACGAGCGCGTGGTAGCGTTTTTACCACGGTCGGTCCTGCAACCCAGAGACAACTGGAAAGAGAACCGAGGTCTTCGAACCCCGGCGATTAAGAACGCTGGGTCACCGCTTCGTCGGAGGCCCATTATTTGCGTGCAGCGCATTTGACTTGGTCACCCCTCCCCTTTGTTTACAAGGACATTCTTTCCGTATCTTACTTCCTTCTGCTCCTGGCGACAAGCTCTGAGGACGATCGGTGTTCGCTTGGCCACCAAGTCCTCCCCGGCCCTTCTCCTAAGTCCCCCTCCAATGGCGGCTCAGGGTCCAGACCTTCCCGAGGCCCTGCAGTAGCTGCCAAGTGGCCTCCAGGCTGAGCCGCCCCTGCCTGTAGTCCTCCCCATGCTGGTGCTCAGCCGCCACAGCCTCATCCTGCGACCCCATTTGCTCCCGGTCCCAGTGCCTGTCCTATGGGGACACGAGGATAAACACCCAGCTCCTCATCCAGGCAGCGGGTGGCCCGGAGAAGCCTCTCCCTCCCGACTTGCCTCCCTCGGCATCCCGCAGCCCGTGCCCACCGAGCTCTCTGAAGACCCAATCGTTTCCGACCGACCCATGCTTTCTCACGCCTCCCTGCCCCCCTGCCTGTCTCCCCAACACCCCCCTTCCAAGTCGCCCTTTCAGATCTAGCTCGGAAGCTTCCCTCTCCAAGGAGCCCTGCGAATATCCCAGACGCGCGTCTCAGAGGGAATCGGGTCTTCCCTGCTCCCCACGCTCTGCACGCACCTCTGCTCTGACGAACCGCTGTGTGTCACCTGGCTTCTCCCCACCCCGGGCTGTGACGTGGGGAGAAAGGGCTCGTTCTAAGTGTCTGGCCTCTCTAGCCCCTTACAGGATGCCTGGCACAAAGCAGACCGTCTGGAGATGTTTGTTGAATGAATGAACGATCATTATTACCTCACATATCCCATCTACACAAACATTACGGCTATGCTTCGAGCATGGAGTCCCATCTTTGACTTTATTGGACAAAGAAAAGAAGAAATCAAATCCTTCTGCGATACAGTAGAGTTTGCATAAGTCCTGATCTTAAAAAAACATACACACACAAACACAAATAAGAGAGATACTTAAGCTCTGATCATTTTTGCTCTAAATTTTAGACTTTTGTTTTTCTTTTTTGCCCATAAAATAACTCCCACACAATAATACATTGCAAAGACAGTTTTGTATGGTCGCTTCAATAGGTTTGTTTTTTCCCTTTCATTTATCATCATTATCGTTTGAAGCTTCACTGTTAATTTTTACTCTACTCTGTCTTTTATTAGTCATTGCTCTTTAGGCAGTTATTGGCACATAGTAGGCATTCAATAAACATTTGTTGACTTACTGCAACATTGCTGTTCACTATTCTACCGGTATAATTAGCTACTGTTTTCTGGAAATGCAAAAAGTCACTACCACTTTATAACAATATGCAAAATTCTTACAAATAAAATGTAATATGAGAATTAAAATGGTTACTTAATTTCTTAATAGCTTAATGCCGTTGAAGAAATACATAATATTTTTAAACTGATAAAAGGAATCGCTTTTAGATGAGATCTCCAGAGAACAATATTTTCTATAAACGGATTGTCAAAAAATACTGATAATGGAGAATATAGGTATCATTATTATACCTAAGATTGGTAGATAGTTCACTTCTTCTCTTGATAATATATTTCAAGGGTTTATGATTTATATAGTTAACAGAAACTTTTGTATACATCTTTTTTTCCCTTTTTCTTTTCTTGGTAGGAAGGGGATAGTTGTTGACGAAAATTTTGTCTGCCTTAGAAGTTTCATAAGCCCAAGACTCTTCTACAGATATTTTCTTTATTTCGCAAGAGACATGACTGAATAATTCCGTGATTATTTTATTTAGTGATGACTAGCAGAGCCAGGAGTAGCACACATATTTTGACCCCAATTCAAGGCTCTTTTATTTCTTTCTCCTGCCTACTTGATTCTCACTTACTTAATTTTTGCTGAGATTAAAACACAACCAATACACTTTGTGTGAAACTGCTTGCGATTTTCCTTCAGAATTTACTAACTTTGTAAGCCTCTCACTGTGAAAATTATATATTGGGGTGGTAAAAGTAAGTGGCTTATGAGAAGGTCCGGCTTATGCCTCTCTTGAACATTGCTTGAACGACAGCCCCAGTTTCAAAGAATGACATAATTAGGTGTTCTTTGAATTTATTCTGAAATTATGCTACTTAAGCTACCAAGTTCAAACGAAATCATCATCGTATACGTGTTTCTCTCCAACCAAAGAGTAAAATCTTACATATAGTACAAATAAATGTCTGGGTTTACAGTTATAGATCAAGACTTTCTGAATATGGTATACTTGAAAATTATCTGATTTTCCAAAAGATACTAAAGTTTTTCTTTCATTCTTTGGCAATGAAAAGTGCTCAGTGGGTGACGTGCTTATGGTAACATCACCGTCAAGTACCGTGATTTGTGATTAAAAAATAAACATCGATCCATTATCAGTAACACATATCCTTTGAATTTTTTATCACTTTACCAGTTTTCCTGGTATTATGTGCATGCTGTCTAGTTGGCTTGTTAAATTCTGACCACACAGCTGGTCAAGTTCAGATAGGACGCCAGCAGCCCTGGGGCAGGCGGAATCAAAGCCCCCCTCCCCCGCCCCCCCAGAAGGCTCTGTGACATTGACCTCACAGGGTTGGGCACCTGGTCTGTCTGAGCACACCACCCATCTCAGGACCCTGCACAGGTAACGAAGTGCGAGGCTGGCGCGAGGGGGCGGGGTTTGGGACTTACCTCCCACCTGGGTGTAAGGCCTCCACCTGTAGAGCCGCCCGCGGAAGCGTCTGCCGTTGAACTCGGCACACTGCGTGGCTCGGAAGTCCACACTGTCCTGGGGACATTTCTGCCGGTTGCAGAGCTGCAGCGAGCGCGAGGGGCCCTCACAAAACCTCCCTCCGCGCGACGGTCTGCAACGCATGTTTTGCAGTTAGAAACCTCACATTTCAATGGCTACTCACCCCGTCCTAGAAATTAGACTTATTGGAGAGATGGAGCAGATGATGTTAAATTGTTTACGGGAATTAAATGACAAAGGTGCGTTTCTAAGCGGCCACTGGCACTTTCTTACGAATTAGGGTCGTGGGCAGTGTTCTCCCTTTAGCCATCGGTAGAAGGGGTTGGGATGCGGAAGGCAGGCTTGCGTGAGTTTGCTCCCGGCCGCCTCCAGCATCCCTCTGCGGGAGACGGGGTGAGCGTCTCTGCTCCCCAAACTCCATAAAGGAGAGGCGACTCAGGGAGGGCGGCGGCTCTCCCAGAATTGCAGTCGATAGAAAGAGGAACCGAGAAGGAAATTCAACTACCTCCCTGCTTTCTTCTGCCCGTTTCCTGCGACAGGCCGGTACCAGATTGGGTGAGAAGAACCAGTCACCTCCGACTGGTCGGCGCTGCAGCAGAAGCCCCTTGCTCCCCTCCCCACAAAATTCACGAGACACACCAGCGCGAGAGCACCCCGATTCAGGGAGCCTGCCAGGCCTCTCGCATCAAAGACAGGACTGAAATGACGGTCATGTGACTTCTGTATGAAACGAGGCTAGGTGCAGACGGAGGGCTGAGCGGTCTGCCACTCCGCTGCCGTGCTGACTTCTGTCACTCGGTTTCCCACCGGCCTCAACGGACGACGTGTGCCGTGAAGGCAAATGCATTTGATGGAAAACAAAATGTTTTTTTTTTTTTTACATAAATGAATTGTATTTATTGATTCGTATTTATTTGTGTTCTCTACGCTTTTTCTGTGATTTCTTTATTTTAGGCTGACCCTTGGTGTTTTAGGTAAATAGAGTTAAAATCCAATTCTGAAATACCACTGTTTGAGTCTGTTATTTTTTGCAATGGGCAGGTAGTTATAAGCGTCTTTGGTAAACTGCATCGAAGACATAATCACTGCTTAAGAAATGCTAAGGGAGATGGCTTTCCTGGTTAGCGTTTCTTAAATGAACACACGAAGCACAGGGCAAGCATGACCGAGTTCAAGTTCAGGGCCACGGAGGCTCGTGGCAGGGAAGTGCTGGCTTGCGCTGGGAGGTGGGGACGGGCTTACTTGGGGTTGGTGCAGAGGCGGTCCCTGTGGGACACGCCTCCCCCGCAGGTCCTGGAGCAGGGCGACCAGGGGCCCCAGGCTGACCAGTGGCCGTGGGTGGGCTCAGGGCCTTCGTCGCCGTATTTCACGCACTGCCCTCCACGGCACCACTAAAAATTAAAAAAAAAAAAAAAAGTCGCAATGGCTCAGAGATAGATAGGCGCGTGGTCACCACGGCAACGCTCTGCCTGGCTTTGGGGAAACTCGTGGCCATCGACGCTCCTGCTCTCTGGCAGCACGTCACAAACACAGCGATGACGCCTCTTTCTCCTTCCCAGAGCAGAGTCATTCCGCAGACCCACGGGAAGGCAAGAGAAATGCGAAGCGACTCTCCAGCCTCTGAGCTGTGGAGCTCGGCGCGGACCACCAGGCGTGCTGCCTGGCCTTGGGCCCAGCTGCCTCGCTCCCAGCCCAGAGGACGCTAACCTCTCCCCAAACAGTGTGCTTTTCACCTCTCGTTTTCACGATGGACTGAGTCTCAGGTGGAAAGGCCAGCTGGAGGCTCCACCGGACTCAACACCTTGTCGTTCTGGCCGGTTGGCTGGGCCATCGCTCCGAAGCACCTGGGCTCAGAGGCTGGAGGCTGTGGCTGATGCGGGTCAGAGGTCCCTCGGCTTTCTGAGGCGACGAAGCAGCCCACACAGAGCTCGCCTGTCCCCACAAGGTCGGAGACGCTATCAGCTCCTCTCCTCAAGGGAACGGCTCGTCATGTTATTTCGCGAGAACGCCCACGTGGCTCCTTCACCTTCGCCCCACATGAAGGCGACACTGATCTCACACTGTCAGTGATGCTGGTTTTTCCACCTACGGTTTGCTGTAGGCTTGGAGGTTCTTAAATAAAGACCCAGCCATCTGTTGAGAGGGGGGAAGCAAGCTGCTTGTCCCTTGTCGCTGGACCACAGAGCAGCGGAGGGCTGGCCCGAGAGGAAAACAATGCTGTTTTTATGGGAGGAAAATAAACATACTTCCATCATGAACAGATGCATTAGGCTAAAATATTTGACCATCATTGGCACACAGAAATGGCAATTTCAAGTGGTTTGATTGAATATTATTTAAGGAAGAAAAAAATTGAATTTAAGGACATAAGTGATTCTGAGGACTAAAGTCTCATCCATTCGACTCTTTGATTCTTTCCCATAAGCAAAAATAAATCTTTCATTACGGCCCAGGTGTCAAGGAAGCCCCGCGGTCCCTGTCCCCTCCCAGCTCAGGGACGTGGCCTCGGCGAGCTAAAGGCGCGGGCTGGAGAGGAGGAGGCAGCCCCGCCGACATGGGCGCGGAGCCGGGTGCTGGTCGTGGTCGTTTCTGCTTCGTTTCAAACACACCGTTCGGTCAGCGCTCGCTCGTGCAGCCAACGTGAAAGCGAGAATCGACGCGTTGAATAACTCGGAAAATATGTTCCGGTTTTAAAGCCACTTGAGATCATCCCTCCGTTACGGTCATAATTAAGCCAGCGACTTGATGCGTATTTAGGTTAAATTATTTAATGTCGCTTTTGGTATTAGACATGACTTTAATTACATTTGGTTTCGTTTTCTTTTAATATTCCGCAACCTATTTCCATATTGTTTTTCAAAGACGTCGCGTGGATCGTTCACGGAAGTGTGTAGACACAGCTACCTAACGCTCCAGACGGGCTTTTTCCAGCCGGTGGGCCCTCGGCGGACATCTGCGTCTTCTCTGTCTTCTGCTGGGATCGTTGCTACTGCGGATCACAGTCTTGCAAATGCATCTCTTGCTATTTTTGCCACAGGACCCTTAATACCCTTAGATGACTCTTCCGCTTCCATAAATTATTAAGAAAATGTTTTGAGAAGCTTAGGAGAAAGCACTGTGTTTCCTCCTAAGGAGATGAGGGGTACACAGGTGCATATGGACATACACACCCACACAGGTGCACATGCATGATTCTGGGTACAGTCTCACACAGGTCACAGGCCTGGGGGCCCGTCGCTGAGGAGGTCGGGGGAAGCCCATGTGTGAAATTCACAAGTGAAATTGCCACGGAGACGCCCGGGAAGCTTCCGAGGACCGTCGCCTGTTCATCGCGATTTTATGTTTCATCGGTAGCGAAAAGGGTGGCTTCACTTTAAAAAGTACGATGTCGCGATGAGATCCATGTTCTTGTCATAGTCACAGCACCCGCATGTCACACCTGACCCAGAGCACACCGAGAAGCAGGAAATCGGCACCGTGGAGCAGAGAATGAGCCGCGTGCATCAGTTCTGCCACGTGTGTGACCCGGGGCACGATACCCAAGGCCTCGAGCCTGCGTGTGGACATGAGGGTGACAGAAGCCACGAGCTTGAGCTGCTCCGGGGACCCAACAGGATGCCAGGGGCTGAGTGAGAGCGCCCCACGCAATTTATCTGGAAAGCGAGAGCCGGTTTATTTAGACGTTAAGGAGCCACGATTATTAAAAACGGGGATCTGCTCTGGATGCACCAGGCTGTGGCCTTGACCTTCCAAGGATTTCTCTCACATGAGCATGGAGGACTCCAGCGTCCTTGTGCTGGAAGAGTCCTTGAGTGCACGGTGGGGTCACCATGGGCTTCCCCCGGGCTGTCGTGAGGATTACATGTAGGTAGCATGCTGAGCACGGGTTCGGCACACCAAACACACTGGACGTTGGTCGCGTTTACCCCCACGCCCCACGCACACGCCCGGGGCCTCGATGGTAACGGCCAGCCGGAGGACACGGGCTGCCAGCAGGAGGGGGACGCACGAAGCCGTCTGGCTGTCGAACGTCTGCTAGGCTGACCTCCCGTGATGCACGCACACTTCTAAGTCGCTATCCCTCGCAGACACACGCGAGCCAACATCAAAGGCAGATTCACACGAGCCTCGCACGCCTGCCCCGCTGCGGCCTCTGGGCAGCGTGAGATGCCGGGCCCCACGCTTGGTTGCTCTGTAATTCGTAGGCACCTGCTCTGGCTTCACACACCCTCGTTCTTTTTAATATGAAGGAAAAAGCTATCTTGGGAAACACAAGAGAAAATCATTTAAAATACCAATGAAAATCAATTGGACGGTGCTTTCAAGGTAAGTACGATGTAACCAGAATATACGGGTTATTCTGAGGTAGCTACGGCCACAGCATGACCCAGGAAAACAATAGCTTATGGCCAGGAGGGCAGCAGGACACCTGCAGAGCCACCCCCCACCTGTGTGACAAATAAATCATGGGCAACAACAGAAGGGGGGGCCAAGCTTTCAGGAAATAGGCATAATTTTGCAAACTGTCACCTAAAGAATACATTTGAGTCCGTTATGATCAGGAAGGTCACGAGTGCCTTTAGCTCACTCCTCCGATCCGCTCCCTGTGTCCGATGACAGCTGGCGTTTTCACTTTGTCGTCCCTCAGCAGCCCTTTTATTCTTTCGAGAACCTAAAAGCATTTTTAGCCGATCTTTTGTTATGAGTTGATTCAACTACTGAAGCCTAGATCACTAGAACGATTTCAATATGAATCCCGACCTCCGTGAGAGACTGAAAAATAAAGCATGTTGACGTGTGAAGGGTGAATTGTTGCTGGGTGCTATTCTCAGGTAAGTCTGCCTTATTTCTCTCCATTTTCTCAGTCGGCATTGCAATCATTTAACCTAAAAGCGTACACTAGCATTGCACATTAATATTTTAAATCCTTTCTGTCTGTGCTCACACTTAAATATATTTAAGGGCGATATATTTACTTTGGAATTTAAATGTAACAGATCAGCAATATTTGGCATGCATTTCTTTTTCACGTTCATTAGTATCACTAAAAAGATCAGATATTTATGAGTGAAAATGGTTGCAGTGATATTTTGGGTCTAACACATTTCTATCTTTGTCAATAATACTTGATCTTCTGAAAAACAAACAAACAAACAATGCCATCACAGGTTAAATCAAAAGGATTAAAATATTGCTCTTGAGGCCTAAGAAGACTTATTTTCCGTTCAATGACACGGTTACTCTCGATGTGCTGCCTTACGTGTTCCTTCTTTTCCTACCCAGCTCGGTCTCTTTGTTTCCCAGGAGCAGCCAGAGGTCAAAGCGGTCTGTCCACTCCAGCATCTTCAGATCAACGCTGGGGGCTTTAACAGTAGTGCTTGGAGCTGGTTCCTTACATGGTTAAGTGGTGTCAGGGGCTTAATGTTTCCTGTTACTGAACAGATTCAGCTGTCGCCTTAGCCTGACACTGGCATCTATTCATCCCT
>NW_006440135.1:2068035-2078368 GCF_000325575.1 Pteropus alecto
TCGGAAGAGGGAGAGACAGGGGTCCCCTTCACAGTAGCGACAGAAACACGGTCTTCTGACATGAGTGTCGGTCCGCACACGTCTGTGAGGAGGAATGAGTTCCAAACACCAGTGCAAAAGGGGAATTGATGTGTGGGTTGAAAACCTGACGTCTGGATACAATGCATGTGCCCCACGGCGGTGACTGGATACGATGCACGTGCCCCACGGCGGTGACTTACCATGTCATGCCCACAAGCGGTGCCTTCCGCTGCTGGCATAAATTTAGTCTCACATTTCCTTCCAATCCGGTGGCACCACAGGGCTTTACAGATGTCCTAAAAGGGAAAGAAAGATCATTAGTATTACAAATGGTCCACACACCTGTGATAAATTGTCATTGGGAGCAAGTGGTGTAAGTCACAAGCCGACATCTACTTAGCAGCAGACGCACGTGCCAGAGGATCTGGAAGACTCAGATTCTACACTTGGTTGAACTTAATTCCATTTCTGAAACTTTATTTGTATTTACTCATTATAAATTTACCAAATTAACAAGTGAAAGATGCTTACTCAACTCATTGCAGAAGGCCACAGAAAATTAAAATGAACAAAACAATAAAACTTAACATATTACAATTTATTCTTGACCCTATCTTTCACCATCTTCTCCAAGTCAGAATCCCCATTTTCAAATTAAAACTGATTATGAAACTTGTTGGCTTATCTATCCATCCGTCCATCTGTCTGTCCACGTGGCACGGCACGGGGTGGCAGGTGCAGGCTGAACGCTCTGGGCTGCACAGTGCTGGCTCACGCAGAGTGGCTATACCCAGTGAGCATCCTGAGCCTCCAGTAGAGAGCTTGAACCCCACACCTTGTGAGTAAAAACCACAAACTAGCATACGGGCTATGCCCTATGGCTCAGGAAAAGCTAAAATGGACGAGGCCTAAGAATAAAACAAAGCCTCAGAGGATCGAAAGGAGTCACCTGCCTGAATAATGTAGTATAAGTAAATAAAACATAAAATAAAAACGTATTATGTTATGATATAGTTAAAACTATCCAAGAAAAAGTGAACTAATGAGTGAACGAATAGAAAATTTCAGTAAAGAAATACAGACCATAAAAAATGGGAATGTGGAAACTGAAATTTAAAATAACACTGATGTATAATTTGCTGAATTGTCTAAACAAATGATAAGGGATAGAAGAAAGACAGAAATGATGACCAATTTTTTTTTTATCAGAAACAACTGAGTCCCGGTGAAAATAAAATTGTCTTTAAAGTGCCTAAAGGAGAAAAGAGATTAAAGAAAAAAATATTTAGAATTATATATTCAGGAAAACTATTCAGAAAAACTGAATGTGAATTAATGACAACCTAAGATACTTTGTGGCCAGAGGATCTGCGCTAAAAGAAACGCCAAAGCTCTTTAGGCCATAAAGATGTGAAGCATGCTAAATAGCAAATACGTGGATTAATATAAAATATGATCTTATTTTTATATATTTTATTTTATTCATATTTTATTTATATTTTATTTCGATTTAAAAACAACTATTTTAAAACAAAATTTATAATATTGTATCATGTGGCTTTATACTACGCATAGAAATATAACACGTGACAACAATTGTACAGTGTGAACTTATTTTCTATAAGAACCTTGCCCTCATATGTAATGGAACAATGTTAATTTTGCATAAATTGTAAATCAAGAATGTAGCTATAATCTCTAAAGCAACCACTAAAAATTAATTCAAGCAAGTACAGCTAAAAGCAAATGATGGCACACACTTTTTAAAAAGAAGTTTCATCTAAAAGGAAACAGAAATAAAAAAGAAACGAGACCAAGAGGAAAAAAATAGCAAACATGGCATAACTAGATCCTCCATGCCAATAATAACATTAGATATCAACGGATTAAACTGGACAGAAAGGCAATACCAAATTAAAGGATGCTCACAGTTACATTTTATATAAGAGCACAAATAAATGGAGAGTGAAAGGGTGGAGGACACATCATGCAGAGTGGTCTTAAATAAGCTGATGTGGCTACAGTGATATCAGACGAAGCAGAATTCAAGAAAAGTTACATTACTAACAACAGAGAAAGATACTTCCTAACGATGGAAGCATCAGGAAGACATAACAACCCTAACTGTTTATATAAAACGCAGCTCTAAAATGCACAAAGCAAGAACTAATACAAATAAAGGGAGAAATTTTAAAAATATGTAATTATTGTTAGAAATTTTAACGCGTATCTATAAAATTGGTATAACCAGTAGCAAATATCATGGAGGATATAGATGACATAAATATGTCAAACAAATCAAGAAAATAGACATTTCTAGAACACTTTACCCAACCACTGCAGAATTCACGTACATGCCCAGTGCC
This sequence comes from Pteropus alecto, assembly GCF_000325575.1. Lineage (NCBI taxonomy): Eukaryota > Metazoa > Chordata > Mammalia > Chiroptera > Pteropodidae > Pteropus > Pteropus alecto. Next base: position 2,070,423 of record NW_006440135.1, read on the forward strand.
CATTGAATGTTCACCAGAATAGGCCACATACTGGACTACAAAATACATTTTAATAAATTTCAAAAAAAAATAAAAAAAATGCTTATAGAGTATATTCACTAAAGAAATTTGAACCAAATTAGAAATAAAAATGAATAAGCTATCTAGAAAACTGCAAATTATTTGGTGATTAAATAATACATTGGTTAAAGATGAGATCGCCACTTAAATAAGAAAGTATTTCATACTTAATATTAAAAACCCAACATGTAAAAATTTTCAGGATATAGCTAATATATTGCTTAGAAGGAAATTAATAGCTTTAAATAAAGGTAGATGGTTATGTTGGAAAAAGAAGAAAGTTCTAAAATCATCTAGTTTATCTCCTAAAAAGCAAGAAAAAAAGACACATTAAGACAGTCTAATAAAGACAAAATAGAACTTAATAAAATAAAAAAGAATCCAACACATTTTTCAAAAAAAAAAAGCAGCAATGTTCGATGCTTCTGAAAGGATTAATTAGTCTGATAAATTCAGCTAGACTGATGAAGGGAAGGGAAGTAAAGAAACACACAACATCTTTGTAGGAAATATTACTGTAGTTCTTACAATCATTAAAAAGATAAACGACAAAGCTACAAACAACTTTTTGGTAAAACATCAACTATATGGGTAAAATAAAAAACTCTTTTGTGTCAGTTTTGATAATTTATTTTTCATTGAATTTGGTCAGCCTCACGAGAGTTTCTCCTAAATAACCCATATATGTCAGTGTAGTTGAATTTGTAATCACCAAACCTTCCCACAGGCAGAATTCACTGGTAAATTATGACAAACATTTAAGAAAGAAATAAAACCCATCTTACACAAGCTGCTCTTTGGGAAAATAAAAAGGAGTAAAGAACATTGCCATCTCATTTTATGAGGTTAATATAACTCTGATATAAAATCTTGAAAGGCAATTATAAGAAAACAAGATTTCTAAGTAATGTCACTCAAGAACACAGATGTAGAAATGCCAAACAAAATATTCACGAATCAAATTAGCAAAATATAAAAACGAGTACTAGATTATGACCAAGTGGGGTGATCCCAGGAACGTGGGCTGGTTTACATCAACAAAACCAATGAAAAAAAAAATAAAACCTATCGGTATAATCCATCACATTAACAAAATAGAAGAGAAAAAAATGATATAACTATATCAACAGATACAGGGAAAAAAAAAATCCGTAAAAGGCAACATACTTTTGTGATAAAATCCCTCATCATCTACGACCAGAAAGAAACGTCTCCAAATTAATAAAGGGTAAGCATGTAAAACCAATAGCTAAAAACATATTAAATGGTGAAATATTGGCAATTATGAAGCAAAACATACCTAAGGTGACAAAAATCAGACTGATGGATTGGAATGGAGAAGGAACTTTCTGGCTCTATGGAAATAAGCCATATCTGAGATGCTGGTAACATGGGCAAGTACATTTGTTAAAATTCTAGTTGTACACCTTCAATAAATGCATTCTGTCGTGCGTAAATATTTCCTCAGTAATCAAATGATGTGCACATTAACTTCTAATTTCTATATCATCCGAATGGCACTAGGGTACCACAGATGACATAGTTCGTGGTCACAGAGCGAAATAATGCGGAAACCAGAAGCATCATGCAGAAAATCCCACATTGAAAGGAAACATTAGTTTTACTTAACACACAGAAGAAGAGTTAACGCTCAAAGAATTCTCAGGGAAGTCACATATTTTGCCCGTGGAAAAGGCGACATTGGGAATTGATGCTGAGGCTGACTGATCTGTCATTCTTGTTCCAAGCTAGACTACCTGGCCGAGGAGCGAAGAATCGGTTCTGGCACATGGCTGTAACCGATCCTCGCGGGAGCTCTCTCCGAGTTTAAAAGAAAGAAGGTCATCGCTGTCAGATTTCAGCTGGGAGCACTCCCAGCGCGTTCTGAAATGTTTGGAGGCTCCTGGAGGACTATACATTTTTATCTATCTTTCTCTTAATTCCATTATAAACTAGGATGAGAAAAACCTGAAAAAGAGTTACTTTTGTTTAATTTATGGGCGACTTGCCCATAACGACTTCCTAAAACTCGGCGTCCGTGTCCAGCAAGAGCGTGGCCTCTGTCCCGCGAGGAGTTTATTTTAGGGAACCATGCTGGCAATGTCCCCCAGGCCGGGACACCAGGTAGAGCCTCCCATGGGAAACTTCTCTATAAATACCTTATCTGGGGAATTTAATAATCAGAAGCTCTGGATAGGCTGCTGTTTTATAGTAAATTATGCCTACATCGAAAGAAGGTAAAGGGGGGGTGTTGCTTTCTTCATACCTTTTGAAAAAAATACAGAGCATCCATTTGCCGACTTACGCCAACCGAAAGCTACTGCTGAGCTCTCACACGATAAATCAGCAAGAAAGGATTCGCCTAACAGATCGAGTTATTCTCGAATGAAAACTGATACCCGCGACAGTATCAACCACCGTTTTCTTTGCCAGTAAAACATGTGTTTCCTGTTATATAGGACCAGCCCTGACATTCAGGAGTTGACATTTGGTAGGTACCCAAATCCATGCAGAATACATCAACGTCAGCTACACCGCATGCAACGACTTTATGACTCATGCTGCCCTGAGCGCTGGCTGGCTGACGATCACTTGCCTTTTTGAAATCCAGCATGCACAGCCTGGCTCTCTCTCCGAATTGCCACTTGCACTGCGTGTCCGCGTCATATAGCTGTCCTGGCAGTTTCTCAGGATACTTATACTCCTTCACGGGCTTGGGCTGATCGGCGAGGCACGTCGCTTGGGCAGTGCTGAAACAGTGATGCAGACAGAATTATCCAAGACGGACGTTCGAGGGTGCCCGCCCTCCCCACGTGGTCTCACAACGCACCCCACCTGCAGAAGAGGGCGTGTTTCCCTCCACCCCCCGCCAAGGTCCAAAATAACAGTTATCTTAATTGTCTTCAAACACAGGGGCCACATTTTCGAAAATTGTTCATTTCACTTTTTCCGGGAAGGCAATTTCTTTTTCCTTAGATGTCTCCCACTTATCTTGGGGAAATGTGACTAGAATAACAGAACCGGATGCTCCACGCGAGGAGCTCCTGTCACAGACAACTCTTCCATACACTTCTTGCCAGGGACAATCAAAAGATGGCAGTGGGTATTGTAAAAGGCAAAACACGACCAACTTGTTTCGAAGATTAAAATGTACGTTCCCTCCCTCCCTCTCCTAGGCCAGGGGACACCTGCACCATAGCTTATAGCTCCCAGAGGTTCTGCATGAAATATTGCAACACGTTCCTACCCCCGACACTCTGTACTCAGGCTAATTTCTTACTAGACTGCCACATGTGCTTACGCTCCCTAGCAGGTGGCTGAAGACCAACGAGTCCTTCCTTCCGCCACAATTTCAGCATCCCCTTCCCTACCGGGGACGTACTGAGGTATAATTTTTGCGTTTGGAGTGGGGAGGGACAAGTGTTTGCAAATAGCAACTAAATCCTACTTGTAAACTTCCATAAGCTAAGAGGGAAAGGAACAACAAGATCCCTCTGGAGTCACTAAAACGAGCAGCGGCGCGTCTGCCCGGGCGTCTCCAAACTGCTCTCTGGCTGCCGCCTCGACTGGAATCTTTCTTGGTCCCCATCTCCAGGGCTGCAGTCCCGGATCCCTCTGCCTCGGAGCCCACCGACGCGTGGCCTCGGTGAAGATCCACAGACACAAGGTGCGAGGGATGGCGCCGTCACTGGACGAGACGTCGATCCTACGTGCAGGGTCAGAAGGTTTTTCAGAGCGAACTGAGCAGCAGCTCCGAAGTCCAATGGTAGGAAAGTGCCAAGAGCAGCGAGTGGCTCGGTGGGAGCCCTCGATACACGGTCTGTCTGCGGCCGTCACCCCACTCGTGACGCCAGTGCGTATTTATAAGTAAAAAAGAAAAGTGAACGAAAGCAAAAATAACACTCCAAGACAGGAGTTATTTGTCCAATTTCCACAGCACCTGTCTCTAATGGGTCGCACGTGATTTCTCTGTACTAGTTCGATGGTCCCCATTGTCTCCCACAGGCCATGGTCAGGGCTGGTGACACTTCTCCCCGTCCACGGACAGGAAACTCAGGACAGTGAGCCGGGCTGACTGGCCACTCGAGAAACTGAGAAATTACAAAGAGCTTCCCAGATTCAGGAATTGTTATAGTTTGTGCAACCCATTATTCATCATTCAGCCTTAAACCTTAAATCGAAGGGGCTTCTGCTTCTCACGATGCTAGATCGGCATGTGTCACACGGACCCTTCTCCAGTCACCAGGATGCCATTAAAGTAAAAAGGACACGGGGGATGAAAAGTTCCAGAGCAAAGGGAGGCACGGAACGGAACCAAACATCCAGTGCTATTTTCCTCCTCCTCCTCAAAAAAAAAAAAAAAAAAAAGGAATTTGATGAGTCATGAGCAGCTGCTGGAGTGGAAAGCGGGAGTCAAGGAGCTGAGAGTCTGAGCAGCTTCTGGCAGTCTAGGGGTGCTGGGAGACGAGAGTCACAATCGGGGGTCCGTGCTGACGGAGGGCTTCCTGGCGAACGGCAGGACTGTCACAGATGCCACAGGAGGGCGACTTCTCGAGTGACAGCCGACCCTGCAGACCGGTTTAGACGGACCAGACGGAGCAGGCATCAGCTCAACCCCCAAGTGGACTGTAATTCCGTTTGTCGATTAGGCCCTAATTAAGCCGGGGTGGGGGGACCTTCAAAACAAATGAACAAACAGAAAACTGCAGCGACCCTCTCTGCTAGAAATACATTTTCCATAAATAATTTTCTTATTTGTTCAGAATTACGAAGTGTACTAGGAGATGAGGCCGAATGACTGAAATCCAAGAGAATATACAGATAATAGAAGCAGAGGCACAGGGAATCCAGATATTGGTGTAAGTGGAAATAAAATTTAAAATTATCGTGATTCATAGTTTCAAGAAAATAGAAGTTAAGAGGAGGATTTTCCCTGACAACTAATATATACAAGAAATATGCTTACGGTATATTATAAAAAACCTAATATTTACATCACTGGAATCCATAAAAGAGAGACCAGAAAGAACGTGGCAGAATTAATATTTGTAACTGAAATGGCCGAGAATGTTCGATAACTGATGGAACGTTGCAAACCATAGATGTAAACACTTCTACAATCCCAAGCAGGAAAAAGACGAAGAACAGCCACATAGGCACGATTCTACAGGAAACCGAAACCACAGAAGAGTCTCGAAATCAAACGGAAGAAAAGAGAGACGTGTAACTTTCAAAAGAACAACAGGATTGACAGCTGTCTCGTCAACAGAAACAACAGAAACCAAGAAACGACGAAACGATAGCTTCGAATTACTGGAGAAAGAGCGTTGCTAAACTAGAATCCTATTCAAAACCAAAATAAGACCTTTTTAAAGATGGGTAAAATACAACCAAAAATAAAATATGCCCATGCTGAAACATGCAAATGACACCCTGACGGGACTTGTTCAGACATAAAAAGCTGGCAGAACCCCAGAGCAAAGCACGTGGTGCCGAGGGTGGGGTCTCCGCTGGCCCACGAGCACGCAGCGCACAGCCCGGGGCCCGCCAAGCCCCGCGGATGGGGCGATGTGGGAGCACACGTCCCAGCGCCGGCGTGTGGGGGTCACTTCCCCTCAGCATCACACATCAAGGGCTCAAACTCCACGTGCCGGTCTCAGCCCCGGTCCTTCCGGCGAGGCTCGTGCTTGGGCGTGTTTGCTCTTGTTCTATGGGCCCAATCGAGCCACCCAGCTAAGGCCAGGGTCAGTGAGGCAGACGGAGGGGCTCCCCCAGGAGTGGGTGCAGGGACGGAAAGCAATGCAGACACTTTACCGACGATCTCCAAGGTGATCCACAAGGTCAGAGTAAGAGTGGACTCTGCGAAATGCACCCAGATCAGGCAGCCTACATGTGAAAAGCGCAATTGTGACGCTTGCCAGAGGTTGTTGGGGAGAATATGTGCATGACTTCGGGGTGACGGGCTTTTATTTTCAGCAGGGCACAAAACGTGCTCACGCGGAAGGAAGGAAATGGAGAATGTGCACTCCATTAAACATTTAAAAAAACCTTCTATCGAAGAAAACAAGGCCAGGTCCTAGGTATCACAGCAATATCTCAAAAGCCTGTTTCCACGCTAACTCGTGAGCCATAAAATATTAAAAAAGCTCGAGAGATTTTCTAGTTGTATTTCCTCCTTTTCCAAGTATAAACTCGAGGGCCCCCAAACAGGTTATGTTACTCGCCAAGGTCAAGACCTTCCCAGACACAAGTGATAAAGAGCCGACCAGCACGTCAGCTGGTTCCTGCTGCTGCTCTTCGCATCACGGGCTGTGCCCGCTGCCTCTGCAGGTCACTCGAGCTCCACAGAAACTGCAGTCAGCTGTGACCCGTTGCTCTGTTTTTCATTAGTTGAACATTATTCGGCTGCGTGAGATGTGGCTGGAACGTGTCATTTCCATTATGCCCCATGGCAGGCTCAATGCGCTCTCTGGTCCAATCAAATTTTCTCATCGACGGAGGCGGTATGGGGTATGGCAGGGGCCCCACGCACCCCTCAAACTTCCAGGCCTCTGATTGTCACCATGTATTGATGGAGGCTCAGGTGGTCATGGCTCATATTTAAAAAAAAAATAATAAATTGAAGATGAGTCCATTAAATTAAAAAAAATGAGCTGAAGTTCCCCCAAGTCCTCGGCCCCCCAGATGCAGACATGAGTAAGTGAGATGAGGTCTGTGTCCGTATGCAGGAAACGACACACGATTGACTGACCAGGCTGATGAATTTACCGCGAACATTATCTGTCCCTCCCAACTCTGCCGAGTACGGAGAAGAGCTGTGTTGACAACGCCGAGTCAATTATAGATTTTTTTTCCATGTACCAAACGCTAGACCCTAATAAAAGAAGACAGATTCACCGCCGAAAGCCAGCTGTTGATCCTGACTCATCGCTGGGGTCGGATCCAAACAGCTGCCTAATTGGTGGGGAACACGACGGGATTCTGACTACTCAGAAATGGAGTCAGCGAACACGTCGAAGAAGACCCTCTCGGCTTCACTAAGCTGGAGAGAAATCAGTGTTTACACACTGCAGACATGTCCAGTCCACGAATGGTCATCTCGAGTAAAATAAACCTTCGTCATGAATTTGACAATGAGTGTCGTTTCTGGAAAATTTAATCTTCCAAGAATACAAACTAGTGAGCATGTAAAATCTTGCGTATTTGTTTATAATCACGTGGCCCAAAGAAATTAGTAAAATCCCTGAAAATAAAGATTTCTTACCGAACTGCAATAGATTTTTACCGATTGGCACAAAAACAAGCAAACATACTTCAGAGTACATTGAACTGTTTCAGAGTCACAGAGCAAAAACGGCTTTGAACCTCAAGCCTTAATAATCATTCTAAAAATCATAGTCTGACTTGAAATTACAGCCCATATTTAATGTCATCGAAATAATTATTCTCTAAGCATATAAATATTTTCTTTCCATGAGTTTTCCTATATTTCTTGGCAGTTAAAATTTTTTTCTGATGCTTATATGATGTTCCCACTGCACCTCGAACTTTGCATCTCCTGTTTTCCAAGTTGTCGGCACTTTTCAAAAAATCAAAAACGTCTGTATATCTTCATCATAACCATGAAGATCGAAAAGCAATAAAAAAATCTGAAAAAGAATCTAGAAAATTATAGAAAGGACTTGAGATACAGAAAACTCTAAATGTTTCTTATCACTACAAATAGGAGCATCGTGAGCCTAAAGTGAATGTGATTCTTTGCTACAGGAGGAGAACTCTTGGCACGTGCATACGCGCGTGCACACACACACGTGTGCACACACACATACTGAGCAGCTGCAAGAAACAGCTAAAAACGATTCTAGCCCTGCTTGACTCCACGAGAA
>NW_006440135.1:2078401-2079192 GCF_000325575.1 Pteropus alecto
ACCAAAGGGTCACGCCAGTTGTAATGTCGACCCTGCCTTTAGTGATAAAGAAAAATGACCGAGTGTATATTCCTTGTACGTAGGTTTACATCACCAGGACCTAGATATTGTCCGCAAAATTCTCACTCTTCCTGGGAGGCACAAAATACGAAAAACGGTCATCATTCCTTCAGGCGGCAGATATTTCGTCCAGGGTCTCGGAGTAGGACTGTGAGGGACGGATCGCAGCTGCGGGCTGGCGTCCCTGCGGGCTGGTGGCCAGGATGCTGGCTCAGGTGTGCCAGCAGGTCCTCTGGAGAACTGAAGGAAGAGGCAGCGGTCAAGGTAAACTGGCCGCAGGCTCAGGGCTCCAGGCGGGTGTGGGGAAGCAGCCCCCTCGGAAAACGGGCAACCAACGAGCAGAAAACAGAAACGGTGCGTGCCCTGCCCCAGCGGCGTTTAGAAACGAGACGACTTAATTTGTGCAACAGGAGAAAAGAAAAAGGGGATCTACTGGAAAAATGAGAAAAAAGGAAGGAAGGGAAACGCAGAAAACCTAGACTCCGCAGTCAGGAGGTCAGCGGGACGAGCCCGAGGCCACCCGAGCCCTGAATGGTGTCCGCAGGGGACAGCAGGGTCATCAGACTTTGTCCTTAATCCTTAGTTGGAGTCACGAGTTCTCGGCCATGTACATGGAAGGGACATGTCCACCCACACAGGACATGTGCGTGGACAGGCCTGAGGCAGCTTCTGGCGGTAGCCGGGCGCTGCTGGGCGCCGCCGACCGGTTCTTCCTGCACCAGGCCGGGCTG
>NW_006440135.1:2079280-2091920 GCF_000325575.1 Pteropus alecto
CTGCCGCTGGCCCTCCACGCGCTGTGGCCTGTTCGCCGGGGGCATCGCGTCGTGGCAAAAACAGAAGTGGAAGAAAAGCGTCCTTGGTGCCTGTGTGGACAGGGCGGGGATGGAACGGCCCTGGGGTCGGTCCCGGCGTGGGCAGAAGGGGGAGGTCACACAGGTGTCGTTGGGTGCAGCGGGGGATGGGTACACATAGGCGACCGTCAGAGGTTTTCTTTATTGTGTTTGTATTAATATTTATAAACAGTCACTATGTGACATAAATATAATTTTATTGTTACAAATATGTGAAATACATTTTATACGCCCAACGTACCATATATAGAGTATCATGTAAATATAAAGTATATTTATATTACATTTTTACAAATGCGTGTGCTTATACATAAATCTATAACTGCATTTATGTACATATATAAGCAGTTTTATTTTTTTAATTTTGCGCTGGGAAAGCTCTGCTATCCTTGAAATATTGGTATTTGCCCTACTTCTATTAATACAACCAGATTATATTGTCTTTTCTTGCTTTGGTTTCTAGAAAGCCTCTAGGCCAACTGGAAGCTTCGATACCGCAGATGAAGATTGTCCTCCAGGGTCTACATGTTTGTGCGTTTTTTCTTGGTCTGCGCTTTTCATTCTCACTTGCTTTTCTCTTCATCTGACTTTGACTTCTACTAATGTCTTTTTCTTGCGATAATCCATTCTAATTTCTTAAGGTAAAGTGGTTTCATCTGTTAATTTTTTTCCCCCAAATACGCAATTAAAACGAGTGGCAATTCTTATGCTTTCTTTGACGAACCTCAGAACCGTGAGCAAACACAGTCCTCTCTTCTTCATTTCTTGCTGGCATTGGGGGGGTTTGAAAATAAGGAAGTTTAAGTTTTTCTCTCCTCCCCTGGACTCCGTAGGCAGCTGTGAGTCGGTGAGCTGTCGGCGAGCGAACGCAGCCCTTCTGTGTCTGCTGAATAAACGCATCCTTCGTCCTGAACAAGAGAAGTTCTCACTCCTGAGGCCAAAGAACAATGATGCTCCAGAAATGGCAAAGGTGACATCGGTGTGTCTCCCACGAGGACCAAAATATGACACTGCAATCTGTCCCAGGCCCTGTCCCCTGGTCACAGGACGTGTTCGGGGGGAGCAGAGGCACGTCGGGGCCGAGGGGGCCCCAGCCCCTGCCTTACGCCCCTGCGTTCGGTTCTGCGCATTGATTCTCAGAGACGAGTCACCCTCAGAGTCAGGAGCTACTCTCTAAAGAAAGATTCTCCCTCATCATCGTTTTAGCATTTGAGTCGAGTGATTGTGTTAAGTGCTCGCAGACTGAAAACAAACATGAAGGCTAAGATTGCAACAGAATCGTTTTTCCTCAGCTCTTTGCACTGATGGTTCTTAGATCGGCGGGGAGAGGTCAGGTCTGGTGTCCAGATGCCCGGCTCCTAGAGCCAATTCTGTCACCAGAGAGCCAGGCCCCGCAGGGCTCAGTGATGCCACCGGGGACGTGATTCGGGGCTGACGACACAGCGCACATGTCCCTCCCTGCACGGCCCTCTGTCCTTCTCCTCCAGAGCACACAGCGGCCTTGCCTCAGCCTCCCTCTCACTTTGGAGGGCCCCCGGCTGCGTCCTCATGTCCAGGAACACAGTCCCCGTGCCGCATGCCCTCGAGTCTCTCTCCCCGGCCCCCTCCTGGCCGAGCGGAGAGCAAGGACCCAGAAGAGGGCAGAGCCACAGTGTGGAGCGGACCTGTGTCTCTGAACGAAGCACGGAGCAGAGGCCTCAGCGACCCGTGATGAGACAAGTCAGGAATAGAGCTGTGCCCTACAGCTTAAGCCCTAGGGCGAACTCAACGCCCGTGAGATTCGGGGACGATCTAACCTACCGGCGGGTCTAAGGTTTTTCTCAAAGTCCCTCTTTCTCTAAAATTTTAAAATCTACTATCTATTGTTCTGGGGGTCAAACCCTACCTCCCCAGCGTCCTATGCCCTAAAGGAACTAGTACTATAATGAAATTTCCTAAAAATAATTCTTAAAAATTACAGGATTTAGAGCCGGGTCAAGGTTTACAGAGTCCAGTTTTGCTTTTCATGAAAAAAATGAATTTTGTTAAAAAAGAAAACAGAACGAAAGAAAACAAAACCTAAGAAAGTTCGGCGTATTTTACCCTTCTGTACACAGACGTGTATGCACTGCATCTTCCTCTTCCCGACCGGACTGTGTAGTTACAGACGTGAGAAATTAAAAAAAGCTAAGTGTGGACACACTATTCTGGCTCGGTGAGTGTCACACAGACTTCCGAGCTTAAAGGTCCTACGATGTTGGGTTACACCTCCAGGCCCTAAGGAAGCATATGGCAAACTCCTTGGCCATATGAATGTCTTAAGACACCGTCCAGTGGGAGCCACCTTGGGAAGCCACACCCAGGCTTGGACATGATCGGGCTGCCGAGGCAGCGAACATCCAAGGTGACGAGAGATTCAGGGCCGGGTCCCAAACGTCATACCTCAGAAACCTGCGCAGGTACTGGCGGCTGCAGGGCGACCAGGAGAAGAGCCCGTTGCGTCCCGCCAGCGTGGGGGACATTATGTTCCCCTCGGACTTCGTGCACAGGTTCCCCTCTCCGTCGTGGACCATGCCGAAGCTGCGAGAGAGAGAAACGGCTCTTCCAGAGCAAAGAAGCGTTTAAGGGTCGTGTAACACGCCCCAACGCACACACACGGGGCCCCGCGAAGATGCCCCTGCCTCCGCGTCCTGGTCGGGCAGAGATAAAGAGCCTTATCGGCCAAGCCATGGAGTTGAGCCGCGCGCTCCGGACCTTTCCCGAGGAGCTGCTGTCCGCTGAGGTGCGCGCCACGGACGGACATGGCGACTGTGTGGATGTCAGCGAAAGGGAGAGAGAGGCTTTCGTTACTAACAGCATCTGGGGCGGGGGTGGGGGGAGTGGGTCGCTTGGTCCTGGCGGAGCCGGGACGCCTCTGCACCCCTCCTCCCTCTGCGCTCCCCTCCGCTCTCCAGGGTGCGTGGAGGACCCAGCCTCTCAGACGTACTGGCGCCGGGGTTCGGCACCTGACCGTTTGAGAACGCGCAGCCAAGGCCGCAGGTCCTGGTGCTGGCGCTGACCTGTTCATCCCCCGACCCCGGGGCGGCCCGTCGCGGCTGGACTGGTGCTGCTGGATGCCGTGACAGCGGACAGTGCTCGACCTGGCTACTGCCTGCGTCCCTTTGAGGAAGTGGCTCCAGGCAACCCCAGGGGGCGGCTGCGGTCGCCTTATCCGTGGGCCTCGTGTGAGGGGTTACCTGGTCCTCTTGGGTGAAAAGAAAACCACTTTGAGGCTCTGGCTCCAGCCCAGTAAACGGGGACATGTGAAATTCGGCACCTGACAGTTTGAGAACGCGCTCTGGCTCCAGCCCAGTAAACGGGGACATGTGAAGCCCCAGAGCCTGTGGAGACCCTTCACGTGGTTCTTTAAGGGACCTTAAATCCCACAGGGCCGGTCACCGCCCCCTTCCCGTCACCCGGGTGGCGGGGAGCGCTGCACCTGTGCGAATGCCACCGGCTGCCTCCCCGCCAAGCGTCCTGCTCAAGGTCCTACACTCCGGCCTATCGGAGGGCTCACTGGCACCGTCACCGCCCCGCAGGGCGGACGGCTCCCCGGGGACGACAGCCTGTGTGGGTGTGTGTGAGTGTGTGTGCAGGTGTGTGTGTGTGTGTGAGTGTGTATGAGAGTGTGTATGTGTGTGAGTGTGTGTGGGTACATGCGTGCGTGTTTGTGTGTGTGTGACTGTGTGTGAGTGTGTGAGTGTGCATGTGCGAGTGTGAGTGTGTGCATGGGAGAGTGTGAGTGTGCGTTCTGAGCGTGTATGCGTCTGAGTGCGAGTGTGAGTGTCTGTGAGTGTGAGAGCATGTGCGTGAGCGTGTGCATGAGCGTGTGTGTGCGTGTGTGCACGTGAGAGTGTGTGAGTGTATGTGCGTGTTCTGAGTGTGCATGTGTATGCGTTTGAGTGTGTGAGTGTGAGAGCATGTGTGTGAGCGTGTGTATGTGCGTGTGAGTGTGCATCTGTATGTGTGAGTGTGTGCATGTGTGAGTGTATGCATGAGTGTGGAGTGTGTGTGCATGTGAGTGTGAGTGTGTGTTCTGAGCATGTGTGTATGCGTTTGAGTGCAAGTGTGAGTGTCTGAGTGTGTGTGAGAGCATGTGTGTGAGCATGTGCATGAGCGTGTGTGTGTGCGTGTGTGCACATGAGTGTGAGTATATGTGTGTGTTCTGAGTGTGTGCATGTGTATGCATGTGTGAGTGTGAGTGTGTGAGTGAGAACATGTGTGTGAGTGTGTGTATGTGCATGTGTGAGTGTGCGTGTATGTGTGTGACTGTGTGCATGTGTGAGTGTATGCATGAGTGTGTGAGTGTGTGTGAGTGTGAGCGTGTGTGTGAGTGACCTGAGTGTGACGAAAGGGCATATCCAAGAAATCCTAACATGCAAATATTGTCCAATTTCTGCAAAACTCCTGCTCGCGACCGTGGGCGATGTGGTCATTGCGGCCTCCACCCATTCTCTGCAGCTCTATTAAGAGCAGTCGGTCAAGGCCAGAGTGAGCGCACGGCAGAGGAAATGTGTCACGGCTATGACGTGGCTCGGACTGTAATCACACAGGGGTGGCTGCCTTGGGGAGAAAGTGACACAATGAAATGCCGAAGCGCCTTCCCCTCGCTGGCCTCCGACCCGAATGTGAAAAAGACACTTTATCGTCCTTGAAGTGTCCTAGATAAATGCCAGTCTGAATGGACACAGGACTGAAGGTGCCATTCTGAATGGACACAGGACTGAAGATGCCAGTCTGAATGGACACAGGACTGAAGAGAAAACAGTCTCCTGTGGAGTAAGGTGTTTTATGCAGACCTAACAGATGTAAAACTACTTTCTAACTCTGAAGGCACAGAACTCAAGAACTGACTGCGCTTGGAGCTCCTCACCTCGGATCACGCTGTCCATGTCATGAGGTCCCATCCACACGTCAGACCCACGGTCCTCAAGAGGCAAATGAACGGAACACATGTGCTTGCCTTCCAGCCAACCAGGATCCGCGGGTTGAGCCCCGAGCCCGCCATCCCACAGCCCACCGCCTCCTCGCAGGGAGAAGCCCTCGCTCTCGGTTCAGGCACCTGCTGGCTCCTCCCACCCCATCCGGGCGCATTCGCCCGTCCTCGCCCGGCCTGCCTGCTGAGCTAGCCCGCTGCGGGTAAGAGACTGTCCGAGTGGCTCCTGTGGCGTGAGCTGCGGGGGAAATGAATCGCTCTGCGCATTTGACGGACGGCTCTCTGCAAAGCGCGGGCATCACGGCGGTTTCCGGCTCTGTCGTCGTGACTGTCACCGTTTTGGCACTGAGCACACGCGGTTCGTACGCACGTCTCTGCCATTCGTGTCCTGTTTCAACGACCAGCAGCCACGGCGGTTTCCGGCTCTGCCGTCTTGACTGTCACCCGTTTTGGCACTGAGCACACGCGGGTTCGTACGCACGGCTCTGCCATTCGTGTCCTGTTTCAACGACCAGCAGCTCTTTCGCTGGCAGCGTCGGCTCTTCAGAGCTCCCGGTTCCCCCTGGTCCTCTCCACGCCCGGTGCTCAGGAAGGAGTCGGTGATTTTCTGGGGTTAATTCTATGAGGAGCGGGTCTCCCCTTATCCAAATCCAGCTCTTCCTTCCTTCTCCCCATGTGTAGTCCCATTTGCAAATAAAAACACCTCTCTCTTGTTTGGAAGGAAGTCTTCTTCCATCTAGACCCAGCCCGAGTGACGAAAAGAAATATTGCTAATAGACTTCTGGACGACACAAAAGCAAGCAGCGGCAGGTGTAGACAGCGAAGCCTCGGAGCCCAGCCTCGTTGTGGATGCATCGGTTTAACTGTAGTTAAACTCGCCACCTGTGCGCCTGATGCCCGTATCTCGGCTGTTCATCTTGTGCTGATTTGCTTGGCCCTCCGTGCCTTAAATATTTCTTACCTTCAGAGTTTAATTAAATTCAGGTATGGTTCAGAAGGCAGCAAGAGGCCCGTGTCGTTGAAATAATGAGAGTTTTTGAAGTCTCGGCTCTAGCAGTCTATTAAAAATGCAATTATGATTTAACCGAAAGCTTTAGAAAGCGTAGGCGCAATTTTCTAGGCCCTGGGAAAGTCAGCCATTACCTGTGACGATGAAGGGGTCAGGCAGAGGACAGACAGCGTCACTTCTGGGCCTTCTGCTCACATACGGCCAACGTCTGCGGGGCCTCCGTGCGGTTCCGTGAAAGGCAGGCACGCACGTGTGAACACACACACCCACACACACATACCGATGCTATGAACACGTCAGGCGACCTCAGTCCATTTTCTAAATAGGGGATGGAGACCAAATCGCAAACACTGACTTTCTCGAGGTTTGTGATTTGGCAAGTAATATCAGAATTACCGTCCGGGCCGCTGCAGGGAGTGGGCAGGTGGTCCCACTAAGAAAAAGTGGGGGGGGCCTCGCGGGAAGGCAGCTTACAGCGTCGTTAGCCTAAGCAACCGTATCTAAGGGTAAGTTTCTGTAAGTAATTAATAGAAAACTTTCATTCTACAGGAATAAATGTAAGCTTGTCACATAAAAAAGGGCCACCAGTGACAAGTCGCTCACTGCTGAGAGCAGCCTGTGCCACCCCCGCATCTGTCTGTGCCGAGCCGCGGGCTCCCTGCCCTCCCGGATGCTGTCCCATTTCAAAGTGACAATGCTGGGCAGAAGGGAAGCTGGGAGGCAAACGCTCCCACTGGGCCCGGCCCCCTGCTGCTCCAGGGCCCCCCGGGCTCTGCTCAGCTCGCCAGTCAAAAAACATCCCACGCTCTCAGCGACGTAAGTCACAAACTCGGGAGTCGCGAGTTAACGGCAGAGGGCTTGCTGCTCCCCTCGGTCGTCAGAGTCCCCCCACAGGAGCTGACCATGGAATGAGACCAGCCCACAGGACCAAGGGGCAGAGGCTGACCCAAGTGCCTGCAATGGCACACGCACGTGTGAGCAGGAACGCAAGGGAAGAACACAGTGAGGGGGTGTGACGTGGGCACGGGGTGTGCAGAGTGAGGCCCCTGTGCGATGGCGTCCCCACGTGTCAACGGCAGTCTCCTTGGATGCATGTGACTTCCCCTTACCCACGTGCCCGAATGAACCGGTATTTCCATGGCAACCAACCAGGAGGGCCAGGCGCCGGGGCGGCGCCCTCCCGCGGGCGTGCACTTACTTGTGTCCAGACTCGTGGGCGATGGTGAAAGCCAGGCCGAGCCCCGTGTCCTCGTTAACCGTGCAGCTGCGGTATTTACTGCACATCCCGCTGATGGGAGCGAAGCCTGCGGGGCACGAAGGGCAAAGCATGTACGGCGGGATCGTGGGAAGCAGGGGCGTGTCGCACGCGCACGGGGACCCCCCTCGTTCAGGGACGTTCACGCCTCATCTTCGCCTGGTGACACAGGACACGGGAAACCCTTGCGCAACCACAGACAGCTCGATGTGGGAGAGAGGGGTCTCTTCTCCCTGCGGGAAAGCCATCCAGGGCTCTGCGAAGCGCTCGTGCCGTGGGTTATAACCAGGACGAGCGAAGAGGGGGCCTCGCTGCAGATGGGGGAGGGGTCCTGCCTTCCTCCACACTCATCTGTGTTCTTACAAGCCTGGGTGGAACAGAGCTGTGGGGAGTGTGCACGTCAGGGGTGCTGAGCCCGCCCCAGGTTCCGAGATTTGCCCCGAGGACGCGTAGAATCAGAGTGTGACACACTCTGGGAGTGCCTGAATCTGGCAAATGGGCAGAGAAAAATCAGCAGTGGGAACAAGCATGTGGGAAGGAGTCGGGGACCAGGCATGAGCTCCCAGAGGCCACATGGCTTCATTCCCCCGGGATTATGTCATGACAAGTGGACAAGACCACTGCCCACCAGGGAGGCTCAGTGGAGATGCAGGGCCCAGGGGTCCTATTGGGGTCTGGCCACATAAGCACCTGTGCTTGTCATGGGCCCAAAGCCCAGACCAGCAGGAGGAAGGCAGGTGTTCTGCATAAACCACACTGTCCCAGCAGCGTAGGTGCAGGGGACCACGCTCAGCAGCTCGGGTGGCGGGGACCTTCCTGAAGCCTGAGTTGTTGGAGGCCAGCCAAGGGCCAGCCTTGTAAGCAGGGCTTCCTACGCACAAGCGGTCAGGATTCGCCGCTATTAAACTGAGTCCTGTCGGAATGTTTTTATAATAAAGGATCTCCTTCCCTAAAATCCTGGGGAATAATGAGGAGTTGGGACAAACGTGCAGGAGAGCCCTGGTCAGTGGCACGCTGTGCTTCACACACCGACTATTCGGAAAAACATCGAAGTGCCACCTCTAAGTTAAACTCAGCCCTATAAACGTGACAAGATCCCTACGACGGAGACATTTACAAAGAAAGGGGCCAAGGGGGAATATCTCTAGCGACACTCATAACGCGCCATCTCCGCCACGGAGCAAAGCCCCCTCGAAGGCACCGACCCCTCCTCACAAGTGGAAGGAGAAGTGAAAGCAACTATCAAGTTAGAAGACACAGGACGCTTGCGGATGGCCGTGTCCTTGTGAAATGGTCACTTCCGACGAATCAATGCCGACTCCTAGGTGTGGCCAAAGCTTATACAGCGATGCAAGCCTCTTCCTCATGTACTCGGCAGCGGCTACTGCTTAAGGATTCGGAATGAGGGCCAAAGCGCTCAACATGCCAGGCCGCGGCGGGCACAGGGCACATACGTGCTTTCCAGAGCCCGGCCGGAGGACCTTACCCAACGTGTCACAGGGCTCGTTCTTCCAGGAACATATATCCAGCCCGGTCAGCAGGATGGCGTGGTCGTGGCGAGCCCCGTCCTTCCCCGTCAGCCCGGACTGCCACTGGCAGAAGCTGCTTAAGGTGCGGTCCGCATGATGTCGCAGCACGAGCCCTGGCTGGGCCGGGTCCCCACGAGAACAGAAAGGGGACACGTTACGAGGCAGCTGTTGACTGGCCCTGGTGCCGCGGCAAATCCATTAACCCGGACCGCAGATACACGGGCAGATCTGAACGGCACAAGGGCTAACATATCCGTTTCACGTATTATAACACAAAAGAGGCGTGTTGTATAAAACCCGTGCAGATTCGGTGCAGACACACTCCCGTGCCTCGTCTGACCAAACCAAGGGGCATGTACTCAGCCGATTCATTCTGAGTGAGCCAACGACGATGACTTCGGTGTATACGATTTTTGCATCTAAAACCTTCATAAAGCTGTTTGCGAAATTATGTAACAGGATCGTTTCCATATGACTAAGCACATATGCAAAACACACCTAATCGGTGAATGTTTACTTCATAACCAGTTAAACAAGTGGGATTTCCAATTTATAGCTCTTTTCATATTTATTCTTGCCGTGTTAAATTAAGTCACTTTCCTACAGAGCTAACCTATTTATGAGAAGAGCAGGTCCGTTGCTAAAGCTTTGTTTCTAGAACAAACTGGGAGTAGAAGGAAATGATATAGAAGACTCTGGACCTCATCCGTCTACACCGAGTTCTGACAAAGCCACGGTGAACCATCGGGATGAGGAACACGCGAACTCATAGGAGATGAAGGATTTGGGGTGGCAGGAGCATCCACCGCAGCAGGCTGCAAGGAGCTGTGTGAACCTCATTTATAGGAATGTTATGTTTTCCTGCGGATGGTCAGAGAAAACCAGATTAAAAACCTGGATTTTATGGTAACTTGTGTAAAGCTTTCATGACGAGAGTATCATGTTAAAATGTTTTCCCTCAGTCACAGAATATGTTTTCTCCTTACGTGTTTATTATGTCTTTCCAGAAAGTCAAAGACACCTGTGCTAAACGCTGCACTCAGCGCGGGGACACGCCTTGCATTCTTCAGCTGGTGATTCGCAGGAAAACTGCGTTCATTAAAGTTAACACAGGTGTACGATCAAAAGAGGACTTTGCTTATTCTTTGCAACTTGGAGGAATTCCAAAGTGAAAACGATTTACTGCAAGGAATAATTAACCTGTCACCTGAGAAGCCCTGCTGGCTCGGGCCTCCTTCCCAGACACGGACGCACACTGCACAAAAGACAATGAACTTGTATCTTCCTGACCGGTCAGGCGAGAGGTGTCCGGCCCACGCACATCCCCTCCCTGCCCAGGAGAAGAGCAGAGACCCGGAATATTAAAGTCTGTAGGCATCTTAGATCTTGCGAATGACCTGAGATTTCATCTAAAAACTTATTTGTTTTATAAACAAGAAAACTATTTCTAACAGGAGACTCTGCCACAACGTCAGCGAAACTGACTCAGGACCCCAGCTCGCTCGCCCACGCCTGGTCGGCGATCAGCCTGGGGTCAAGTCCAGGTGAGAGCCTTTTACGGCAGAGATGCCATGACTCTCACTGCGGGACACCCATAGACACCTTGGCTGTGAACTGGGGTGCATGCCTGTGCATTCAGACAGGAACTCTGGGACGGAGGCAGAGGCGAGGCGCTCCCCACACACTGCCCAGATCCAGCAGAATCCGGGTCTCGTAGGCAACAAGAAAAATGTGCTCGATGTGGCAGAATCTCTATGACAATAAAACCCCGAGACTGAAAGTGTGAGGGCGGTGGGCTCCATCTGAGGAGCTGGGAGGCGACAATGCGAGGCCACATCCTGCGAGGTCCCCTCTACGCTGTGGAACATTTTTAGTCTTCTAGAAAAAGATAAACAGGGCTCGGCTCCACTCAGCATCGTTCAAGTTCACAGTGGCCAAAGACGTGTTTTGCTCTTTTTATTCCGAGTGTGCTTCCCACCCAGATGTTAAAGGCAGCCTGTCTATTCCATTTTTAAATCAGCCCATTCCATGAGCACTCCTTACTCCCTCTGCTTACAAACCAGAAAGCCAAATAATCGTTCAGTTGACAAGCAACTCATTGAATTAGACAAAGAATATTTTAAAAGCTTTGTCTCCAAGAGAAAGCAGTAAAAACACAAATCCATAGAAGAATTAGATTAAGGAAAACAAAGCATGTCGTTTGCATTTACTTTTATGAGAGAAAAATAAGCTGCTGTTTTCAAAGATAGAATACCTGCTCTTCTTCTAGAAGAATCAGCCCCACGATCGCAATGTTGATGTTTCCTCCTATCGTCCCATCCTTGAACAAAGCAGACACCTGAAAAAGACAAGCAGCCCACGTCGGGACCACGTGTGACACCGTTTTCCTCAAGGCCCCAGTCAGCCTGGAGTCCTGGCGCTGAAGGACACCTGTGTCCTCCAACTCCGGTTACGTAGCAACGTCGCGTCTCTTACACTGCCAGACGGACAGGTGTAGGAATCTCCGCCGACCACGCACACCCACCGTTAGACCCTTGTCGCTGGTGCCTGGGAGGGAACCTCTTCTCAAACGCCAGTGGCAGGACGATGAGGTCTCAGAACTGGCAAGTGTTCTCCTTAGAACAGGAGGGTTTTTACTCATGGCGATGGCCACAGGCCAGTCTTCCCCAATCTCCTGGCAAGGGATTCCAGAAGAAGAAGAGAAATGCACGGGGAGAGACCAGGAGGATCCCAGAAAAAGAAGGGAACGTGGGAATGAAACGATCAAAGCAAGAGGCAAACATTAGAGGTGACGCCTGCAGATGTAGAGGTGAGCGTGGCACTTCGGGGCCGCGACAGCTGGCAGTGTGGGCTGCGGTGGGGAGCTGGCCTCTCCCTGCTCCACCCTCGGGGTGTAGAAGCATCAGAAAAGCTCTATGGACTAGAGGCGACACTTGGCCCTGCCGTCCTCAGCCTCGTGGACGTGCCGTGGTAGGGTGTTTGGTGTCACCGTCTCCCTCAGTGCCCTGGGAGGCCATAAACCACAGGGTCGGTACCAAAAACGACGCGACCCGCCATAATCACGTGGCAAACGGAAGCGTGAAACGCATGTGGGGTGCTCTTTTTTTTTATCGAGGTAGAACGTAAAATATACATGTGAAATACTGTCATCACATCTAATTTTTAAAACACATTTTGGTGGCCCAAGATTTTACCTTCTGTTATCTGGATGTCACTTAGACGAAGTGGGATTTAGATGCCTGTCACCACTGTTCCATAATCACTACAGCTGCTAGTCTGGGACACAGACATTTCATCTGAGAGGACATTCTAAAGGTTGTGCTCTACCTCTGTTTTGTAGATAAAGTAATGTAAATGCAATATGTGGACATAAATATTGCTAAAAATGAGCCGTTCCTATATAACCATCCATAATCACACATATAATGGTGATAAACAGATCTCTTGCACTAAAATGTCTCATCATCCTCTTATGGATTTCTGGTAACTAATGACATCAGTACATCCAAACATGTCACCGGTGTACGGAGAGGGTCAAATTATTTATCCTCCCTTAATTTATTCTCTGAAGTTCTGAAAACGGCTCTTTGGATGGGAGCACAGTAAAACGGAAGGAGTTATCGCAGATGGACTATTTCAAGGTAGGAGACGTAAATCCATAGCAAAGAGAAGGGCATGAACCACGTGCGAGCGCACGCGCACACGCACGCACACACACTCACGCGCCCACGCACGCGCACACGCACACACAGCCCGCTGGGCGTGACGGCACGTGTGGCCGCGCGAGTGGGGACGCTCACCATGTTGAGGATCGT
>NW_006440135.1:2091954-2102068 GCF_000325575.1 Pteropus alecto
CTGCGTGTCGACCACCACCAGCGTCTCCACGTGCAGCTCCTCATTCCTGCGGGGCTTTAGGACAGCGCGCTTGCTGCGCGGGCCGGGCTGGTACTCGTCGGGCAAGACGAACAGGTCCTCCGCGGGGGGCTTGGGCATGTCTACGGCGAGCAAGCGAGAGCAAACTCACCACCCAGACCGGCCCTGGGACCCCGGACGGCGAAACGAAATTTCAAAAGGAACGTTCGTGACACGAGCCGGAGAACCCTTAACTCTGCGACGCGCACCTTGTGTTAAGGCGAAACAGACATTTAAGAAAAGTCCACGCAGTCCGGTGTCACGGAAATCGCCGCGAGAATCACCTGCGCGGAATGTCGTCCTGATCTACAACGGGAGAGGGTCGTTTGGGTCGAAGGACTAGCCAGCCTCCGGAAGCACAACGTCCAAGGACTGGAGCCCAAGGCTTCGTGGCACCAACTCGCCAAAGAGTATGACAAAGCGACCAACGGTGCTGTCGCACGTGACAGCGCTGGCTTTCGCCGGTCCCTGATTCGCAGACTGGGAGGGACCTGGCAGGTCGCGAAGCTGGTCCCACGTCTGCAGCACGACCGGTTCGTCTGCAGCGGTCGAGGCGGTTTCACTGACTGCTCTGGACGCGTGCCCCTCGCCGCAGAGCCGGCTTTCCTAGAAAGCACCATAAATCCTGACCTAATCTAATTAGAAGACAAAACACACTCCGTCCCCTTGAAGCAAGCCTTTTAAAAATAGTTCTGGCGTTTATCATCAGTAAGTTTTAACTTCGTTAAAAGCGTTCTGGTTTAGTGATGCCTCAGAGGAGGCGGTGAGCAGTGCTGTAGGTGGAAACAGACTTCGAAACGCCCACCTTATTTACATCCCAAGACTGTTCCATCCCTACTTACGGACCACGCTGCTCGAAGATGCTATTTCATTTGACTGGCGCCCACGCCAAATGCATTTTCTCTCTCTTTGCTAAAATACCCCCACTCTTAAATGTTCCTTTTGGAGGAGAGTAGCTGCCCAGCTAACGTTTGGTAAGTACACACTATGCACCGTCACACTGATGTAATTCGCACAGACGTGACTCTGCCCTAAGAGCTGTCTCTTTGTGACTTATTCGGTCTCCACACCCACCCTGCGTAGGGACGAGGCCGTGGGGACTCAGGTGGGAACGGAACCTGCTCGCGGTCCCCGCCTCGAAAGGGCTGGACATGGTGTGTGGTGCCAGGACTTTGGCCGCAACCTCCACCGGCAGACACATGTGCGTAAGAGGACAGCGACACGGCACGGGGCACGGCGTCTGCTCGGGCCCCGTCCACGGGAACGGGCAGAAGCTCCGGGGCGGGCCCCTCACTGGCGGGGGCTCTGACACTGCAAACCACTGGCTCTTCAATCTGGCAACTACAGCTTCTTCCTTAAATCTCAGTTCCAGCTCCAAACCCATCGGCAGCGCCTGCGGCCAGGAGCAGCGATGATTCCTGAGCCTGAGCTTGATGGTCACTACTGACTTCAAGCAAATCGGTGGACCTTTGTTTGCGTTTTCTACAGAATATGCAAAAATTCCCTCGTTTTCTGACCCAGAGACTCTCATGGGGAGAACTCGGTCCCTCTGTCACCGAACCTGAAGGCCAGGATTCCCCCAGGGCGTCCAACATGGAAATACTCATGCACAAACAGCGGGGTCCTGAGAGGTGAGTGCTTTGGCCTGGAGGTAATGAGTGTTGATTCTGCTAGTCACGTGGCCCCCAACCACCCAGGGACCCAGGGGAACAGAACCGCCACGTGCCTCACAGGGAGGACACAGAAGTAGCGGGCAAAGCGAACGGTACCACATCGATACTAATGTTTCCACTGGCAAGCGGCAATCTATGGCCTTTTCTCTTTAGTTTTATTATAAAAACAACAGCTACCTTTTTTCTCATTTTCCAAATACAAAACTTACTGTACACTTCAGTTGTCCTTTTTAAATAACTTCCTCCCATCAACCATCCCGAGGGCTGAGACCTAGAACACCTGTGCAGGTAACGCACACATGCACACACTCACACACGCGCACACGTGAGCACACGCAGCCACACTTAACACAATAGATTTACTGCCCAGCATGCACAGCCGTGCCTGAGCTGTCCCCGGCCTGAATGACTCCGATCACTGCCAGGGAAGGATGAAAGGGTTCTATTTATTTCTGAGACGTCAGAACTGCTGGGTGTCCTCAGGGCTATGCGACATTTGCCTCAGACCTGTCATGGCCTGTTGATAAAGGCTTGGTGATAAACTGTAGGTAAATTATGTCATGCATAGACTACCTTTTGATGTGGCAGGTCAAGCATATAACTATGTGTGGAGATAAATTACTTCGGCAGGAAAACTATGTGGGCTTTAATAAATCTCGACCTCGAAAATATAGAATTACTGCGTAGACATGCCAGAGCGCCTTTGAAGATGGGCGGTGTGTCATTTAATCTGTTCAGGGAACAGATCATTAAAAAAACGAAAACATCGACCATAATCTGTCCATCCATCACGGAGTTTTATACTGAACATACAGACAATGGGCATTCCTTGAAATCATCACTTGAATTCAGCCAGGCCAGTCAATCAATGTCACCTTGGGGGTGACATTGAAAGAGAAATATCCATCGGCTTACGTAAACGTCAGAATCGTCAAAGACACAAAGAGACGTGCCCTTACGTACATTTTTTGCGTCTTCCACAGAAATGCTGCTTCTGCGGGCGCCTGGGGTTCCAGCCGCCGTGCGGGTGTCGTTTCTCGTGGTAGAAAACGTGGCTCTTCTCCAGCTCTCGCTGCCTCTGGACCATCACCGCCTGGCGTCCCGCCGGGGCCCGCGGTTCTGCGGACCTCTTGTACAGGATGTGAGAGGGACGGCCGCCCCCGGCAGAGTCGCCCAGCTCCTCCGCTAGGTGTGAAGGCAGTGGCTTTAAGAAGTAATCCGCCTCTTGCGTTCGTATCATACCCGACTGCAGAAACGGGAGGAAGGAAGCAAACGCGGTTACATTTCCGACTGGAGGCGCGGCCAGCAGTGCAAGCGTTACCCGCCCGTGTCTGCTGGCGAGCACGCCGCGTCCTCCGGTGAGAGTTCACGTTCAAGCGTTCGCACGCCCGGGGAGAGAGTGACACACGGGAAAGGCCCGAGTCTGCGCTCGTCCCGTCTGCGCCCTTTTGGGAAGGCGTGTCGGGATGGCCCACGCCTCGACTCCAGCGACAGAGAGAGAGCACACGACACACCAACGGCGGTTAACTTAGACCGAAGAACGGGGAGGAAGGCACACCTGTACCACCTGTCGCAGGTGCGCCTGCGACTCGGAGCCCTGGCGTGAGTCTCGCCGTGGTCTGAGTCTCGCTCGGTCGGGACGCAGCGTGCATCCGCAACCCCCAGAGGAGCTGCGCGTCGGGCTGGGCTGTCCGGCGTGAGCTGGTCCTTGTGCGCTGCACGCCGGCGGGCACGAAGAAGCCCTTCCCAGGTCTTGGGAAAGGGCAGACACAAGTCGTGGGAACAGCAGGGTTGGGGCTGGGGGATTTAAAAGGGGAGGCCAGGCTTGCTGTACATGCAGAGATTCAGCACCGTCCCGGGGTTCCCACGGGGCGGGAGAGGGGGACCTGGTAAATGATCTAGGGAGCCAGCAGCAGCACCGTGGGGGGCAGGCCTCCGGCACCATGGAGGGGGGGCGGCCTCCGGGGCCCACATTCCAGCCCCAGCGGACAGGGAAACACTTGGGGGTTTCGCTCTGGGTCATGTGGAGGCGGTGGCCTCTCGCTCCAGGCCCCACGCAAGCGGCCTGGGAAGCTTTCTGGCCTGGCCTCCGAGAACTCTAGCGGCTGGAGGAGAACACGGCCGCTCTCTGCAGTTTGCGGTCGTAGGAAGGAGCGGAAAGCCCGGGGCTGAACCGACGGCTGCGGCCGGCTGCGTTTCATTCGTCCTCTTTGCATTTAATCCGGCCCAGGGGTCGCGTGATCCGCCATCGCTGTGTCTGGCCCAGTGAAATACCACGACGCCAAGCCCTTCCACACTATTCTGAGTAGTTCGAGTGTTAAACAAAATCATTTTTTGCTTTACAAAACCTTTTCTGACACACTAACAATTCCGTGCTTAGCAGACCACAGGCCTGGGTTCTCTAGCACCTGCTACTCAGCACGCACCCCAGCGCTTATCGGCCAGTTCTGGGCCATCATCTGTGTGACCCTGGACGATACGCTCAGCCTCTCTGTGCTGATTTGTCATCTGGGCAGGGGACAGAAGGACAGCCACTTGCCACGAGTCACCATAACGTATTGTAAGCGCATGACTTACAGTAAACAGGCAAAGGAGATCATGCTGAATTGACAAAGCAATGGGTGCGAAGCATCAGACGCCACCCTGATAATCCAGGGGCTGGGGGTTTTCTCGGATGTGATCCCTCCGAAGCCCAGTGTCGATGCACTCGAGACCACGGTCGCCCCAAACGCGTCTTTGCTTCTGGCCTGATGCCTTCCCTTATACACTCTTCCTGGCTTTCTCGCCTGAAGCACCTGTGCTCGGTGACAGCTGTTTCTCAGGTTCAAAGCTACATTCTGGGTGGCTGGGGTCGAGAGGACCAGATCCTCGGGCCAGAGCGAACCGTCGTAGCTGGTGGATTTCTAAATTTTTATTAAGTAGTTAAACATTGTACTCATTTAATGTATAATTTAGTCTGAGTTACGATATCATATCATATTTAAATCATCCCCAAATCCATTAAACACATAGAACTTAGCAACTTATAAGTCCTATTTGGACATCCCTTGATAATCAATAGATAATGAAAAATAGCAAAAATAAGTTACTCCATTATCTTGCTGGATGAGTTTGCAAATTTATTTAAAAGGTAGGCAAATCACGGAAGTTTAATGTTTTCTTCTTATCAAGGTTTTGCTGTGCTGAATCAAGAACATTTATTTGGAAACTCATAAAATGTCTAGCGTCCACCTGCCCACAGTAAACACCAGGATGTCAGTGGAGTGGATTATTAATTGGGCTTCAGCAAAGACTAGTATCCCCAGGCTTCGCACAGGAGCTCTCCCAGGGCCTGCATCTCGTGGCTCGTTCTGTACATCATTTTACACCGGGAAGCCCACCAGACACTCGTGGTGCGTTCAGAAGGAAGTGGAGAACGTGTGCCATGTACATGCTGGGAAAATACTGTTTCTGAGCAACATAAGTAAAGCAAATGTTGAATATTGAAAGTAGGGTGTTTACTGCATTACGTGTGTCATTATTCAAATGAAAAGTTGGTAGGTTTCTATTAACGTATATGTATTTATAGAAACTGTCTACGAAAGTTGCACGAATCAAAAAATAAAATGGAAATTAGGAAGGAACTGATAAATGCCCAACCATGGCGACTGTTTGTCCCGCGATGTAACAGATCCCCACTGAACCGGTTCCAAGCTTGTCTCAGGTGACACCGTGAGCGCTTTTCAAGACAGCTGGCTGTCGGTCAACACCGTGAAAACCTGATCAGGCTCATTTAGAGAAACAGGCCTTTCGATTCCCTTTTAATTCCATTTTATACTCTTTTCCTTTGCCTTTTCTCCAAAAGTGTGATTGGTTTGGGGAATATTCTACTCATCCTAGTCTTGTTAGTGATGTCTCATCAACACGAGACGATTTCAATGCTTACGGAACTGTCGTAACCTGCTTTTTAGTTCCTTATGGCCTCGGGGTCGACCATGAACCTGATCTGTGGACAGCCCATCACTTGCTAAGTGCCCGAGATCTTGATGTGAGTCTTGATGCATGATCATTCGTGAGGCTTTGAAAATCAAAATCAGCCAAAGTGTCTAAGAAGCTTAACCAACCAAAAGGTCCCCCTTCCCCAGAGGCTGCGTCTGATTCCTGTTACTCCCGTCTCTGGGCGCTTGGCTTGGGCGCTGGGCTTCCTCAACCCTCCTGTCTTCAAGGACAGCTGGGGATGATGTGCTGGTCTCAGCAATCACCCATCATCCCAATCCAAAATCAGTCAGGGCTTCAACGTTCAGTCATTTGCTCAGGTCCAAACCTGGTCCCAGGTCACATTGCTGTTGCTCGTTGAGTTTCAAAAGGCTAACGTTTTGACACCTGACCCATAGAAAAGGTTTCTCATCCAAGTTAAACACTGTATCTTATTCATTATGATGTCATTCACGTCATCGTCACCTGTCAAAGAGGACCGTGTCCAGGCTTCTCACATACTTGGTTCCGCCTCAGGGCTATGAGGTCAGATCTGTCACACCTGTTGCCACCTGGCGGGGGTGGGGTGGGCAGGTGGAGTACAGGAAAGGCAGGTGGGGCTGGAGGCAAGGGAAGCAGGATTGTGAAAGGGTCAGTATGAGGCTGGCTGGGGAGTTGACACCCAAGGGTGTGTCTTCCAGGAGCTGGCTTTTTCTGGGCCTTTTTCCATGTGCATGACTTAGACTCAGCCTCTTTGTTAAATGCTGCCTGGATCTTGTGCCCTGGGCAGACCGGGCCAGCGTAGCGACTAGTGGAGAAGAATAAGCCCGACGTGGGCGAAGCGCCAGTGCTGGGACCGTGTCACCATCGGCCACGCTCGGACCAGGGCCACGATGTAGGGACTAGCAGCTGCCTGTTTGTAGGGAAGGAGAGCGCGGCTGGAACACCCACACGTCCATCGGCTGCTGAGTGGCACCTGAACGTGGCACCTGCTCACGATGGAACGCCAATCCGCAGCAACGGCCGTGCGCACGACGCGCTCGTGAACGTGCCTCGACGCAAAGCGCCACGACGAGCGAAAGACGCCGGAAGCAGAGGCCTCGCGTCGCATGGTTTCGATTCTACCAAACGCCCCGAAAAGGCGAAGCACCAGAGGCCGGAAGCGGAGCGTGGTCTCGGGCCAGGGCGGGGAGCAGGGGGGCTGCCGCTGGGAGGCGGGGCGGTGGCGACGGTCTGAACACGGATCGTGCGATGGCCACACAACCGAACACTTACGAAAACGTCACTGGATCGTGCGCCGAAATTGGTGAGCTTCGCTACGTAAATGACACGTCAATGAAGCATTAAGAGGTGAAGCAGAGGCTCTGGGGACAAGAACACGCAGCCAGGACACGGCCAGGTCACCAGGCTTCCCGCGCCCGCCCCCTCCACGCCGTGATGCCTCCTGGGACGCAGTCACTGGGAGACGCGCCCTTGGAAACCACGGCCCGACGAACATCGCGGCATCAAGTCCAAGGCCAGCCGAAGGTCGAGAGAGCACAGAGGTGAATGACAAGGCCAGCTGGGCGTTGTTTGTGGAGTCTGCCGCCCTCCGAACATCCAGCCAGGATTCTCAAAACCTTCTCTCCTGAGAACCGTCTGCGCAGCTCAGAGGTCCATCCCCTCCCCCCGCTCCCCCAGGTGACCTGACTCAGCAGGTCTGGGGGGAAGTGGTTTTGTGACAACGTGTTGCTTTAATAAGTTTCACAAAGGCAGTGCCGAGGCACGCCCAGGGCGTGTGTCCCTGAGGACCATGGGACCGACACCCTGCGTCCTCCCGCTTCCCGGCCCTGAGCCCAGGACGCAGGACAGACACGGCCCGCTGGTTTGTCAACATCTAGCGCACCTTGGCTGGACTTGCGAGGGCGCCATTAGACTTGGCATAAAGCCTGTTATAATTAAGTTTCCTTATTTTCGAACAGTGGAATGGTGACTTTAGACACTAATATTTTCTGATGGTAAATGAATAAATATCAAAACTATGCAAAGTACAACTCTCCATTAAGTTCGCTGGACCAGACCGAAAATTGGGCCAAATATTGGCTTTTCTAGCATAGGGCCTGAAAATGGTCGTTTATACCGACCTTGTGTGGGCTACATATGACCTTCTAGGCAGTTCCTTTAAACACTGTTACCCTGGATACCAGATCTGAGAACTCACCAATCCCAGCGGAGGTTACATATGACAGGTAAACGCTCGTGTGCTTGTCGGAGACCCGAGGGGACTGTGAAGGTGTCACCTGTCCAGTTTCCAGGCTGCCAGCTCACACTGGGTAACCAGTACACAGCGTGGCACATTCACAGTGGTTCTTTTCAGGATGCCTTCCGAATGAGAGTTTGCCAAGAATCTATGAGGCAAATACCATCTTCTCCATATGGCACAATTAGTCCATGAGAATCAAGGAGGTTCTAAATCATGGCGTCACAAGGGGACCGCTCACTCCAGAAAACGTGGGCAGGGCCATCGCTTCCAGAGGAACAGAAAATGAAGCAAACCAAGAAAACAAAACCACAATACGTAAGCAGGTGTGTTCCGCTGCGTGACTCACGGCTAGTTTCTCTGAGCCACCACGTGGCAGTCAGCTGCCACCTTTGCACCCAGTGAGGAAATGACTCCGTCGCCCTGGGGCTCAGGGACAGCAGCTCCTGATAAGCTCGGGCTCGGCTTCGACCTCCTCTCCTGTGACCCTGAGTGGCAAACAGCCAGGGGACCCACGCCCATGCACTGTCCCGTGCTGACTGCTGCGCTGCTAACTGTCCCCTGTGTGGCTTCTAATTTCAGTTCTCTCAACCAGCAAATATCCCAAAGCGTGGAGGGCGGATGCCGACCAAATTTCTCGCATAACCGTCTGCGCTCGGTAAGTGTCTGTCGACTTTGCTTCTGGTCCTGCCGGAGCCAGCACCTTCTGTAAGAGCTCGGCGGAGGGTCTAGGGACCCACGGTTCAGTCTGCCCGGCACACGCTGCGGAATTTTTGGTACATTTTTTAGGACAGGTTTAGCCTCAGAGTTTCTCAAACGGACTGTCTCTAACTCTTCCCTTGGGACAAGGAAACGAAACCTCAGGGGGAGGGAGGGGATCCCCAACTGCCTTAAACACTGTGTTATCCAGTGACCCCGTGACGGCCGTCAGCCCATCGGCCCCTGGCATTTTCATACACACAAACGGTGACCGCAGAAGCCTGAGCCTCGGCCCCCAAGGAACCCGCTCAGCTGCAGGTTGCAGCCAGCGCGCTGGAGCCCGTGGCCATGTCCCATGTGGGCACTGAAATCCCACATCGAGCTCTGCAGAAACGTGAGATATTCCTTAAGTGTTCTGAGTAACGTGCAGGTAAGCGCCTGAAACTCCGCAGGTGGCCAACGGACAAGAACTCAATTTCCCCGGTCAGATCAAAGACCTGGTATTTACAGCGACGTTATTCGTGCTCGGCTACCTCTCCCCATAAACTCAGCAGATGGAAAAGATTCTGCAGGGGAGTGTTTCGAAATCCGTGTGTGTGAGTAGTTGTGAGCTTGCGTGTGTAGCTCATTGGCATGAACGATTCCTGACCGATTATAAATTTTCTTTACGAAGGAAATAAAAAAGGACCGATTCTCTCAGTCACTTCTACGCCGATTGCCCTCGGCCCCGGCGAGGCTGCGACCCCAGCACTCCCCGAGGTCTGCCTGCTGCCGACTCTCCACGTGCCTTCGGACTCAGCCACACGACGGAAAAACGATGCCGTTAGAAACATTGTGTCCGCAAGAAAGGCACAGCGTCTGCTACTGAGGACTGGGCTGAATGAGGGGACCCAGCCCATGTTTGATTGGGAATTTCTGTGGCCTTGATTAGTTTTGGATGAAAAAAATGCTTTAAACAGAGGCTGTGTGTCTGTCTGTCTTTCTGGCCTTTTATCATTCAATTATGTAATCATGTGAGCTGATACCCTCTAGAGCTATAAACATAGAGCTAGAAAAGCCCCCACCCCCAATTTTCTGCAGGAATCTTGGCTTTCCGAATGAAGTTGCACAGAATTATTGCACAGTTGTCCCATCAAAGCGACAAAAGCAAAGCTTTTGCACATCTGAGCTCCTCTTCCGCTGACAAGATCCGACGTTGCCCAACCAGTCGACTTGACTCCGCGGGTACGGACGGAGGACGCAGCTGCCAGGACCCGTGGGTGCTGCATGGAAGATGCGTCGTTCATTCTGAGATCCAGCGGGTGTGGCCGGGAATCTGGGCTTGGTCCGTTTGTTAGACGGGAGCTTCTGGCAGCTAACCGAATCCCTTATCCTCATTCCTCTTACCCAAAATGGGCACGGAAACTCTTCTTGTGTCGTTAATAGAATAAAATGCAATAGTAAAGCACACGGTAAATCTGCTTGCAAGAGCGCCTGGCCTGGCGTATAGCCA
>NW_006440135.1:2102093-2116101 GCF_000325575.1 Pteropus alecto
CCCTATTTGTAATGGACATAGTTTCATATTTTACTTGAAACAGTTCAAATGAAAAGCACTGGCCGTACTTTTACATACACGTTTCCGTGATAAAGAAGCATCGCTCACCCTATGTGTGTTTTATGATAACCAAACATGGCACAGGGATTGCAAGGAGGCCTTTTCCAAACAACGACACATTGGTACTTGGCGACATTGAGCCTTAGAAGAATTTTACGTTTCGAATTTTTCCCCCAAACTCTGGTGTAAGAGTTGGAGGGACGCGATGGGCGGTTAAAAGAGGAGGGACGTGAAGCCGTCGCAGCCCCCCCGCCGCCCCCACTGTCCGGGTCCGAGCCACAGAACCACCGTCGACGAAACGGGTCAGAGACTAAGGATGCGCTTCCTTTTCCCACGACAGAACAATGTGACGGAGGCTACGCTTCTGGGAAAGAGCTGTACCGACGAACCGGGCGAAGATTAGTCACAGGAAAAAAAATAAAACACAGTAGAAAGAACGCGTGACTGGCAAGTGAGTTCAAACATTACAGGAACTTGGAAAGTCCGATCATCCTAAAAGGAAATCTCCATCCGGTACCCGACGAAGCCCGATGGGATGGCCGTCAGTCCCCTCTCACACACCTTTGCCTGTAGGTTTGGCCACACATAACAGTGCGTGATCGAGCACGCTTACGATGCGGCAGCTTTCCCCGCGTGTGTATCACGCACACGAGAGCTGCGTCACGGCCCCTCCGCTGCACGACAGAGCCTGGGGCGGGCCGCGCCTCCGACACGGGGCAAGGAAACGGCTGAAATCGGAGAAAGGAGAAGGTGGTTGGGGTGACTCTGAAAGTAAGATCGCACGGGAACGGCCTCATGGGAGTCTCCAAATCGAATCCGCTTCGAATTGCATGGGATGAGAGCGAAATCTAAACTGTGAATGACTGACTGGCTGATGAGAGGGGTAACTTGCAAACTGTACAACGGAACATGACACGATGTCAGAATATAAGTCATATGCTTGGCCGTCATAGCTGAGGACGGGTGATGGCTGGAATGGATGTTAATGCCCGACTTTATCATAGTGTACATCATGCTTTTATTATGGTGTGTATATATACACAACAACGCACACAATTTATAAGTATATATGTGACCGAGGGTGCCATTCAAAAATTTAAAGTTATGGGCTTTTAAGGCATTTTCTCATTTAAATTGTAATCTGTGAGACTGTCAAATTATTCTCACTGATGTATTTCACGTTTTAAGATATAAGTGCAAAAAAGCATTTCAAAGACCGTACGTCCCCTTATATAAATAGGGATAAAGGGGTCCCGGGAGAGTCAGCCACTGGTGAGTCTAGAAGCTGGATTTGTCCCTTCTCAGCCACCGGTGCATGTGTGTGACTCAGGCCTGACATGAAGCTGGGGTTCTGTTTTAAGTTTTGCCGTTTTAGGTCAGTGTAAGGAGTATTTTCACTACTTTAAGTAAATGTGAACTTCTCACGATCCCGTCAGTATTTGGAACCAAAACGCAGAGAAGACCACTGTTCCGTGCAGTCCCCGTGCCGACGGCCTGGGGTCGCGGGCATTCTGACACTTCAGACTTTTCCCGCTTCGATTCGTGGGTGTTAATTCTCCTAAAAACTTCGTAAACCGAGCGGCTGTAGTCCGGCATTCAGCAGAGCGCGTGCATTACTATACATTTTCAGAGGGCTAATCAGGGGAAATTTGGAAAGGCTGGGGACCAGAGAGCTCGATTTTATTAGGAGGCATAAGTTCATAAGCTACTCCCCAGTGGACAGTGTGCTGGGTTACTGGAGGCAGAAGTAGGAAATTATGATTGATATTAGACCCCAAAAAAGCTTTCGAGCGGTAAACATAGAGTTACATTATGTATCGAAGCGCAATATTAGAACTTCATAATAATGACACTGAATGGTGATGAACAGGCAACTTGATCTTACTGACTGTCTTAAGGAACACGTGGCGAGTTACGCTCACGGCCTGCTTACACGGCGCGGGCCTCACGGACGAAGCATCTACCACCTCCTCTCCCAAGTCTACTACTCACGCGTAAACCGGAGATGGAGCGGTGCCATGCAAGATGCTAGCTCCCCTTTCGGCCTCTTATTCTGTGGCCCATCACTCTTTTTTACCTAATGACGACCTGCAAAGGGAATAGTCCACCCCCCTCCCCCCGCCCCGCTTCAGTTAGAGAGCATCTCTGCACGTACGACAAGGCACGCAGCGCGGGCAGCTGCTGCTGGAGATGCAGAGGCCAATGTCAGCCATCTGGGCCCTGTCCTCGACGACGACACCTTGTTAAGCGCAGCGTAACCCCCCAGGGGCTGGAAGGAGATGACTTTCTTTCAAATGGGTGGGCACAAGCAATGGTTCTCAAAGACGCATGAACGACACTCTTGCATTTTAAATTGCCTGTTCAAATGATATGTCCATCTATGACCCCACGTGCTTTCAATAAATCACCAAAAGGCTGCAGGTAATGAAAACATACTCTAA
This sequence comes from Pteropus alecto, assembly GCF_000325575.1. Classification (NCBI taxonomy): domain Eukaryota; kingdom Metazoa; phylum Chordata; class Mammalia; order Chiroptera; family Pteropodidae; genus Pteropus; species Pteropus alecto. Next base: position 2,104,595 of record NW_006440135.1, read on the forward strand.
ACTTAGGCCCCTCTGGTCTGCGGGCTTCTCTGAGGCCTGTGGAACTCAGCACTGAACCTGCATTACGACGCGAGTGGTTACTTTCCAGTTAGATCTGTGTCCACGTTACACAGCTTGGTACTGGGGGGCGGGGGCAGGAGGAGAACAAATCCTAGCTCTGCTTCAGTGTGCACCGAGCCCTGTGCTAAGGTCCTTTACACACGTATGCGGCCTCGCTCAATCCTCACACAGCCACACGGGACCGGTGTCACTTATAAATCCGGGAGAGGCAAGTGTGCGACGGTGGGTCACCTGGCTAGCGAGAGAAGTTCAATGCGTACGAGCCTCGTCTGGCTCCGAAGGCCCTTTTTCCTCCATTTTTTTCATATATGTATATATATATATATATATCTCCCATTTGCTTAAGAAGTCATTTTACTCTTTCTTTTTTTAATGTCTGTCTACCTATCTTTCTTCGCACAGAGAGAATTCACGTCTTTCTGTTTATCTGCATCTCAGGGTAATCTCCACAGCCCCTAAATTACACGCTTGCTGGCCAGCGTGGCGCTGGATTTCTAGAAAACAATTGCTTAATATGTAATTTACCTTAACTACTGAAACGAAGTAAATATGGAACAGCTTTCTTATAAGATGACAGCATTTTCTTTCTGAAAGTTAGTCTAGAATAAATTCGCTGCCTTGGTTTCCGCGAAGGATCGAGGGTTGTGAGAACACCTTTTTGCGGAAATCTCGGTGGGGAACAGGGAATCCACCCTTGTCATGACCTTGATCACTGAAGGAAGTGTACGTCCAAGAACAGAGACACAGCAATTATGTCTCCGTTCGTGCCGTAAGGTAGACACGGCTAAGCGATGGACAGATGCCATTTAGTTCAAAAGCCATTTCTTGAAATGTACTTTGTATAAATCACATCATATGCTGTCACCCAAGTATATTTCAACATTTGTTATTAACGATTTGTTTAGAGATTCTGTCATTGAAAAAAATTTACTTATGCGGTTAGGACCGGAAAAGCACTGACTTACAGACGGGCCTCCTGAGGCCACGTGGCCGTGAGCAGCACCCAGGCAGTTCTCTCCCTCCTGGGAAAACTCGCCCCTCAGGCCTCGACCGACAGGCTCGGGACCGTGTGGCGATGGTCTGGAAACGCTTGCTTTCCAGCCTCAGCTCACACAGGGCTGGCCACATCGCTGCTGCTGTTGTCTGGATAAGGGGCCTTGCTCTGGCACAGGTAGGACTAGTGTTTGAACCTATCTATTTTTCCATCTGTCCATCCACCATCCATCCATCCACCATCAACCCATCCATCCATCCATCCACCATCAACCCATCCATCCATCCATCCATCTATTTGTTTCCCATCCTCTTCTCCATCCACCCATCATTTACTCAATCGTCTGCCCACCCATCTACCCACTCCTCCTTCCACCCACACACCCGGTCACTCCCCTGGGTGAGGGACACTGCTGGTCCTGAATGGGTCGTGACAGTTATGATGCTGCCCTTGGGATACTCACTATTTTGAGGGAGAGATAAATAATGGCCTAGTAAGCAAAATAAGAATAACTTTCAATAATTGTTTCAAGGAGTCACGAATGCATTACAGAGGAACCCACCTGGCTTGGAGCGCCAGAGAAGTATGACCAGAGGGATTAACTTTCTGAGACCTAAAGAATCCATGACATTTAACCAGTTGAAGAGGGACAGAAATTGTGCTTCAGGCAGAGGGCACGACATTCGTTAAGGGCCCGGGGAGATGAGGAACTCGGCCTTATTTTGAAAGAAATAAGTTGGTGCCCTTTGGTTTAGCGAGTTTCTCTTCTAAGGCGGGAGTTGCGGGCAAGGGCAGAACCCAGGGCGCTGTCTGTGTAAGGCAGACATGGGGTTCATGAGCAGGAGGCTGAGGAGATCAGAACTCTGTTTTTCAGCCTTCGCCGAGGGGGCCCTCGGAGGGAAGTAGGTAAGCGTACGAACGTGGGCCGGTTGTCTCGACTTTCATGAAACAACCACTAAACCCATCCTTGCATACGTCTGCCCGCATTTCCAGGGCCAACCTGAACCGCCTCACGTGAAGCCTGGCTATGCCTGCGAGTCCCATCGAAACTAAGAATCTTTGCTTTTTAATGTCCCCAACAGCTGCGGACTTCAGCTAATAGAAGAACACGTGGTTGGTTCAAGAATAAACGATTACTTATACAATGTTCCTTTGATCTACCTCTACTGATGAAATACAATTTCAAATTTCTTACTGTATTTATTCTTAATTAGAAGAAATTTATGGCGTTATCTAGTATTTTCAGTCCATTCCCCACACTCACCTTCGACGCTTCCTAATAACCATGAGTTTGCTCAGACTTCATCTAAACACCTTACTTTCTCCAAGATTTTTCCCACACGCCTCCCAAGACGGACATGTTTTCAGCCGGTTATGGCGTCAGCAGGCTTCTCAGACGTGACGCTTTTAAAGCCCAGATCGTCTCTAACGACCGTCTCCGCCTCGATTCCTCCTTTTTTCTCCCGTTTTATTTTCTCGCTCATGAATGTTTTTCAACATCCGTTGAAATTCTGGCAACATTTCGGACAGTTTCCTAGGATTCCTTGTGTGTTTTAGAAAAACTCTCAGTAACTAGAGTTTCTGGAGAGTGCCCGGACCTGAACGATTCAAACCGGGGTCCAGAGCCAGTCTCCAAGCGGGGTTGGGAACCCCACAGAGAGCTGAGGATTGCGGCTTCGACAAGTTTCCCAACATTGTTGGAAACGAGAATCATGATATTTCATGAGACGTGACACGTGTCCTAGGCTTTAATGTCATAACCAACAGAATGCTTTACACAAGAGGATCATTCAGATTTTGTGCCAAGGGTAGACATTATCTTAATTTTTTTTTTTTGGCTTAAGTTCTAACCCAAGTACAGAACGTGCACGAAGTCCTTCGAGAAAATCTAATCGTGTCATGCGCAACGGAAAATATTTTTAAAGAATCCTCATTAAAAGTATCGACTAATACGTGTTTTTAACAATTGTTTGTCAGAAATTTTATCAATTAAAGCATTTCTGAATAAAATGTGTGCTTGGAAAAAAAATTTAGGTTGTTTGGCATTAGTCACGAAAAGCTATCAGACGAGTGGATTATAAAATTAATTTTATATGTATTCATACCTCGACTAGAGACTGAGAAGATACAGTATTTTTGTTTGTAAATTTGAAATACGATCATTCATTATAAAAAAAGGATTCTAGTTAGTTTCTACAGGAACTTGAGGATCTAAAGATGAATGGAACAAGGCATCTTGAAGAGCTCACAGGCCGGCTTGGTCTGGGACGGACGTGTGAAGGCTCACGCCTGAGGCCGTTGTCAATCGTCACAGAGCTGTTGGTCACCAGCCATCGAGAGGAGGCCGGCGGCTCCATGGTGCACACAGTCTCCTCTCTCTGAACGCAAGGACAGTCAACAGCAGAAGCTGTAAGCCACAGCTACGTGAAAGATAAAGAAGCAAAAAGGAACAGAAAAGAAAGACTCCTCCGGATAATAAACACCGGGATTTATTAGTCCAGTCACTGAAACAGAAATCTGTTTGCTTTCACCGTTCATCCTCCAAACACGTTAATTCCAGCCTCACCGATACCTTGTCTGTTGATGGGTGGTCGTGGGGAGCCCCGGCCCACAGGGACCCCAGCGTCAGTGAGCCTGCTCCCCCGCTGGGTGAGCGGGAAGCATGTCGCCCAATCTCTACAAACAGATCCAAGGGTGCCACGTGCGGAAGAACGTGACACATGTCCCTGCCACACAGGCGGCTTCCATTCTGCTCTGAACCTCGGCTGAAGAGAGCCAAGAAAGAGAGCTCTTCCGCGGGGCATCGCGTGAACAGTTTAGGCCTTTAACTGAGGAAGACGCAGTTTTCCTGGGAGGAGATGAGAGAAACCAGCCACGCTGTCCCGTGCTTGACGAGTCTGCCGGGTAACCACCTCCCCGGGCTTGGCGACTCCGGCCGGACCCATTCTCAAGCCAAAGCCTTTTACAAACGAAAGCAGATAAGAACCGACTCGCACCAAATTCCCCTAGAAAGCAGAGTCATTATATTTTCTAAATTAACGAGACTTAGCATTTACACATACGTGGTATTTTAAGAAACTGGTTATGAATGCCGCGTCAGCATCCACGACTCACAGACACGTACCCCAAATCTTTTCGATAACTAGAGTCTGAGTCTCCTCTTTTGAAAGAGGAAAAGCCATTTAAGACAGACTGAAAACACTTTCTAAAGATGCAACGAATGCTCAGAAGCCTGTCTGCCAAAGCTCACACACGGTCACACCTTACACGGCTCAGGCCGCACGGCTCCACTCTGCCACCTGTCACGTCTCTTGCGTCCGCGAGTGACCCACCAACTTGTACTGAGAACTATAATAAGCTTTTCTTTCCTAAACATATGGAAATATCTTAAGAAAAGTGAAAGACAAGCCTTTAAGATTTCAGCTTGGGTCAGCCAGAAGGATACCTGTGTCTTCTCGACCTGGCCAGATGCTCCTCACTCTAGAGTCCCAGCCAAGGGGACCACCTGGAGCATCTACGTGAGGCTCAACGTCTAAATCAGATCCTAAGGAGATGGAGATGCGCCAACAGACCCGCCCGTCCAGGAAGACCAGTGCGGCCCTGCCACGGCTTCGTCGGCCCGTCCGGCACGAGCTTCCCGGCCCGTGGGCGGCCGACATCATCACAATCCCGGGGGCAACGCCGTCTGGTCGGACCGCTCCCTTGGCCGATCGCCTGGGCGGTTCTATCCCACGTGAAGACGCTGCCCCAGCGTCGGTAACGGACCAGTAAGTCAGACCAGAACCGCCCTGCAGGAAGCCAAGGCCGTCAGAGGCGGCCCCCACGCGGACGCCCGGCTTCGGACCGCGGCGCTGTCCTGCGAATGTTCCAGAGCAGCGACGGTGGCAAACGGCGGGGCCGTGCGCTGTTTCCAGACGGACAAGGCAGGCAGCAGTGCTGGCGGCCAGAGCGGTGCCCACTGTCCCCACGGTGTCACCGTCCCCGTGGTACCCACCATCCCCGCGGCCTCAGCGCAGGAGGCCAGAGCGGTCAGTACTCACCAAGCCTTCGCAGGTGGAAAGCGCCACGGAGGAGTTTTCGTGGGAGCGCAGGGAGCCTTGGTAGAAGCAGAACTCCTCGGGCGGGAAGGGCTGCACGGACCTGGTGCCCCCCTTCCCCAGCGTCTGCACGACGAACCCCGGAGCCACCAGCTTGCGGGACGTCTCCAGCTGCAGGTGGAAGTCGCGCCTGAAGCCGGTCAGCCTGAGGTGCAGGGAGCCCCCGCCCCGCTGGGCCGGCGCCCGCCTCCTCCTCCGGGCGTGCGTGACCGCCTGCGACACGTAGTTGCCATCGCGGTCCACCTCGTAGGGAGACACCAGGTCATACTCTGAAAGCACAAGAGCGGGGGCCTCTGAGACAGTGCAGGATTCTGGAAAGAGCAGGCGCTTTCCAAGGGAAGGTGTCCGGGCGACACCTTCACGACGCGGGCACTCTCAGCTTCGAGCCCTGCTCAGAGGCACGGAATCAGAGGCCGGAGGGAAGGCGGAAGGAGTGGCTGCCCCCACGGCATGTCGTTCCCCACCCGCCAAGTTCAATGTCACCCCGAGGAGAAACAGATCACAGACCAAACAGAACCGAAAAAGGGATGTTCGCGATCACATTTCGAACATTTTACTGTAGGGTGATGATCGTACGCAATCATCTTTATGATTCTAAGTATTCCTGTGCTCGCATTCTGTCTTTTACAAACATCCACATTGCGCTAAGAAACAAAAAAACAAACCCTTAGCTTAAAAATGCTGACAATTCTTCAGAAAACAGTTAAGAAGACAAATGTGGTGTCGTTCTTCGCTGCTTAGTTTTCGATGTTTAATTATGCAGTACCCAGGAGGGGAGGGGGAGCGCACACGCATCGGTTTCGGGGACATCAGCATCCGGACACGCTCACACACGCGTGCTTGCTTTGGGGCAAAGCCCCTGGTGACCCTCCCGTGTGCCCAGCACTTGGTCATACTTCCCACTCGGGGAGCGCTAGGCTCCCTCGAATCCACAGCATGCTGGCCCAACACACATTCCAATAAACGGTGGTTTGTTTTTCACAAGTCGAGAACACCCCAAAGGGCCGTCCGAGGCCGGGGCGGCGGGCGGGGCTGCAATCGCAGACGGCCTTCAGCTTGCACGCAGTGCCCGTCGGAGCCTTTTCCCGCGCTGTGAAGAGGACTAGGCCCGGCAGCCCCGTCAGAACCGCGGGCAGAGGCCTCCACCGCCTTCCTGGGGACAGTGCCGTGTGCTTCTCCAGAGAGGTTGGACCTGATCAAGATGATTCGATTTTCATCGTGTAGCCCGGGCTTGTTGTCTCAGCACCAAACGACACCATCTCCGCTCTCCAGGGCTCGGGAGACGTTGCTTCTGTCCCGAGCAGGACAGGTCTCACCTGAGGAAGAGATGGCTTCATGCTCCCCCTACTACGCTCAGGCCTGGACTTTCTGACCATGCGAAGGTGGACTGTCAAGGCTGGGCTTGCAGGATACTTGAATTAATGATGGTTTACACCTTGGTTTGTGCCTTTAAGACATGCAAACACACGGCCATCTGCCTTCATCTGCACGCAGGCGGTGAGGGGGCCTGCTCCTCTCTGGCACGTTGGCCAGTCGCCAGTCGCCGGGAAAGAGCAGGTTGGCATGACATCAGCCCTCCCCCGGGCTCCGTCCCAGATGTCTCTGAAAGGACGTCAGGCCGCCACAGCAGGGGGCTTACAGTGAGGTCCCCAGAGATGCCAGCACGGCTTCCTCCCACTCGCCTGACGGGACCCTGACTCTGACACTCTCACCCCGAAGCTAACGTCCTAAGAATGTAGATATTCCTCTTTTATTGCCAGTACGTGCTGTCAGGAGGCGGTTCCGTGAGATGTTTAACTACCGGGACCCTTTTCAGCCTTAGCGAGAGCTGAACGCGCTTCGCGGAGTCACAAATACAATAGAACATCATCGTAGAGAAGTGGCATTTGGTCGTAAGTGAATGGTACTCAGCTAACTATTTTCTTCTGGAAAAAGGTTTTCTTCACAACCAAAACTCTTCATCAGAAGGCACCTGTCCACGGGACCCCGTGCTCCCCTGGGAGACAGCCGTGTGGTCACACGGGAGCAGAGTGGGTGGCAGTCGGTGGACAATCAGAAAGGCGTGTGTCTGGGTTCGGGGGACGCAGAGAAGGCCGAGGATGGCAGCGCCCAGCCTGGAGCCCCCGTGCTAAGCCCACACAGGTGCAGGGCCGAGGCCTGGCAGCCGGCCTGGCCGAGGGGTAGGACAGCTAGGGCCCCAGGCCTGGCCTCTGCGACCCGGGCTTCTGGGTTTCTGCGTCAGGAGCATCGATGTGCGACCCCACAGGCCTAGCCCCAGCCCAGGGAACGAACGGGCGGGCACTTCGAGGGGAGCCGACGGCTGCTGGCAGCAAAGAGACAGCCAAGAATTGAAATATGTGTCAAAGCATGGCGCTGTGTCCCATAGGGTAGCACACTCTGGGACTATTGCATATTTTTTTTAGAACATTGGAAAGCAAAACAAATCCAGTAAATTGGTAGGCAATGATCGAAGGAAGGGGTATGGAATCAGGACTGTGCCCGGCGTGAGCGTGACTGCAGACTGTCCTGGGCCACTCCGGAAGACGGACGTGAAAACCTCGCCTGTTCCGTTCGCCTCTCCCGGAACTGTCTTCCTCATCAAGGCTTTCTGGACGAAGGGGGACAGGCTGGCGTGACTAGCCACGGTATCGCCTGTCACCCTGCCCTCTGGGGCTCTGGGGGAGGCCTCTCCCGTCCGCAGAGGCCGTGGAGTCGAGACAGAAGCACGCGGGCCGCTGCGAACACTGACTGATCAGCACATTCCTTGCACATAAAAAGATGATGACCGCTTAAAAAAACGCAAATTGTCTCCAGATGATATAAGCCATATTCTTATGACCTTATTCTGGATGGTAGATCATATCTAATTTTCAAAATAACGCCTGGCAAGCCCCTTTTACAAAAACACATGCAATGTAGTGCGGCTGGATGTCTCGACGAGCGGCTACGCGGGCGGGGGGAGGGTGGCGGCCCGATTCACAGCATTTATCAGTTTCTCTGGTGTCACACTCCCGCCACGGCTGCCTTTGGCTATGTGCGTGACGTCACCGCACGTGCCGTTGTGAACAGATGCACACAGTGCGTTCCAGTGTTTTCACCGTACAGATGCTGAGCAAGCAAATGAGCTCCCAGACACCGACAACAGGAAAACACAGAAAAAGAATTATCATGATGACGTTTGAGCATTTTAATTTCGCTTTTACTAGGATTTCTTTCACTGTCAAGTTATGTATTTTGATTTTCAACAAGCCGCTAACAAAATTTTTGAAAAGGGTAACAGTCGTCCCTGGAGGACTGGTAGGTGCTGGCCCCAGCACCCAGCTCTAACCACTGCGAAGCCACTCGCAATTGATGACAGTCCCTTCCCGAGCGTGAGGGAGACCGTCGGTAATGAAGAAGTCCTGTCTTTTAGTTTGGTCCACTGGCTCTCAAGCAGGAGGGACTCCCCTCCTCCAACCTCAGGGGACAAGTGTCTGGAGACATTTCCGGTTGTCCCAGAGTGGGAGGGAACAGTAAACCTAAGGGTCGAATGCCAGAAGCTGCCACACAGTCTTTGATTCACGGGACAGACTCGCAACACAAAATATCAACAGTGCCAAAGGAGAGAAACCCGTCACGAAGCAGTCCCTGATGTCAAATACACACTCCCAGTCACGCATAAATCTACGTGAAATGGGTCAAAACTAAAGAATTCCATGAACGAACGCGACAGGCACGGGATCTCGCCATACAATTATTACTATTTGGAGAGAAGTCGAGACTTAATTGCAATAAACTGGAAATTTTAACTTTTGAGCTTATGTTTTAAGATCATAATCCCCCACAGCATTGCCTTGTGATTTCAAGAAAATAACTTAGAGTGATTCCTGACCTCCGAGAATCCTTTAAATAAGACTTCAGTCCTACATACATTTTTTTTCGGGAGAAAAAATGCACAATCTGCTCCAGCTGGTGCCCTGGGCTACTGGTTTTCAAGAGGTTTTTTTGACCCTGACACCGAGTCTGGGAACGCTCTGGTTTCGGGCGGAGGGTGTGGACCAGCTGTGTGTGCGCATGGGCTGGCGTGACCAGCCGCCAGAGCTGCCTGTGCACGCCATGTTCTAACTCTGTTTGGTGCCATCACACCCATAGTCACAGTGGGAGTGTGCCCCGTGAGAACTGGTGACTCACAGCTCCACAGGGCCTGTGGTTGAACGTTGACACACAGACCGCCGAGCCAGGCTAAAACACGGCCCCCCGCATGGGACGTGAATGTCTGAATGTGAATCGATATCAGTCCCACGCACACACGTGCACCGACCCTTCATGCCCAATAAAACGAGGCTCTGAGCAGCTTCTGAAACCTTGTCCTGGAACTGAACTCATTCTAGAATTAAAAAGTTAGCAAACCTGTGACACGTCTCTGCTCCTAACAGAGACTACTTTTATTACAATGGTAAATTTTTAGGAAAAAAGCGTCCTGGTCCCCTATTAAAGAAAAGCAACGCTGATTAGTCAAAATGATATGGGAGTTCCTGACATCTGGAAACAGAATATACGTCAATTTAGTAGTCCCCGTTGTGTGGGAACATACGGGGGCCCCTTCTTACTGGGTAGTTACTCCAGGTATCCAGAAACTTCACAATATAGTTTGAAATATGCATTAAGCAGAAGTTATCACCAAAAGAGTTATTTCAACTTACGTAATGGACACCTAGGCTTCCCACAGTAAGTGGACTCCCGGGTCACGCACAGGGCACCCTAGATCTGCGGTTCTAGGTAGAAACGAGAAAGGGGCTCCCCACGTTAGTGTGACAGCTGCCCGCCGACACCCACCCTCTCAAGCCAGGCCCTACCTAACACAGGGGGGTGGGGGGCGGGGGGCAAGGGCGGTCTGGTCACCCAGCTAGGACTCCGCTAATGGTAGATGACACCTCCCGCCCGCTCCAGGGTCTGACCAAGTGAGGTGAGTGGCTGTCATGAAAAATCTGGGCTGTGACACCCGCCGTGGTGCCCTGTGGCTGGAGCCACGTGCCAGCCGGGGCCAGAGCACAGGAGTTTTCTCCCGGGGTTTAGACAAGCACACTTAGGTCTGAAGTCTCGAATTCTCCTCTGGGACACACATGGTTCTCTGTCTGCAATGCTCCCATCGTAACGCAAACTTCACAAACGCTATAAAGTGCTCTGAAAATCCCCTGAGACCTTCAGGAATTTTCATGATTTTAGAGAAGAATTTTTACAAAATTCTTGTTTTTAAGCGTGCGAGGGGAATTAACGTTCAATGCAGATAATTATGCTGTGGAATGCACTGTAAGAGAAACAATCAAGAAGACCAAGGCAACCCCCAAAAGTCAAGCTTTAAATACAGAGTAAAAGTAATTTAAAAAATGTTTATATCATTTACATCTAGCGCCCTCTGGTGGTCGTGGAAAAGGTCCTATGTTCATGCGTTTGTCCCGTTTATCACTTTATTACAGACTATTCATATATACTCATTCAGGAGGAGATAATTTCAATGGCTAATGCATACATTAAATTATTGCCTTTAGGTAATTTTATCAAGGCAAAGAAACTGTATTCAGGTATTTTGGATTATTAACTCTTTAGTTCCCTAGAATTTCTGAAAATATGTTGGGATAATCAAAGCTACTAGGTCTTTCTCTAAAAGTCATTACTTACATTTGAGATGATCGTTTACTTTTTGAAATTATGCAAAGTGTTAATATTGAGTAATTGCCAATGGACTGGGTTCAGATAAAAGACACCTGGCCGCCCACGTCTGACACCTGCTTTCCCATGGGCCCCAATGCAGCTCAGGACACAAGGTCCGCCCCCCAGCAAGCGCGAACCCCGCCAACGCCGCTGGTGAGAGGTCGGAGTGAAAACCACGCAGCAAAAGGATCGGATTTGTTCTTACGGGCGATCTCGGCACAGGACATGGACCGTGCTTCTGCCACCGGATGCGAATTACTCCGATCCTTGCAGAGCATCATCTGTGATACTATGATGACAAGTACTGAGCCGAGGCGACTGCCTTCAGCCTCCTCTCTGAGAGTCGAGGAGGGACCTCAGTTTAAGAGGCGGGAGGGGGCGCGGCGGCGATGGATGCGCCCTTTGCAGTCGCTTTGATGCGCGCACAGCCGCGCGGCCTGCAGATTCCGCCTCGGCTCTTTTTTAAAAAATAAAATCTGTTCCGTTAGTGGGAATGACGGAGGCGAGTCACCGCTGCTTTACCAGGACACAAAACGCAAACACTGTGAACGCGGCCTCTGAGGTGCTCGCTCGCGAGGCGAGAAGGAAGCGGGGCCGGGTCTTAACGGCGACGCGACCCCGCAACTCGCTGCCCGCGCCGGCCCCGCACCGCCCCTCCGCCCGCC
>NW_006440135.1:2117049-2144554 GCF_000325575.1 Pteropus alecto
CCCCGGGCTTATGAAGTGATGGGAGCCGGGTGGGGGAGTTGGAGAAGCTCAGTCTTCTGCGCAGTCGTCTGCCGGAGGCTGGAGGTGCGCTCGGGCCTCGGGATCTCGGCTGCCCTCCACTGGCCTTGCCTCAGGCGCCTGTGCGGGGGCTGCTGGGAGTCTGCTGGGGGGCTGGTTGCAGCTGGTCCATCTGGAGGGCTGGACGGCTGTGCCCGCTGCGCCAGGGGCCCCAGGAGCGGCCGGAGCGCGGCCACAGGCCAGGCAATACACCGCGCCCGGGTACTTTATGGGGAATGAGGGAGAGAGGAAGGGAGGAAGGACACGCACGTGTGTGCACTTGACTGCGTGCACAGGTGTACGTGCGCCTCGGTGTGCGCGTATGTGCATCGCTGCCCACTGATGTATGCACGCGTGTGCGTGCGTATGCGCGCGTGCGCGAGCGCGTGCCCGTGTTAGTGCTGGCGTCCACTCTGCTTCGCTGGGTGCTCTTCACCTCCCTGGCCACTCACCTCCCGCAGGTGTCAGGTCTGAGCTCCTGCTTTGGTGGCCCCAGCGTCCCCATAGTCGCTTCAGCCAAATCTGTGTATTTTGCACATTTTGGAGAGGAGGGCGGGGGAGGAAGTGGAGGAAGTGGTCCCTGGCCCCTTCGCCAGCTAGCCCTGAGTCTGGAGGTGCCTCCGCCTGGGCGCTGACAGCAGAACCCTGGCTGGGCAGGGGCTGGTCCCTGCTCCACATCTGCCACCCCGTCGCTCATATTCATTCATTTATTTATTTATTTTTAAACACGACACTTCAAAAGTGCAAATATTTTTACATAAAGTCCTGCATTGGGAGTGGCTTTAAAAACATCTGCCACCATCGCCTCCCTCACTTCCCGAAAGTGTCTGCCTCTGTGCCCAGGGCCGGGCGCTTGCACTGGAGGAAACTGGGGCCTGGGGTTGGGTAGAGCTTCAGGGTCCCACAAAGATTCTGCAGGAGGCGAGGTGCCCTTTGTCCTGCATGCAGGGCACCGCCTGCGTGGTGGCGGGGATGTCCCATCATCTCCGATTAGGTCTCGTGCAGCGTGCGAGGGAGCCAGATTCTCCAGGTCTAGTCGGCATCTCACGAAGACACCAGGGCTCTCACGACTTCAGACGGATGCTCTAGAAGGATCTGCTTTCAGGATTTTGGTTTTTTTCAGTAATACCAAAATGAGTCTCTATTGTGAAGAAGGAAATGACATTTTTCTAGTTCCTTCAGCCGCTCACTGAATTCGGGGCTCATCCTGGGCCTCTCTATTCTCCGGGTAACACAGGGGAAAGGCCGACCCCAGCCTGGGGAGGACCGGGCGTGAGAAAGGCCAGGAACAGGAGGCCAGGATGCGCCTAGGACTTACAGCAAGATCACTATGCCTGGTCTTCCCGTGGCGGCACAGAGCTGCTGAAGTCCTGGGAACTTCCCAAGCGTGAGAGGGTAAAGGTGTCTTCTGATATGTTCAGGAGGTGACTGCATCCCAGGAAGCTCCGGGCCAGGTACGTGGCCAGCGTGTGTCAAAGCCACTGCCTTTTACATCAACCAACCCCTCAGAACATGCGCCGGATGTAGCGAAAAGCCAGAACATACGTGCTTTTCGACGTAGGGAAGCCTGAGCGAACAGGATTCATTGTCTCAGGAAACTCACGCATCACGGGGGCAGCAGAACCTCCAGAAAACAAAATGCATTCTGTGTCCCATTCCACCCGTGTGACAGAGAGTGACAATGACGTCCTTCTTCCGATTGCAAAATCAAACAGCAGATACGGTCCAAAGAAAAATTTTGCAAATTTATTTTTGAATTCTCTCCACGGGAGTCTAAGCAATAGCTCGTTCCACTAGGTCAGCACATAGGGTTTTTTATTTTTTTAATTTTTTTTTTATTTTGTATCATCTCAAAAGCCAAAGAAACCTATGTCTTAGAAGCGTGGACTCTGCTCCTTATCCTAACATGCTAGCGGGTTGGGACAGGGTTAGTGAGCACAGCCTCAGTACCGAGGGCACCGGAGGTGATAACCATGCCATACGTGCCTTTTAGAGGACTGAGTGCAATAATCGTTTTAAGTGAAAGTGTGCGTATATCACCCCTTTATTCCACTGAAGCCACACAGAGTCACACCCCAATGCATTCATGTTGAGCTAAAGAAAAACATCATTCTAAAATCATGTAACATTTCTCCGGCAATGTGCAAAGTAGCAAGGTGCAAATTAAGTGGTTACTGTTGCCTGTTCCGTATTTTTTATAGCACTGTGATTCTCGATTTCCCCCTGAGCAGAAACGACACGCGTGTCATCATGCCACACGTATCTCATAGCTTTGAAAATGCAGTGAGGACCAGGAGACACGATGGAAAAGGTACAGTGACCCCAGAATGAATGCATGAAATTTAAGTCGTATCGTTACCATTATTATTATTATATTTTTAATTTGTATAACCCGCAATTTTTAAAAGTTACAACAGTTTTTGTCTGCCAGCATGGGAGATTGGAGATTGCACTTGGAGCATTCACTTCTTTATTCATCCAACGGATATTTATTACCTGTCTCCTATGCACCGATCAGGGTTCTGGTGGCTGGGCACAGAGTGAAGCACACAGACAGGAGAGGTCTCTGCCCGTGGATCTCTCACGTTGAGTGGAAAGATTTTAGAGAATTAGATGGAGGCGTGTGTATAAACAAAATCTGTCTTATTTTCCTTGTCCGGGAGATCTCAGTGGGAGATGCTGAGTTATTCTGAGTCAGAGAAATCGTCCATGAAGATGAGCTCAGAACCAAGATGCAAATCACCTCCGACAGAATCATACCTAGAAAAATAAACAACAGAACAAACTGATAAAACTGGATGATCCTGTTCCAGGGTAAGGGAAGTTAAAAGCAATATCGATAGATCCTTGAATTTATCTAAAAGTAACGAAAGTGATCATGGAGTGAATAATAATAATGGAATAATAACGAGAGGAAATTGCGAAACGAGAGAAGTTCGTCATGAAACACAATAGCTGCTGATGAAAAAAGATGAACATTTTATGAAAATAGAATGTGATTCCTGAAAGCAAGAATATGAGAGGAGGCCGTGCCTGACCACGGAGGGAGAAATCGGTGACCCGACGTCGAGCTGCGGCGCTCTCCCAGCCTGCACCGCGCAGGGACAGACGCTCGGAAACCGTGCGGAAGGACGCATGACGCTTCGGCCCCGAGGGTCCCACGTGTGGCCGGCAGACGCCACCGAAACAAAGTATGGAACGCTGCTGTTCAAAGGAATGATTACGGGGCAAATCCTGGAGCCAACAGCTTGCTGACTTTGAAGTCAAACCTGGGTGTTACTAAATCTGCTTTTTACCATTTTTGCATGTTTAGCAGTCTCTTAACTCCAGTGTTCTTCATTTTCCCAGGAGACCACCTATTTCACGTGTTACGGTAAACGTTGAAGAGAAAGATAATTTATGTAAATCATCAATCCATCTACCTACCTGCCTACCTACCTGGCAGGTTGATTTATTTTAGGTACCAGAGCAAAGCTCAGAGGGAACCCAGGCTGGCTGACGCTGCACCCTCCTCGAAGCCTTCTTCCTTACCGATCACTCCATTTATTCATCATCTTCCCCTCTGTTTAAAAATACAGATTTTCTTGCTGTTATTCACATACGATGAAACTCACAGATCAAGAGATGACTGTCACTGTAAACCTAGTTTGTTATTTACAGACCCCAAGAGGAGAAGGTGCGCCACATGACAGGGCCACGCGCGGAAGCACCAGGGTCGGGAGGCAGAGGGAGTACAGGGTAATGGGGCCGAGAGCTTTTATCGTGGCTCCTGCAGGAAGGAACAGGTCAGGCGGTGTAGACAGCTTGAGGCGTTGACAGCGGGCTCTAGGACGTGGGGCTGTTCTCAGTGTCGGGTGCCAGCGGGGAGCGGGGCAGGGAAACAGCTGCCCAAGTGTGTGATCCCCGATGAAGGGGGCAGGTAGGGCCTGGGGTTGGTCGTTTTGTGTATGGAAGGTGCGTAGCAGCCTAGCCCTGTGAGTGGCCATCTCTGCCAGGTTAGCGAGGACCAGCTGTCAAAGCATCAAGAAGACATAAAATAAAACCCACGATGAATAACTCCTCTTTTCTCTTGGCGCCTACACCCTGCCCATATGGTCTCCTCTGTGAACGCTTCCATCGTGCTCACGAACCGCGTAACGAAGCGACGCTCACTCCTTCGACCTGATCTATTTCGCCGCATCTACTAGTGTCGAATGCGGATCGTGAATATTTAATAGATATGTTTTCCAAAAGACGGCACAGTCGAAATTTTACCTGAGATGCGGCCAAGGGAAGAGAGAGCAGCAGAGACGTGCGGGTTGGCTGTACCGTGTTTCAGGCACGGGGTGGGGGGCGACAACCAAGATTAGACAGAGCACGCGCGCTTTGTCTGCGAGACTCGGCCTGGATGTCCAGACACACCGTCCGCTGGGAACAGTGTCCTGTATCAGCCTCTAAAGAAAACCTGGCCCAACGCAGACGTGCTAGTAACTCGCAAGAAGGCTGAGGGATGCGCCCCGCTCTGTGGACGCCGCCTGCCTTTCCTTCACCCGGGATTTATTTTCATGTCCTTGCTTTTAGTTCCTCCTGGACAACCCCAAACTAACTCACGTATAGTAGTAGCATCTGAGACCTTTCTATTCAATGTGTTGCTTATAAAATGCATGTTTATTGCGGGGGGTAGTGTGAATCCTCACTGAATTCATTTTCTTTTGGTTGGTTGAGGAATGGCCTGGGTTTGGTGCTCACACCACTGAGGTGATTTCAGGGGAAAACACAGGGTCAAAGACCCAGAAAACCAAAGGCTCTGGGAAGTTTGCCAAAGCTTGACTTCAAACCAGCCTTTCAAATCGGATTTGTGGATGCCTCTTTGACTCAGTGGGGCATCTGGGGGATAATGAAACATGTGTACAGTGTGTGTTAATCTAATGATCCATGTCCATTTCACAGCTTCAAAGCATCACAAACACAAGACACTCGTTAACGCTTCCAAGGGAGGCATGGAGCTGGCCGGGTGATTTTAATGCGGAGCCTGGTCTAGGAGCCACTTTGGGAAACCTGTCGTCTCCGTGTGACTCGGGACGTAACCTGCAGAGGTAGCTTCCAACTCTCCTTATCGGGGGTGGGATTTTAGGAATAAGTACAGCACACGTGTTCAGTGCGCCCGTCAAGAACACAGGGCTAGCGAGGCCGGATGCGTCTTTCTCGGGAGCTTTCTCGCATTTCCTGGGTGGTCCCCTCGCTTCGCTGAGGCGCACGATAAACGGCATATAAATGTCTCTGCACGGATACACTCCACGACGCAGTCCCCGTGCCAGCGAGGGAGTCAGCAAGGTGTCATTGCCGCGGTGTCCACCGTGCTCTCGGTCCCAGGCCACTCCCTCGGCCTCAGCTTCCTCCGGATCCTCCGTGGACCGGCGCTCGTTGACAATCACCAGTTTGCTGGACGTCACGTGTCAGTCTTGGCAGGGGGTTATTTGTTCCAATTTCTCGTAGAGCACAGCCCCGAATTCCCAAAGCAGGGGGTATTAATTTGCAGTTTAGAGGACTGGCGAGTGCAGCACTCGGCTCCGATTGCCCGAGTCTCATTTCATCGTCCCGTGATTCGGTACAGGAACAGAGAGGGGCTCGACCCGAAGCCACGCACAGGGCGATCCGATCATGGCTTCCCGGCTGGGTGGTCACGGAGGGGAGTCACGCCCCAGCACGGAACTTCGTGAGGGACGGGTTTGTCTTCACCTTCGGCAACCTCGCCCGCCGCATCCGGATTCACACACCTTTGAAATAAGCATGAGCACCCTCGGAGAGCACGTGACCCCGTTAACGCTCCTGCACCCCACCCCCCTCGCCCGCTCCCATCTTCCCTACGTTCCGTCCTTCACTTCGAATGCATAACAGAAATGACAAAACTGTCATTCTTTGAAGCCTTTGAGGTCTTGTTTTCCAGCAGCCGTCATCGGTTTGGCTCAAATAAACTCTGACGAAAATGCTCTACACGTTTGGACATTTCTTATGCCGACAACCAGCAGAAAGAGTTTGAATCTTAGTGATAATAGACAAGATGGAACTTAAAGAGACGAAATCCCGTGGGCGGAAGGTACCGCGAAGGGACACGTCCCGGTCTTCCGAGGACAGACCGGCTCGGCCCGCATCCTGTCCTGGGCCCGCCGCCTGCCCTTGCCCACATCACCCCGCAGGCTGGTCTCAGTGGGTATCCGGCGCCTCGCTCATTAAAGTCTGAGACCACCCTCAACGGGCGGCCTTGCTATGTCAGGGGCATCGTTGGGCTCAGGCTCTGTCCTCCCTTCACTTCCCTCGTGATGAAAACTCAGACCCTTTTCCTACCTCCCACCCGAGGGAACGAAACATGCACCTCCGGTCACCTTCGCTTTTGTTGAGTTCCATTCTCGTCAGGGTTTTTAGAGATAAAGAATGTTTCTGTAAACAACGACAATACCAGACATCCTTGTGTGTGTGTGTGTGTGTGTGTGTGTGTGTGTGCGTGTGCGTGTGCGTGTGTGTGTGGGGGGTGTGTTTCAAAGTCAGACGCCTCCTTGGTTCCTGGCTTGTGGCTTGCAGATATTTAGTGTGGTTAGTTGGCTGGGGGACCCAAACTAAAGCTTTTATCTATGTAAATACAATATAGCAAAATTATAAGTTGGTCTGGAATAAAATGACTAGGTTTTAAGGGAGTAAAAAGAAACTTTAAAATCAAGAAAATATTTTTGATTTTGTCAAGGTCAGCCCATTTGAAGAAGTAGGTAGATGAGCAGATAAATTTTGTATAATATATACTCAGTGTAGACGACGCACTTTTTATTTGGCTTTTTAATTAACAGACTATTTTTAGAACAGTTTGGGGTTTATAGAAAAATTTCACAGAAAGTGCAGAGAGTTCACATGTACCCCTGTCAACTAAAAAATAAAAATGCCTCTCGAAGTGAGAGGCGGCGGGCGTTTATTTGAGAGCAATGAGAATTGCTATTCGGGACACGCTGATTCAGGCAGACGCCCCGACGGTGACCCGATGAGGGGACAAGGACCAGGGGTGTTTCTGAGAAGGGGACGGAGGCAGGTAAACCAGAGAAGGGGCCTCGCCGTCGGTGCCGATAACGCACCAGCGATGTCAATTCTAAAGGATGCTTTTAATTTCCAGCCTGGCAGCCATCCCTCCCTCCCTCCCTCTCCCCTCCCTCCTCCCTTCCTCCCAGAAAAAGATATATTTCTAATTATAGTCTTTGAGTCTTTTTCATCTCTCTTTCTCCCTCTCTTCCTCCTCCCTCCCTCCCTTCTCCTTCCTTCCTTCCTTCCTTCCTTCCTTCCTTCCTTCCTTCTTCCCTCTGTTCTTCTTTTTCCTCTTTTTTCCCCCCTCGCCAAGCACATGCTGTCTACTCCGTGCCTGCGGCTGGCAATCTTCATCACAAAATACATGGTCCCTGTTTTCCAGGTTTTCAGATTCCCAGAGTAGCAAATTTAGGAACACACGCTAATCACAGCAGAGCTCACTGCTTCGTCAAGGCAGGGGTGACACCGGAAGAAGAAGCTGTAAGGCCTCTAGATAAATCAGAGAAACTCTCCAGAACGAGGGAGCCTGAATCGAAGCTTTAGAGAGACGAATGGGGGCGAGCGAACGTGTCCGTGGCCGAGTCCCAGCGTGCGTGGCAGCCACAGAGACGCAGAGCTGGGGACAAACACAGCTCTTCTTCTGACTGGCAAACGTTTATAAGTCTCTGACGCTCCAGTTTCCCCATTTGTAACCCGAGTTAATAACATTTGCTTCAGCAGAGCTGCTTTGAGGAGTAAACCAAGCAACTACCCAGAGGCCTGGCTCAGTGCCCCGGGAAGGGGGAGCCCTCTCCAGGGGGGCAGTCGTGAGCACCGTGTGCTGGGGGAGGGTTGTTCCTCTCACAGTCAAACCGCTAACCCAGGACTGGCCGCGTGCACTGTGCCGAGGTCACGGGGTTCACTGGAATGGCAGCATGTCCCTGCATCTGAGCGTTCGCTGGCCCTTCTCTGAGTAGGCGTGGGCTTGCTGGCAGCAACCATCATCGGCTTCTAGAAACCAGGTGCTTCTGCTCAGCATCCCGCTGGGTCCAATGAGGCGTTGGATCGAGGGCGCTGGGCTCAGCCATCAGGTGCTGCCTCCTGGGGAAGGAGCACATGTCCGGCCGATCACGAGGTGTCCAGGGGCCAGCTCTCCCCGCCTGACTGACTGACAGACCCGCTGAGGCCAGATGTGTGCCGGGGAGTCACAGTGGCTCTTAGACTCCAGGCCGCCCCCTGCCTTCCGCAGGCATCCTGGTGGCAGGAATCAACCGTAGGATTGTAAGATCAACGTGATCAGCTGTCAATCAGTCAGCCAATCAAAGAGAACTTGGCTTCGGCTTTGCTTGCAAAAGAAAAAAAAATGGGTATTTTGTCGAATGTTTTGCCTAAACCGAGTGTTTTGATATACTCTCTTCCCAGTTTCTTACACTTCACCCTGGGAGCCAGAGGAGATCGACCTCACGTTATTGGGGGGTCTCCTTTAGTGAGAGCTCGGAGGTATCGCTCATCGAACGGGACTGCTAAGCCCTCGTTCTGAGGGTAGATCAAGATGCAAGAGAATTGGGGTCTGGATAGGAAATTCCTGGACATATAAGATGGTGACACAAACCGTCCACACTAAATCCTTGAAAAACTCTGTATTTGGGTGGAGGCTGCGCTCAAGGCTCCCCGCGACCCCGAGCCCCCTCACGCCCCACCCCGCTGGCCCCAAAGAGAAACTCTGAAGTTTGAGGATCGCTCTGCCAGCGATTTTCTTTCCTTGAGAAATGTATTAATCTGAGGATGTATTTCTTAAAAGGCACCTGCTCCATCTTTCTGTTAATTGATTGTAATTGTTGAGTTCTTGCTTGTTGGGCCCCGTTTGACCCCAATAATGGGAATTTGGAGCCCACCGTCCTCCTGGGGTTACTGCCCAAAGGGATGTTTCGAATGCTTAGACCTAAAATAGAGGTGGTCGTTAAAATCTGGGGCGGGGGACGGGCAAACGTCAAACCTAAAAAGTAACAGATTCATAATAGAAATAAGTTTCTATCCCCCAGGGCCCCTTTGTCCCTTTTCTGAACGAGATAAAGGATTCACCTATGATAGAAGCAGGAACAAAATAAGGGAGAAGAAACCGAGTCATCTGCACAGGTGAGTCCCTTCTTCTGTTCCCAGTGACGCTGACAAAGGATTAGTGACCGGGCAAAAGAAAGAGACGCATCTCTCAACCGCTTCCCCTAATCCACGCCACGAGGGAGAGGAGACCAGTGCTGAGTCACCCCGCACAGTCAGCCTATGAGTCAATGTAGAAATTTCTGTCTTAAGCTTCTAAACAGAAGAAAGGGGCCTCCGGGGAGGACAGACTGATGACGGCGGCCCTGCCCGTGGCGTCTGTGTTGGATGAAGGAAGGCGGGGTCCACAAGGTCTGTCTCTCCAGAGGACCGCAGGGCCCAGACCTTCGGCAGGCCAGCAGGATGGAGGAGCAGGTACTTTCCGGTGTGTCTTGCCCAGGAAATGTTTCTGTGCCACTTACTTGCTTAGTTCCTTCTTCCTGGATGTTTATTATTAAGGAAGAAATCATAAATTTATCCTGCCAAACAAACGAAAAACCGTCAGGGTCACTGAAAACTCACAAGTGAATTCAGAGCAATGATTTTGGCTTCTCAGTGATGAAATAAGATGCGGTTTAGTTGCTTTGGGCAACCAGAGGCAAGGGTGACATAATGACACCATGGTTTTCTGTCTTTAGAAGCCCCCCGGTCTCCAGTGAGACAGCCACCGTGCCCGAGGCACAGGGTCAGCACAGCCTGGCCCGTTCGATGGACAAGTTGATCTATGTGTACAGTGACATCTTCAGTTAAATGAGGGTTATTAAGGTAACCTCAGCAAACTCACAGGCTAATACAAGCCTCCAAACTGTCTATCACTGCGATTCTCATGGCCTTCCTGTCTGCCCCGATTTAGTTTGACAAACTCTCATCGGGGGACTGTCTACTGAAAGACAAGGACCAGGACACATTCTATGTGGCAGAAAGGAAACCACTTTAATCCAGTGTCCACTGTGGCTTGCTCTCCGGGCTGGGCACTCTGACATAGGGTGTCATGTAGCTGAGCTCATAGTGGCGCTCTTATATTTTAGATAAATCTATTGCAACTTGTGGCAATGGACGGCTCATGCCATGTTTGAGGATTTGGATGAAGACTGCATTACTTTTGATGACGGGATGACGGTGGTCCAATTGAGGAAGAACCTTGGAAGAGACTTTGAAGCTTTAAAGGGATTATGACATATTTATTTCTGAGGAAGCAACAGGTAGGGTGGGGAACAAACATCAGGATGTTCTAAGGTGATTCAGGGTTAAATTTCGATCTATAGATTAAGAAACAAGAGAGAAGGAAAGAAGAAATATGTCTGCGAATATTACTGGGGGCTTCCATGACAGTCCAGGGTTATGGGCTGAATTGTGTCCCCTCAAAATTCACATCGAGTCCCTAGCCCCCGGTATGTGGGAATGTCACTGTCTTTGGAGATTGGGTCGTTAGAGAAACGATGAGGTAAAATGAGGCCATAGAGTGGGGCTCTCAGCCAGTGCGATTGGGGTTCTCATCAGAAGAGGTGATTGGGACACAGGCGGGCACGGAGACTGAGGAGCAACCACGTGAGGACACAGACGCTGCCATCTGCAAGCCACGGAGCGCGGCCTCAGCAGAAGCTGCCCTGCCGACGCCTTGACCTTGGAAGTCCAGCCTCCGGAAGCGTCAGAAAGCATGTTTCCATTCTTTGAGCCGCCCCGTCTGGGGTGTCTGTGTCTGTTACAGCAGCTCTAGTGAACTAACAGATCTAGGAAGTATTTATTTTGTTAGTTTGGCAGTGAGTGGAGGGCGCGGACAGGTTTTAAATGGCATCATGGTACCCTGCCATCTGGATGTGAAATAGGACACTAGAGTGACTACGTGCCAGTGGACAAGGCACCAGGACATTCTCCGACATAGCACTTGCCCGTATGACCATCCCCGGCTGTGTATACCGATGGGGCACTTGAAATGGGGCTGGTCTTGGTTGAAATGTGCTGTCCATGAAAAACACACTTGGATCGCAGTGATTTGGTACAAAAAGAGAATGTAAAAGGTCTCACTTAACTTTGCATTCGTATCAGAGAGTGTTGCTCTAGGCAGTGAGATCCTGGGAGAAGGGGGTGGTGGGCACGGAGCGGACAAGGAGACAGGTCGCCCGGCTGCCCGGATGGAACTCTCAGGGTAGGAGACAATTCCCCGGGACCAGAACTGTTGGGAACAGGGACTGTGATGTTGGAAAGACAGCCCTTCTGAGTTGGGTAGAATAGTTCATGTGTGTCACACAGACTGTTTTTGATATGCTGAGGAGTTTAAGTAGTTGGTTGAATACCATATGTGAACATGGGTCAGAGCTGTGACTTATAATCAAGGTCTAATGACCGTCTCCCAGGGGTCACTCATCTAGCAGGGGTGTGGGGACACGAAATTTGACCTACTTGGGAGAACAAGAAAGATATGATGGGCAGACCACGAATAATTGATACTCAGCGTCAGCAGAGGGTTATTGCAGTCAGCATCACGTTACATTTGGGGCAGGAAACACCGAATGTCGGCATCCCTACGCTTGGGATTACAGACTCGGAGAAGGCTGGTGGGAGAGCTAGAGGGAGCGTGAAAGATCTTTCTGGAAAGATAACGTCCTCTTAGTGCTGATTAGATGACCAGTGGAAGGGGTCGTCAAGACGTGGCTGTGCACTGTGAGCCAGGGCGATTGGCGGGAAATGGCCATAACGGTGAGTTGGGAGAAACACTTAAGAGGCTGCATTCCGAGTCTTCCGATAGGTGCTGACCTGACCCTTAGTGGGACAATGCTCTGCAGGATTGTGGCACACAGAGCAGGGCTTGCCGAGCTTCTGTCGGTCAGCGTTCCCGGTGGCGGGGCGTGCGATGCGTGTACAAAGCGAAGGCGGCCTCCGTTTGGGGGACCAGGCTCAGCGCTTACAACAGGCTGTGGAGTCACCCTTTGCCCCCTCCCTCCGACTAGGTCCCTCCTCAGAGACACTTCGGATACCCGTTATGCCCTGAGGTCAGCCGTGATTTCTTTTCGAGGACTGGTAATGTGCACTATAAAGCTCTTAAGTGACCACTTGCTACTCGGATAGGCAAAGGTGTCCAAAAAGTGTCTCGTGTGCTCAGCCAACTACTGAATGTGATATGCCTCATGAACGGGAGGGAGTCATCTAGGGCTGCTGCTCAGGTGTGGACGGCGTGTGGAGGGGGGCGGGGCCGCCCCCAGAGCGTGCTGCTCCCGGCTTCCTCTTCCATGAGCCTTCCCCATCTGCCAGCACCTACGGGAGACGTCTCTTCATTTGACATGTAAGTGGCCCCGCCACCTCCGCAGCCTAATTTTTATTTCCTACCAGGATTAATAAAGAGGAAATCCAATGATCTCTTTTTAAAGGTTATATTTGACAAACACCATCTATTTTCTACATCTTCTACAAGGTAGATTTGTATTCTTTGTTTTCCATTCAGGTGAGTTCAAGTCCTGGAGTGCAGTGACCAGGTTTGACAATAGTCTCAGCTCCCAGGTGTACCCAAGTTGCATGTTGAAGCTTAGAATGAGGGATAAGAATGTGTCCCGATATTCTGAAATTAAAAAAAAAAAACTTCCTTTCAACTTGATGAACGTCAAACTGTCTTCTCGAGAGATACATACAATTAACGCTTGAAAACATTTCTGTAGTGAATTCAGTAGAACAAGATTCTTTTGTAATCGGATTAAGATTTAATCATCTGGGGGAATCATTTTATCTCATGGAAACTGGACAGTCCCTTGGCTGGCGAGGGAGGATCACCTACAAAGGACTTATGAGAAACTTTAGGAAAAAATAGTCTCCAAACAATTATGGATTTGAATGTGGCAGGGTGAGAGGGAACGGGGCCACAGGCACGTATGGTGTCCCCCACACCCCCTTCACGGAGCGGGATCAGATTCACGCGCCTGACAAAGGAAACCGTTGGAATGATAGCTTCTTGGCGAAGTTTTCCAAAAGCTTTGAATCAGCTTTCTTCATATTCCCAGGCCACGGAGATTTGCAGACGCAAACCAGGGGGATTGGAAGGATAGGGTAGCCTTTCAGGAAAAGAAAGAGTGAATTTCAAAGAAATAGAGCGAAACACAGTTATACCAAGGATACGTACCCCAGGCTAGCAGGACTGAATACTTCTCTACGCCTGAAATTCAGATGACCGTCCGTCGCTAGAGTTCCCACGCAAAAACCGTAGAAAAATCACCTAGTGGTCCCTTAGTCGGGAATGAGAAAAACCTGCAGTGTTTTTTGTTTTTTACACGTGGGAATTTTTCTTCCCACTAAAAGTTGGAGAAGGAGCTGACAGCGACGGCGCCAGCTGAGCGAATGGGCCGTACGGAGCTCAGGGCCCAGCTCAGTCGTCTCATGAAGCTGAATGTTTGTCCGAAAAATCAGGAGCAGCTGCTGAGCAGCTTGGCCCGGCGCCTGAGAGCTGCTTCTGAGACGCGTTTCAGGGGAGCGTCCTCCACTGCGAGCTCCTCTTTGGCCGAAGCCCTCGAAGGAACACACTGGTGTGTCCTGGTCCCGCCTGTCTCGATTCACCGTCCACAACCAGACGAGGGACCGGAAAGCGTCGCCTGAGCAGGTCCTCGCCCAAACGTTCTGGCCCGAGGCGCGAAGCTGTCGGGGGACAGAGACGGTGAAGGTGAGGGCGGACGGCTCTAACTGTGTAGCAGCCGCAGGAATAAAATCAAGGGGAGAAAGTGATCGTTGAACAAATCTAGATTTTCTGTAGCATTTGACCAAAACCAGGCTATCATCAACACGTGGCCTTCAGCTTGAAGAGGCTCATCTCTTTAAGTCAGGAACAAGGACAGAGTCAAGAAGCAGAGTTGACATTGGGTTCCAGGTGAGGTGGCACCCCAGATCTGCGAAGGGCTCGGCCTAGCTGTCACATCTGTCACCTCGGTGTACGCATGCGGGGTAGATGTGGGAGCGGAAAACCCAGTCGGCGACATTGGAACATGCACACGAGAGTCTGTCTAAAACACGGCACGTAGTAATTTAGAAAAGCAGAAGGAGGCCAGTGACTTTAATCAAAGCGAGAGATAAATAAATAGGCGAGCACGTTGCCAGGAACTTCTGAGAGATTCTTGCTCTAAATGCCCTATATTACGACCCGAAGGGAAGCACCTAGCTGAGGATGGGCTGACAGGTGCCGGCAGGTGAATCCAGACCCCCAGAAGACAGAAAGGAGGAGGAAAGTCCAGTTTCTCGGACAAGGCATGGGATCGGAAGGGCAGGAGGAGTGTCCTCTGACCAAGGAGAGAGCTGTCAGCGTCGGGTCATCACCCACGTCCTCAGGCATTGGACGAGAGTTCTTACTCCACGCTGGCTGCACGAGAACTGATCGTGTAGACAGGGGAAGTTGAGCCCCAAAGTCAAGTTCTAGTTTCACTAATGTTGGGGGACTTGGTTCCTCTGAGTCGGCCTAGTGCACCGGCCCCCACCTTCCCACCGGGGAATAGCAGCTCAGCTTCGTCCTCAGGGACTACCGGGTCCACCCGCTCTGCCCAGCCACTGAGCCCCAGCTCTGTCCCCTGCCTGCAGTCACCTCTGGTGTGTACGGAGTGCCTAGGGGTCCCTTCTGACTCAATCCCGGTAGATCCCGCCCTGCTCACTCCTGCAGACTGCACAGGGCTTCGGCGGAGCGGACCGCAGTCGGCTGATAACCAGTGTCACTAGACCCATCAGAGTCCTCGGAAGGGTCCCTGCTCTCGCTGCCTCTGGCTCACCCTCTGTCTTGTCCTGACAGGGGGACAATTGTCACTGCCATCTCCAGACAGGACACCGGGCTCATGGGCTAGAGCTGGACTTCTGAAGGTGGGTTTCGTGGGGATTCGACGAGAGCCTCTGAACGGGGCACTGGCTTCGTAATGCTAGCCGCCTCCCCCCGACTCTGCTGTGCTGCACGTTGCACAGCAAGGTGGCCTCTGACGGTCTCGAGGCAGAGGTGACCTGGTCCCACCAGGTGACGTCATGTTCACCTTCCTGGGGTTAAATCGTACGGTTGTCAGTAACCCAAACTCCCTGAGGAGACTGTTGGCAATTTTATCATCTGATTCTTGAGCAAAAGAAAACTGGGCGAATGGAGAGAGAGGCAGAGGAGGACGGAGACACGCGGACCCACTAACGGGCGTTGCCACGCACGTGCGTGTACGTGAGGATGTGCACACACAGCCCACACTCGCATACACGCGCAGCCTTTAGCCCACCTCCTCGGCTCGGCCTGCTCGGATGGATGATCGAGGACTGGCTGGCGGAGGAGTCTCTACATAGTCATCCCCCCGTCCTATGACTATAGTGTGAAACTGAAAATCATTGTGTCTTGCGAGATGTGCTTTTCTCTGCGTCCTTTCAGAGGTGCGGGACTCCGTAATAATTATGGTGCGCCTGCTTCTTTAAATTCCAAATCCAGAGATAGAATGGAACCTTGAGCGTGGGATCCCCGAATTACGTTCAGAAGAGAATAGTGAAGCTTCTAAAATGTATAAAAATGTTCTTATGTAGCTCTCACGTTGTTCATACTTTACCTTGGCGCACGGCCAGCTCCAAATCAGCTCCAAAGACTACACCAGACACCGACATAGTAGAATGAAAAGTTGCCATCTGAAAATAGATATATTTTTAGTAGGATCTAAAATAGGTATCAACCATATTTTGAATTCCTAGCTAATCTTTGCCAACTGTTTGAACTACCTACATTCTAAAGTGTTTATTTTAAAATTTACATTCATACACAGAGATGTCTATAACTACATCTATACCTACCAAACATACATGAGTGGGCGTGTACATTGGAATGTTCAGAACGAGTATGAACCTACGCCAAAATGCAGAGTCACCCCCTTTAATGTAAATGCTCCTTCTGGAACCCCGCATGGGAGGACCCCGAGGAAGGGCCAAGGGGTCATGGTTGTCTGAGAAGCAGAATGCACCCTGTGGCTTTGCTATCATGGATTACACGAATCCCTGGGTGACTGACAAATTTAGAAGCATTCGTAAACTTTTGTTGTAGGAAACATTGGTCCTCACTGAACTTTCCCAGTGGGCGAATTTCCCTTGGAGTCTGGGAATTCATCATTGCCTCCTTCCATAGACTGGCCTCTTTTCTCAAGCATGTTTCAAGTTCAAGCTGAGAACTCCGGATGATCCCATTTTCCGTCCCCAGAGCGGGATTCTACGACGACTCTTAGACATCCATTTCTCAAGCTGCCGTTTGTCAAGCCGTCCGAGGTCTGAGTGCGAATCTCGTGAAGACGGTTTAAAGATCAGTCACTTTCTTGAGCTTTAAGTTCTGGGTGAGAATAAGTGAGGCGAGAAAATTAACTTCATATTTTGATTGAAACCAAAACCCCTGACAATTCCATGTGTGTTTATCATCAATACCAAGTGCGTGACCTTCCCTCTCTGACACCTCCCTGGGGCGGCTCTTCCCAGGTACGTGCTAGTTGAATAAATGACCTTTATTTTAACTCATTTAAGCCTCCCTACTATCCTTTTCAAACGTGCTGCTGTTGGCCCCATTTCACGGATGAGGAAGTGAAGGTATAATCAGCGTTCCGACTTCCTGGCTCAAGGTCACGCAGCCACGGAGCTGGGATCTGAACAGGGACAGTTGCACGTCCCGAGGTCTGCTCTTAAGCACTTTCCCCCAATGCCTGCGCTCCTCCGAGAACCCGCGTCCGGGGGATGTGGCAGGCCTCTCGCCCTCCGAGGTCGAGCAGTCCCGTCGGAGAGGCAGACGCCAAGCCCATAATCGCAGCCACATCTTCCCGGGAGGAGCCCTGTGATGGATTTGCCTCACGCTCCCTCTCTGGTGCTTAGCATTGTGTTGCATCTGGTCTACCCGCTGCGGCCCTGTCTCCAAGCGAGTGTCCACCAGTTCCTTGATCTCACGCGGCCGGGGTAGCAGTGACCGTCCATGCAGGTCTTGGAAAAAAAAAAAAAAAAGATCACACTTTTGGAAGAAAGGAGAATATTTGAAAAAGAAAAGCAGAAAAAGGAAACTAGTGTGCATTCACTTTCTGTGGCTGCCGTAACGAATCGCAAGTTTATGACAGTACGGTTCACAGGTCTGACATGCTCCACGGGGCCGAACTCGAGGTGTCGGCAGGGCTGATCCCTTTCTCCGGGCTCCAGAGGAGGATCGCGATGCTCTGTGCCTCTGCCGGCCTCTCAGGGTGGCCCGTGCCCCGTGCCCCGGGGCCTCCTGCTCCACCCTCAGGACCAGCAAAGCTGCGTGGTTCTGACTCTGCTTCTCTCTGTGCATCCTTCTCTGGCCGTACTTGAGAAAAGTTATTCGCTTTTAACGATGCCAGTGATTCGATTATGCTCCCAGCGACATTCCAGGGCAGTCGGTCTCTCTCGGCACGCAAGGCCACGCGTTCACAGGCTCTGGGGATTACGATGCGCTCATTATTGGGGACCACTATGCTGCCTGCTGTAGGTCGGGGAGCAGTGGGAGTCCTGGAACCAGTTCCCTTCGAATACCAAGGGACAACTAGACAGATGTAATGTTTAAACCCAAAGTATTTAAACCATATTATTTTCAAGTCTATCCTTAAATTCCATTTTTATAAATGAAGTCAAAGCCTTTTGAAAACCACATGGTTTCACTCATACGTGGGATATAAAACTGAAAGCAACAAAAGAACATGACAGAGGCTCATGGATATGACAACAGTTTAGTGGTAACCAGAGAGAAAGAGAGAGGAGATAGATAAGCGTAAAGGGGTCAAATATATAGTGACGGAAAGAGGTTTGGCTTTGGGTGGTGAACAGACAATGTAATATACAGATGATGTCTTAATGAATCTCGATATTATCTAAAAATGTACTAATTCTAATGAACCAAAACGCAACTTAAAATAATGAAACAAGGAACATTCTTGTATTGACTTAAATGTTCTTTAAAATGATAACAAATTAGTTTTAAAAGACTCATCTAATGGGTGCGTTGGGAGACACAGGCATGTCTTGATTCGTCAAAGGACGGAAGCCATCGTTCTCCAGCAAATGCCAGTGTGGGTGACAAGCCGGACGCACAGGTGAGTGGGAAAGGTGAGTGTCGGACAGTGTGGAATGAGTGTGCTATCAACTTACTGAATCGAGATCTTCCCAGAATGTTTGCCACGCGAGTGCCATGCCGACTACGCTGACGCAGAAAGCTAACGTGGGGGCCCTCAGAAAGTGGGTGCGTTCTTAGATTCTTGGAAAAAATCCTTCGAGTCGACGTTGGAGAAATAAGAAAGCGAGGAGGAAAACGGAGCCCAGACATCAAAGGTCATGTCGAGGGCAGAGTCCGTGTTACTGCTCCGACTCAGAAAAAGTCTAATTTCATTAGATTTGTGACATAATCCATCGGGATGCAGTTTTATTGATTTCTGAATGCAGTTTAATGAACTCAAATAAAATCGTAGTATACATTTGGCTTATATTTTTCTTTTGTTATTTCCATAAGGGCACAAATTCACCGAGGGGAAAAACAGTAAAAAATGCTAATACAATTTATAATGACCATGGGAACGTGTATCATAATCATTCTTTCCAAAACATGGCTAAAGAAGAGCTCTAAAAATTGCTGTTTTCCCTCTCCACATCTATAATTTTATAGAAAATCATTTTGTCCTCTTATCCAAGAGGAGAATTTATTTTCCAGGCTAAAATTAAATTTCAGATATCAGACCGAATTAAGACACATCACTCCCGCTATGTTGTAATTCAGCGCTCGTCTTCTGTTTGTTAAATCCATTTTGTTGGTCTTTGCTAAAACGCAGATTGCACGGGGGAAGAATGAGGCTCACGATGCTTATCGTGACAAAATTACGATGCTTTTTTGCAAGGGGATAAAGAATTAGGAGTTCATGCAGAAGAGATTTCTCACGCTGGGGTCTGACGGAAGTCGAGTTGCGTTTTGGGAAGATGATTCCGAGGCCGAGATCGGCAGCGAGGGGACCACATCGGAAGCCGGTGTGACAGCTCTGCAGTGGGGAGCAGATGAGCGGAACCTGAATCCAGTGGCCGTGGACTTGGCGACCCAAGGAAGAGACCACACTGAGGAGCCGTGGTCTCTCTCCTCCGTGACAGGTCTCTGTGAGAGTTTAACTAGCACGTGCTCATTGGCGTGCGCTGTTTATGATTCTCTAGGACGAAACTTGTATCTTGACAGTGAGAAAATGCAAAAGTATTAATGTGTTTTTTTTTTCTTCTCTTATACCCATGACATTGTTGACATTTGATGGGAGTGACAGATACAGATGAAGATGAAAATCCTCGCGTTACTGAGGTCGCAGAGCAGTGTGGCCCCCACGGGCCCTGCCGCTCCGCACACTGGGCACGGTCAGCGCCCCCCGCTCCCCCTCCCCCGCTGTCCACATCGGCCTGGCCACTGGCACCAGCCCCACGGTCCACACCGCCATCCCCGTGACAGTGCTGATGCGGGGCTGGCTGATGCAGCGTAAGCCAAGAGAAACCGGATTTTCCCAGACTAGAAGACTTTCTTCCCTCCTTCTAGGCTATTTAAGGTTTACTTCAAGCCTCTCTCTTGAATCAGCTCCCTTCCCTGAGCTCACCTACGTGAACATTTACTTCTAACTCTTCTAGAAATGGTGCGAACCAATCAAAGGACAGTTAAGAACTGTCGAATAAGCGATCTTTCTTTACGTATATCTAGCTTCGTGATGGACACTGTTACTCTTAATAATCTAAGTGTAATTCCTCGTTAGCTACTTCGGTTACGAGTGGCTGTGTGACTCTATACAATGAGTGCAGGCCAAGTTTCAGTCTGTTAGTGACTACGAAGCACGCTTCATATTTCTAACAACACTGGAATGAGGAAGCTAGAGCTATAATTAGTTTCAGATTTTCCAGGCAATCGGAATGAATCAGCTAAAAACTAAAACGACACATTTATGAAAGTAGCTAACATAGGAAACAATAGAAAAATGGTCCGTCGTGCCCACGATTATCTTAATACATAATAAAGCATACATTAAAGAATTTATGAATTTAAAAGTTAACTATCAAAGCCATATTATAGAAAAATAGAAAAAATAAAATAGGATAAAGAGCAGCTGTCGGGAGTGATACTAGCTCTCCCAGCTGCAAGAAAAAAGCAGAAAAATCTCAAGAGGTGAACGAAAATCGGAGGGTCGGCCACAGTTTGAAAACATTTTTCTCACCGTGTCGAGAAAGGAAGATCATTCACAATATTTAAAATCGAGTTGGACTTATGAGAAAAGCACCAGAAGGCCCTTCATAAAATGACTTATGCGGTATTTGGTACGATTTGTTATAAAAACATACTGATATGAGAAGAGACAAGGGCAGTGGCCCTTGGAAATCAATGTGGCCACATAGAGGGACAGCTTGGAAGATAGCTAAAGACTTCGTGCTGTTCGAATGACCTCTTAGGAATTTATAAAATGGAACTATTCCCCCAGAAATGATAAGCCACCTCCGGCATTACCAATGATAGCAAGCGCTTTTACATATTCTAAGTAGCTAATGTTAGAGAAAGGATCTTAAATAAGTTGGTTGATTTATATATAATTATTATATCACACCTCTTTCCAAAGACAATTCGAGACCGCTGATGACAAAATGAATATCTGTAAAGATAATAAACTGCGTATACAAATATAGAATAAAAAAACACCAAAGAAAAGGCATGCATAGGACGTCAACTCCGAGAGTCAACGTGATTTCTGTGAATGAATTTTAGCCAGGGCTTGGGAGCCTGCTGGCATCTAGGGTAAGAAGGAAAAAAAATATGCACAGAATTCCAATTATGAGAAAGAAGAAAATATGACATTCTGGGTGACACAGAGTTTCTTCGCTCCTAGTTTCCAAAAAAACATTCTCATATGGAAGTTTTACACTGTGTTGAAAGGAACGCTTATGTTACTTAAAATTGTTTCTTGTTTTCTTTTATGACCAGTCGGCTCAGGCATGGAACGCCACTGTGGAGAGGCGTGCGAAAGTGGAAGAGATTTATTACACCCACTGGTTCCAGAGATGGAGGCATGGCGGTCTCTCAGGGGTGCACGTGGAAGGGGTGTCCGGCAGGTGAGAAGCTGAGAGCAAGTGAGGACCAGTGGGCAGGTGCCTGCAGGGGGTCAAGGTGGAAAACGCAAGCCAAAGATGCGTGTGAAGGTCAGTAGGTGTGTGAAGGTCGGAAGGTAATAGCCACGGTCGTTCAAGAAGGAACCGGTGGGGGCGGTGGGTGGGCAGCTCACCGCAGCAGTCACCTGGTCACCTGGGAGGTGCTCACAGCCTGTCTGTGAGGATGTTGAGGCAGCAGGAAAACTCAAAGTTTTAAAAATTTACAATACATGCCTGGAGGACGTTAACCCGTAGAATAACCGAGGCTCTCAAAGCATTTTTATGGTGCAAGTTCATTAATAATTCAATAACAGATCTTACGGCTTCGCCCCACATAGCGTCCATCAACAGAAACTGAGGGACGACATTCAGCTTCCAGCCTGAGTGATGGCGCAGTTAAAACGGCGAAGCTCAGATGCGCAGTGACTGACGGTCTGACTAGATCTGCACGGAGCAAGTAGATCATGCAAATGTGGCTCGAACTGCACGCCTCTCTCAGACTATCAGTCAACTTAACTTTCCAGAACAAGCTCTTCGAGTGCGTTCTCCGGCACGGTCTCGGCTGGCTCCAGCCTTTATTTCTGATCAGGACTCAACCTGCACAGTTCAGAAAAGCTGGTTCAATGAATGAATGATTTTATTTATCGAGATAACGGAATATTTATTAGGATCATTAGTACTATGAAGACTACATAGAAAATGTGCTGTAACTTGAAAAAATCAGCTTCTATTTGGGTATTTCCTAATGTAGCAACAATTAACTATTGCGTAGACTTCCAGGTGACCTGCGTTTGGAGAGGGAGTGGTGGGCACAGGACCGTGACCACAGCCCTGGCACCATCACATACGACGCCTCCAGCGGCTGCCAGCCTGGACAGGGACGGGGTAGCCCCCGAAGATGCATCTGAGGTGACAGCTGAACGGTGGCCCCTGACGAGGTGTGGTGTCATTCTCCAAAACACAGGGTAGGTGCTACACCGATGGCCATTTCGTGTCTCCAAAAGATGAAATCTATTCTATCGCGGGGCTGATCACTGGGGTGTAAATTGAACTTTAAAAATGTCACCACCTATCACATTGGAAGAGATTAAAACCATGCAAATATTCAAGAATGCTCAGTTTAGAGGTGAACAGCACACTCGTACGAAGGTGTAGATCACGGGTCAGTAGGGACAAAATCAGCAGAAAGCAGACGTTCTGCATTTCTGTGTCTCAGGAATGTTTGCCATAGTATAATTAAAACCTAAAAGCGAACCAGCGACCCAACGACAGAGAACCGACCAAGTAAATCACGGTATCTGCTTGGCATAGTGTTACAGAGCCGTCGAAAATCATTTTTAGAAAAACATTTAATTGCGTGGAAAAGCATCCACATTCATGTCTTACACAAATTTTAAAATAGTATGATATAAATTTTAAAAAATCGGATGATAACTTATCAAATATTGAAAATAATCATCGAATAGTAGCATTATAGGTAATCGTTATTTCTTTCCTTGTGCTTTTCTGCATTTTCCAAGGGCTTAAAAGTAAATGTAAAGATTACTTATGATAGCAATCATGAAATATGACATAAAATAATTAAAAGAAGATATAATAAATAAAAAGAGAATAAGGCAATGTTATTCATTTCTTCTATCTTTAAATATAGAATCTGAAACCTTTGGGATCCTCCCAAATGCATAGTATACCCATCATTTTGAAACACCATTAAAATCAGATGTCTACACTCGCACGGTTGTCTATTTGAAATTAGGTAACATCCGTGTAGTTTGCCTCTGATTAGACAGGGAAAGCCTCAGTCCTGTTGGTTGAAACACAGTCCCAGGACCTCCTCTCCAAGGGCTGGCCCAGCCGTCAGGGACACAGTGCGCGAAGTGGGGTTTGGTGAGAGGCTCCTGTTTAGAAACGGCAGCCGGGCTGTGCTTTTAAATAACTGGCAGCCCCGTCGGCCACCACCTGCCCTCCCTGACAGGTGTCTCCTTCCTCAGGGTCCCCTTGACCTTCTTCCCTATATGTGTCCCTTCTCATCATCTTGTAAGGACACCAGTCATTGGATGGGGGCCCGCCCTGACCCAGCGTGACCGAATCTCAACTTGATTATATTTACTTCCAAATCATGTCACATTCAGAGGCACCAGGGGTTAGAACTTGAACATATATTTTTTGGGGGGATGCAATTTAAATGAGAGAAACAAGAGGTGAGGACACAAGATTGATTCTGTCTCATCATATGTGACTAGGAAAGAACAAAATTCCTTTACGGAATAAGATCGGTCCCTATACAAAACCCTGCAGTTATAGGCATTAAACATCTCCCCACGTTAATTATTAAGTCGAGCTGAATGTTAAATGTTTTTCTTCTCAGCCGAGTTTCCGCAGTCTAGACGTAGTCTGGAATTCCATCTGTGATTGAGAACTAGACACACTCAGATGAGTCCTAGCAAGCCAAGGTCGTGTGTGGTTTTGAGGCCACCGGACATTAACTAGCCCCGGTCCAGTGTGAACTGTGCTTTGACTTTGCTTTTCACAGTAACTAAAAAATGTCCACCGCTGCCGGGTAGAGCTTTCGTCAGGCGACAAAAGAGATACTAAAGGGAAATGCATTAAAAACACACAAACACACACACACACCGAGAAAATATTGGATGATTTTTTTTTCTTTATTGTCCCACGGTAAGTGAGTGGTTGACGTGATGCTAAAGGTTTCACGTCGGTCGCTCGGGCTCACTGGGTTTCGAAGCGCACACCAGGTGTCAACGTGAGCCTCGTGGCTCCCGAGTGGCATCCTAGGCTCTTCTTGGCTCAGGAAATCTTAGCCTACGTCCTTCAGAAACCATTCCAGCCCCCAAACGTGTTATATTTCTCTACTTATGCGGGTCTTCTTTCACATCTGAAAATATTTGCTGTTTTTATAAATACATAATCCTCGTTAAAATCCTGCTACAACAGTTTTGGGGGAGGATCGAGAGTCATTTTTTCTTGATTTTAGTTATTGTATTTGAACTATGTTTTTATGGGTTTTCATTTAATTATTTTTATTACACAAATAAAGACATACTGTATCAATTCCATTATCCCTTTTGCGTCGAACGCAGCGTATAGTACTTTTTCCCGTTATTATTTGTTTCTTGATTTTGTTCACAGTTGGATTGGCAGCGCAATAATCGTGTTATATTTATTAATCTAGGTAATGACTCCTACTTAGAATCAAATTTTACAGTCCAAGATAAAGTTTCTTTGTATAAGAGATGAAGTATTAACCTAATATCTGCTTTCTAGATGACTATTATTATTACTACCATTATTATTGCAACGAGGTTGATGGATTTCGAGGGCAGCATGCTAAGTGAGATAAGCCAGACAGAGAAAGACAGATGCTGCGCGATCTCACCGACATGAGGAAGCGAAAAAGGCCAGACTCGTAGAGAGTGGAATGATGAGAGGATGGTGGAGTCCGGGGGCTGGGGCCGGAGGGAGCGGGGGAGATGCTTAGGGGTGCAAACGTGCACTGGGGGGGGGGTGAGCCCTGAGGATAAAGCACACAGCCTTTATAACACGGTGTTGTAAGCTGTGAAGTTGCTAAAAGACTACATCATAAATGTCTCACCACAAAAAAAGAAGCGATAATCGTGGGTCACGGCAGAGGTGTTAGCCTTGGTAATGGTTATGCTGCGACATGTAAATACATCAAATCGGCACGCCGCGCACCTTAAACTGACAGCGTTATAAGTCGATTATATCTCAGTCAAAAATGGCGATCATTCTTAAAATGGCTTATTAAATTGCCTACACGTACTTCTAAAAATTATTAAAATTTATATTGAAATCGCCTTTAATTTACAGTTATTGGAAGAGAATCAATGTTTTTAACATATTGATCTTATACTAAATAACATATTCTCAATTTATTAAAATGTTTATGTCTCTAAAAAGATTTGTATAGGTTTAGACATATGGTTATTTTATGGACTTATGAGGAATTCTACAGAATTTTGGTTCATATAAATGTCATGGCTAGAGATAATCTCGGCTTTAAGGATCTCAAATATCTCGTATGCTCGACCTCAGTTTTACGTGAATGGTGATGATGGGCCAGTAGTAGCGACGTATTTTACTGAAAGGATGATATTGTACATTTATATGATCAGTTTCATGATACAAATCATATCAGTAGGTCGAGACAAATCAATGATTGAAAGTGTAATAAAACAGCATATATTTTTACATCTTTCCTTGGGGATGTGTTTTTAAGGAGCTAATTCGAATGAAAATCCTGAGCTTGGAAACAGTAGTTCTCATCTAATGGAACGCACCCCAGTCCCAGGTATAGGAGATCATGTGACCAGAGCAGACAGGAGGGATTCAGACAGGTGACATTTTATTTCTTTGTAGCTTAATAAACAAACAAACTATGTCAAGGTGAATAGAATATTTCTTTGCTTTTGTAATGTAAGCATATAAAAATTTCAACTTTTGTTTACTACAATAAATAGATAACGTGGCAAACCAAATAGACATTACACCCGACGGCTAATTCGAATCCGGTATTAACGTAGCGATAGCCTGATGTATGGCACGTGTCTGCCTCCTGCGCGTTTTCTATCCCTGGGTCCTCGGCGAGGGCTACGGTCCTTGTGCAGGGGACGCTGAAGCTGTGCATACTTGGCCTTGCAGCTGACAACCCCAGCCAGCACCCGCTGGAGCTCCCCGTGGCCTGGTCCTTGAGTCGCAAGCTACTGCTGGCCGCCGTCTGCACAGCGTCCCGCGTCCTTCCACACGCGTTGAGCCGCTTTGCGCCCTCGCTGCCTTTTACTCCTCCTGTAGCAAAACGAAGCAGAAGCGCCAGCGAGCGAGAAGACCTTTAAGTGACACGGACTTCTGAAAAAATGCACCTCTGTGCCCCTTTGGTTCGGTCGTGCCTGGTGTCCCCGTCTGGGACGGGCTGGAGGGAGCCTGTAGGTTTGCGAGCAAATGCCAGGGGCTCTGAAACACCGGCCGCGGGCCCTCTGCGTGCGCTCGCCCTCGCCCTCGCCCTCGCCCTCGCCCTCGCCCTCACGGGTGGCAGGTGGCCTGCGCTCCGCAAGGCTTTCTCCGCTCTCCCCTTTGGCGTCTCGCTGCTCCGAGGCTGGGGATTCTGACCACGCTGTTTGGACAGCACCTGCGCTACCACAGGATTCTGCTGCTCCACGAGTCTGATATTTTCACATTTAAGTTGAGATCTTAGCGGCTATGATTCGTTTGAGTTAAGGAGCAATATTTCAAGAATAGCGCCCGGTGGGCTTGTACACTTACAAAATCTTTCTATTTTCTAAATGCCCTTTAATAGGCTGGTATCTCCGTCTAATTGCCGAGTAACATAAACTTACACAGCGGGCTTGTCAGGAGCCCGGGACGTCAGAGTCCTCCACGACGCGGCGGCGTGAGCGAAGGCCACCCCGCGTGTCCGGGATCCTGGAACATCACTGCTTTCCTTGCCGCACGAGGCGGACCGGAGGTGGTTTGGCGCATCTGCGCCAAGTGCGTCTCCTTCTTCACGGTTCTTTCATCTTGGGACTTCGTGAAACAGGGCTACGGGGCTTGATCTACAGGATAAACCACAGCCAGACCGCTAAGTAGGTGACAGAGCAGTAAGTGCACAGTTCGACCTGAAAGTACCGTGTGGCGTGAGGACAGCAGGGCCGCCATCGCACGTCGCTGTCACTGTCGTCCTGACGGAGCCATTCCCCAGCCGGACGGCGTGGCCTTCCTCGGTCTGCGTCGGCCTCTGTCCAGTCGGGTGCAGTCCGCTCAGTTCTTAGAGTCTGAGACGTACCGTGCGGCGTGAGGACAGCAGGGCCGCCATCACACGTCACTGTCACTGTCGTCCTGGCGGAGCCATTCCCCAGCCGGACGCGGCGTGGCCTTCCCCGGTCTGCGTCGGCCTCTGTCCTGTCGGGTGCAGTCCGCTCAGTTCTTAGAGTCTGAGAAACGGAGAGCAAGTGTTCTGGCCTGAATGGTGTCTCCGAAAATTTGGGACCTCGGAATGTGACTGCATTGGAGACAGGGCCTTCGGAGAGGTGACAGGGTGACGTAGGCCACGGGGGTGGGTCCTAACTCCATGGGACCGGTGTCCTCGGAAGGGGAGGAGGTCAGGACACAGACATGCACAGAGGGACAGCCAGGCGAGGATGCGGGGAGAAGGCTGCTGTGTATGAGCCGGGGGGAGAGGCCGCGGGGGAAGACG
>NW_006440135.1:2144732-2146846 GCF_000325575.1 Pteropus alecto
AGGCAGCTGGGAATGAGGCGGGGGGAGAGGCCGCGGGGGAAGCCGGCTGCGGTGACACCGCCATCTGGGACTTCCAGCCCCCAGACTCGTTGTTTAAGCCGCCCGGTGTGCGGAACGGTGTTCTGGCCCCAGGAAACTACCATGTCAGAGCTGGCTGCTGCTCCAAAGTCACGCGGGTAGGAGGCCTGAGCCCGGACTCCGCTGCGGAGGGGGCGGGCAGGGTTGGTCAGGCGGGCTCAGGGATGACATGGAGGGGTCTGCCACCATGTGGCTCTGTGACATGTGTAACAGTAACAATGACATTTGTGACAAAACGCTGTGCTCTCACGATTCCGCTACCTGACCGTATCGCGCTCACTCTAAGCGTGTCACACTCACTCTTAGCGTGTCACACTCACTCTAAGCGTGTCATACTCACTCTAAGCGTGTCACCAAAGCCACCTCGCTGTTGCTGCCTCTCAGGCCGAGCGACAACAGGATCTGTGCACAGCTCTTCCTCTCAGCCCTTGAATTGGCTGCTTCTTCAGAAAAAACACAGATGTGCTCATTACATGCCTAACACACGCCACGGTGACGAGTCTCATTTCACTCAGGACCCAACTCCAAGGCTGCCCCACACTGACTCCTTTCCGGGATTTATAAAAAGGGAAATTGCGTTGTCTGTCCAAACCCAGCCTTTTCCGTGCAAATTCCTCTTTAAACCTTTGTTCCTGTCTGTGCAAGCCCCATCCCGGCTGATCTCGGAAGCTGAGCAGGGTCGGGCCTGGTTAGTACTTGGATGGGAGACCATCTAGGAAGACCAGGTGCTGTAAAAAATAAAAACAATAAAATAAAAAAAGAAAGAGAGAATAAAAGGTCTTTGCAATCTGTGAGGTCAATCAAGGGTTGCCTCGCCTAAAAAATAAAAATAAAAAAATAAACTTTTGCTCCTGCAGAAGCAGCCCCGGCAGTGGGCCTTTCCGCGCGCACTCAGGACCCTGACTTTGGTCTAAGGTCACGGGACACGTCTGTGGACAGGACACGTCTGTGGGGCCCCGCTTCTCTCGGGAGTGACCAGAGGCTCTCACACGACCTGTCCTGCCTGCCTGACCCCGCAGACGTGCTCGGCATCCCACCGGGAGTCCCTGGTCACCAAGCACCTTCTGCAGGGGCAGCGGGACTGTCCACCCTGGACGCGGCTCCGACCACAGCCCGAGCCACAAACACTGGGGTCTCAGGCTGCTTCTCTCACCGGCGGGGCAGTGCCAGGGATGCAGCCACCATGCCGGCTGTCTGATGGCCTCGGCCAGGGGAGGTGGTCTGGGGAGGTGGCCGGGGAAGGTGGCCAGGGGAGGTGGTCCGGGGCCCTGTGTGGGGGTCGGCGGGGCAAGCGGGGCGAGTCCCGGTGGTGGGGTGGGTGTCCCCAGAGGGACGCGGGGCTGGACCCGGGACCCGGGGCGTCCGGTGAGGGGCG
This sequence comes from Pteropus alecto, assembly GCF_000325575.1. NCBI lineage: Eukaryota > Metazoa > Chordata > Mammalia > Chiroptera > Pteropodidae > Pteropus > Pteropus alecto. The sequence continues at coordinate 2,146,186 of NW_006440135.1, forward strand.
AGGGGCGAGGGCCTTCCCCTCCGGCCCCTCCGGCCTCAGGATGCCTCGTGGGAGGCGTGAGACCAACGAAGCAGGGTCTGGAAACCGTGGCCAGAGGAAGCCGCGGCTGGGGAGGGGACGGCCTTCCGCAGGTCACAGGGCCACATTCGGCGGCTCGGACCATCCTCGGCCCGTCCTGCGCCGCTCCCCGCAGTGTCCCGCTGGCTTCTCTCGGGTCCGGACGTGCCGGGCCTCCCCTCCCAGGCCTGCGCTCTGCGCACGCTGGCGGCCGTGCCTGTCCCCTGGGCTCGGCTGGTCCCTCCTCCACCGCCAGCACTCAGCTTGCGGGTCACGGCTCAGCCCGGCCATGCACCGTGCTTTTGGGGGTGCCCCCCCTGCGCTGTCCCCCACCTTCCCAGCCCCCTTGCTGATCCTGGAGTGCCGCCTGCGACGACTTCGCCCGGCGGCTCCGTCTGTTTGGGGTTTGGTCCTTATGGGCAGGAACCAATTCTGCCGCGTTCACGATGGCCCCCCACACAGGCCAGGCCCCCCGAGCCCCTCCCGCCTGCAGTCACCCCACTGAGCCTGAGCCTGCTTCCTTTCGGGTAACATTTGGCCCTCCCTGATGCAATTTTATGGACTTCACACCCCCCACTGGCCGCACCCACCGGCCGCCCCCACT
>NW_006440135.1:2147362-2155353 GCF_000325575.1 Pteropus alecto
AACAACTCCAGGAGCCACTGCTTCGGGCCGAAGCCCACAGCGTCCTGCTTAGGGGCAGAGGCCCGTGTCTGTGAGAAAGGGAAGGGGCAGTTACCACAAGAGAAGGAGCCATCGCCATTGGTGCAGTGACGCTGGTTCTAAACAATGGTTTCTGAGTCAGGTAGTTATCAGACCCTTAGTCATCATGTCTGCTTTGTTATCTTTGCAAACAGTTCTTTGGGACACAATGCTGCTGCTCGAGGCTTGCCCTAAGGTGATTTTGTGCTCTTTTAACTTTTTAAATATTTGAGGCATAAAATGTGCAAGATGGTTTGCTCTGACATAGCAGCTTTGGCTCTGTTTTAATGTGGTTTCGTCTTCTCCTAACTACCTATTTTTTTTTGTCATCTATCTGTCTACCTATCTATCTATCTATCAATCATCTATTATCTATCATCTCTCTCTCTATCATCTATCATCTATCTATTCCTTCCTTCCTTCCTTCCTTCCTTCCTTCCTTCCTTCCTTCCTTCCATCTCCTTGAAAATGTGGGACAGAGATTCGGACCCTCCATCTGAATGGCTGTGACCACCTGCCTGGAACCCGCTGAGCTTGAAGTCCTCGCCCAGGACACTCCGACCCGATGCCTTTCTTCGTAACGAAAAGAGAACAGAGTGCAGTTAGTGTGTCTAAGGAGACCTGGCATCTGACAGATACTCTGCTTTTCACCAAAACACCCTGACATCCAATTGACGGCTTCTTGGAAACTCGAGGGTGACAATTGTGCGCAGCCCAGGAAAAAAAACCAGTCTGCTGGCAGGGAGCTGCGCCCCTGGACTTGCCAGCCCCGCAGGGTGTGAAGGCACCGCGACTCGCGTCTGCCACTTCAGTCTCGTTCAGTTGGCTGCCCTCCCTCCAAGACCTTCCCTAACCCTCCTCAAAATCCCGTAAACACAGGTATGGCATTTATGGGAGACACGCAGTTAAAAGAGTAGGGGCCAGTTCCCCTTGAACCTCCTGACATCTCAGGGACAGGATTGTGTTGGATGCTGGACAAACAGGGACTCGGGTCAGGATCAGCAGAGATGTAAAGACTGTATGCAGCACAGAGCAGAAAAGAACCCGAAATTTTCCAGGGGAAAAAAAAAAAAAAACATGGGAGAAATGATCTGTTTCCATTGGAAATGCTGGAAATCCTTAAGACCCCTCAGTTACAGGGGAGATTTAGCGCCTTAGCCAGCGATTTGCACAAATTAGTGACATTCTGTTTCAGTGAACGTCCTGAAGTTATTTGAGAAAACAAACATTTGTCTGTTTCCTGTTTGACAAGTATATGGATTAGAGCAGATTGTTGCTTAAAAATATTACCAGTGCAAAAGTCTCTACGCACATTCAGACTCTCACGTTTCAGAGTCGTTTCTGAATGAAGTTTTATAAATTCATTACTAAGCTTCATTCAGTGTCACTTATATTTTGGTTGCTATTGTGACGGAAGATTTTAAACATTTTATTTTCTAATTGCTTGTAATTGGTATATGAAGACACTTTTAATAATTGATTTCGCGTGGATTCACCTCACTGAATCTTTTCATTGATTATAACAGTTTTCGCTCGATTCTCGTTTTATTTCCAAATACAGAATGATATTACCAACAGTCGTGATTTCTAATGCATTTTGGTTTCTACGCTTTTCAGCGTTTGTAACTTTTCTCGTTATTTTTGTACTGGTTTTATTTTACAGAGATTGCTGCTTTGTTATCTAGGTCACACAGTTTCATGTGTAATAAATAAATAAAATGAGAAGCAGCGGCTCGTACTTGTGCAGAAAGTCCCACGCCGTATTTAATACTGAAAGATGTTTTGGAAGCTGTGGGTAAAAAAGAAAAGGCCAACATGATAAAATAGGAACTAGATGAAACTTTTCACCCCTAATTTTAGACAAAACTTTTCATCCCTAATTTTTGCTACGTCTGTGTAGAGTGGCACGGATTTGAGTGAGGATGTTAGCAGGTGAAGAAAATTAAAGCCATTAATTAGAAATTTCCAGTAAAAAAGAAATTATAGCACTTTTAACTATAATTAACATGCCCACAGACACACATGAAAAATACACTGTGACCTGCAAGTATTTTTTCTTAAATAAGGAATAGTTTTTGAAAATTATATATGTTTTGCTCTTTAACCAATCCGATGAATTTCAAATTTGCTCGAGATTAAATTTATTTTGTTTTTAGCACTTGTTTTAGGCAAGTGGAAGGCGTGAGTTTAGATAGCCTGCCCTCTGCAATCAGAATGGACCGTGTACGCAGTTGGCAGTTTAGCGACGGGGGCGTCTTGGTGGGCCTTGACCGTCTGTGCAAACGGAATGCAGGGGTTGTTATCACCCCGAGCAAGCAGATGGTGGTCAATGATTTGTGTACTAGTTCCCTACAGCTGCTGTAATGAATGACCAGGTTTCGTAAATCAGAGGTCAGGTATCCTTTGGGGGGCATTTTAAAGTCTGCCGCAGTTTAATATTTTTTTTTTAGAAAACCAAAGAGTGTTGATGCCACTTTAGACTCTAACGCACAATTGTTAACGTTAGGTTTATCGCTGAGACTTGCATGTGAATTTCTGATCTCTCCTGGATTGTCAGGACCTGGATGCCATCGTCGGGGGGACAGCTCCTGGGCATTGGCCGAAGGTTCTCCTCTTCGGTGCGGTGAGAACAGGCACTCATTTTTCTCATGCCGCTGCAGGTCAGGATGCTCTGTAAGTCACTCCGCATTTAACTACATATTTTTCTTCGAGCTAGATAACTGAAAGGTTAGAATAACATGCAGGGCTCTGAGTCGCCCTCATCCAGTAACCACAGTCCGGCCATTTATCCTTCCTCTGCCCACCTCTGCCTCCCCAACGGGCATCCAGCAGCTGCAGAGGATGCTGCCATAGGGCTGTGCCCCGTCCAGCTGTTCCTTCTTTAGGAAGAAAAGTGAACTCTCCTGGCGATGTTTTGGAATACGCTGCCTTAGTGATGCCAACCGCCGAGTTTTGAGTCACGGAGTGGGCGCAGAGAGAGACACTGCCTTTCCTCTGAAAGCTTGGCCAGGTGACCCCTGCATCACCTTTCGTCACGGGCACAGCTCCTGTTCAGATAGAACAATAACGCACCTTTCGCTTATAGTAACTTTTTAAGTTACTGTTATCGAGAGATGTTTGAAAGGTACGCAGCCCAAAAGGTGTCAGTCACGTCTCTCTTGGGAGTTACTGGGACGCTTAAGTCTCTTTCGTATGATATCCCCGAAAAGGGACGCAGGGATTCCAGCCCGAGAGAGTTAAACACGGTCCAGCGAGAGTGTGAAATGAGATGTCGCTCTGTGAACCGGTGATAGAGTTTTGAAAGAGTTAATCAATGTCCACCTCCCCCTCCCCCACCATCTCCACATTTGGCATCGATTATGAGGTAGACCGAGGGTCAAGAGATGGACACTAAAGTAGCTGCTGTCACTGTGACCAGGCGGTTGGCACAGAACCATCTCTGCAGACGCGGGTCCCTGCTCAGCAGCCCCGAATCACACCCGCGGCCAACGGCAGCCTCCCCTCGCCCTTGAAAACTCCCGACACAGAGGATCAGAGAGTAGATGGTTATTTTGGACAGACTGCCAAACGGAACGGACAGCGAAGGGGCCAGAACAGACCATTCCCCGCCTCGCGCTGCCAATCACGTCATTACAGCGTCTCTAGGTGAACGGCCAGAAAAGAGAGATCAGGTGTGCAAATTAACCTACGAGAACTTCACACGGAAACATAATAAATTTCTCTACTAAATTTGACATCATTTCCTTATATGAATTATTTGGAGAAGTCAACATTCGCATCACAAAAATGGAAAACATTTTCCAGGCTTTCAAACCACCATAATGAAACTGCTCTCCCCGAGCTAAGCAGGGGTGTCTTGGGGACCTCCAAGGGGGAGGCACATGGTAGCAATCAGAATATTGGCCAAAGCATGACGTCGGGGCAGGAGGAGAATGACATACCTACCTGCCTGTGTGTCACTCAGAACAGGAGCCAGGGCTCATGGCACGACCTCGTTTCATTGACTCAAGGTTTAACCTGGAAAAGAGAAAAGGTACGAAACAGGAGAGAATTTACGGAGGGCAAGCTGTCGCACAGGTGAGGGAGAAGCCTGCGTGAGGGAAGGGTGAGGACCCAGAGATGAGCTCCCTCTGAAGCCACTGCGCCCAGGCCGGCAGGTGCCGGGGGTGTAACTGAGCTGAAGCTACCTCGGTGGCTCTTCTTGGGGATGCTGGAGTTACCACACAGCCACTGCTCGAGGCAGACAGAAGGACGATGAAGCTGGCTCGTCCCTTCCCTCCACCTTCCAGTCTCCCCCCAGTGCCTGGAAGACCCACAAGCAGCCAGGAGCAGATGGACCAGGAGCTGGAGAGGTCAGCTCAGACCTATCCCTGCAGCTCGAAACTGAGGCACCGGGCAGGGGGCCAAGCGTCTGGAAGTCAAAAACAGGAAGAATGATTTTTCATCCCATTTTAAATCAGGGAAGCATGTCATAGTTTAGAAAGATTTCCGTAATCATGCCTATTTTGCTTAAATGGATCGAAAGTGGAAAGTTTCAATAACTTGGAAAACAGAAGAATATAAAAAGCAGAGCAGTTTAAGGTACCTTAGAGAAACAGTATAAACCCTGTGAAGCTGCAGAGGTTTTGAGAGTTATATAACATAACAGTGAAATGCAGTGAAATATCATCTCAATTAGATGTTAAATTAAAAAAAAACAGATGCTGGACGTGGTTCCATAGCGTAGCGGTGAGCACATCTGCTTCACGTGTAGAAGGTCCCGGGTTCACGCCCCAGTGGAGCCACGGTCCATGGTCTACGGCCATGCCACCCTGAACAAGCCCGATGTCTGATCTCAGAAGCTAAGCGGGTCGGGCCTAGTTAGTACTTGGATGGGAGACCACCTAGGAAGACCAAGTGCTGTAGGTGTAGATAATAATAAATAAACAAACAAACAAATAAATAAAGGATGCTGTCTATTCTACTTGGAATTGAAAAAAAAATGCAAAGTGTAAATTTTTTTACAGGCTTCTCAATATTTAATGTATTTAAACGACAAAGATTCTTGTAACTGACTAAATATTTGTGTCCCCCTGAAGTCCATATATTGAAACCCTCCCCTGCAATGTGATGGTATCAGGGGAGCCTTTGGGAGATCATAGCGTCAGCAGAAGTCAGGAAGGTAGAGCCCCCATGAATGGGATTAGTGCCCCTTAAGAGCTGGGGGCAGCTGGCTCTCTCTGCTCTCCAGCAGGTGAGGGCACCATGAGAACTCAGCATCTCAGAAGTGCACTAAGCCAGGCCACGCCGGCACCTCGACCTTGGAGTTCTCAGCCTCCAGAACCACGAGAGATAACTTTCTGCTTTTAATACGCCACCAGTTGATGGTATTTGGTTGTAGCTGCCTGACCCGTCGAGACAATCTTCTCCTTGAACTAACGCTAATCAGGATTCTCTGGCCTCTTTGCCAAGGAACCCCCATCCTTGGGCATGTCCTCAAGAGACCAAGTTTAGCACAAACCCTGCTAAGTCAGTTTAGCCAAAATCCTCCACTCTGGGTCTCCGATGACCCTTGACACCTGACGAAATTCCTCATCTTCCATCATCCGCCGGGGGTGTCTGGTCACTATGGCTGCCTTCAGCAAGAATCGGCCCTTCCCTAATGCTTCCTCTTAGTTTTCAATCCACTGACCCCCTCCCCTGCTCCTTGGCTATAATTTTTTTTTCTTTGCTGTGTTTGGGGTTGAGCTCAGTCTGTCTCCTCTGATGCAAAACCCCATTGCGACAGTCCTCATACCTGTCATGATACTTTGAATAAAGTCTGCGTCATGAATAACTTTTTCTTTGACATATTTTCTTTGACATAAAATATATCATAGAACTTAGCTTCTGTAATTTATTCTAGGTATCATTATACTAGTTTAGAACATAATTTAAATGCTATCGTGTGGTATAATTAATCAATCATAAGTATTCCTCACACACTTAAAGATTAGAAGAACAAATCCATGAACGTACACGTCGAAATGCCACTTTTAAAGCGCCAACAGGAAACAAGACGTCAACCTCAAAAGCGACCGTATACGTAGAATCACATGATTTTTTTTTAAAAAGTGCCAAGTCATTTCATTGGAGACAGAAAGGTCTTTTCAATACATAGTTCTGGAACAATTAAATATGTAGGAAAAAATAAACCTTGATCCTTTGCTCACACCAATTAAAATTTTTACTTGAAATAAATCATGGATTAGAATATAAAAAATTATAATCATATAGACAGAATCATAGGAAAATATATTTCCAACTTTAGGTTATATAAAGATTTCATAAAAAGGTGGGAAAAGCATTAAACATCAGTAAAATTGAATGAATTAGTTCAACTTTATCAAAATTAAAAATGCGGCTCTTAAAAGACACCATTAAGACAATATGAAAAGTTTGGTAGGCAATTTTTGAAATATGTATATTTGATATGCGCTTATATTCAGAATATATATAAATCGATACCACAGAGTCAGAAATCTAATAAAACAAAATATTTGAATAAAGTCATCAGCTAAAAAATATCAAAAGGCAGATAATGGCAGAGTAAGTAAAAGTAAAAATTATAGAACTAATTGCTCTCTATCAGAGACATTTTAGATTCTGTAAAAGGATGAAAATGTGCGTATCATGCAAACATATATTCCATGTCTATATTAAATGTTAGACAAAATAAGAGAAAATTATCGTTAGAGACAAAAAAAATATTTCAAAATGACAAAAGGGTTAATTCATTAGAAAATTATAACAACAAACAATTTTAAACTTACGAATCTAACACTAAGCAGATTAGAAAATTACATGGGTCAAAATCTTACAGAACAGAAGGAGAAATAGAAAAGTTAACAACAGCTGGAGACTTCGATAACCCACCTCCATAATCAATACCGACCGATCAGGAGAGCGACAAGGTATTAGAAGACGCAAATAGCACTATGAACGGATGGGATCTAGCGACCACCTGCAGAACGTGCACCTGACACACAGCAGAACGTGCATGAAACGGTCTGTAGGACAGACCTATGTAGACAGCAGGATGCATCGTTGCTGTCGAAATGCAGGCTACGTTTATTAGTTGTCCAGGCACTAACTTGTTTGTTTTAATAATATTTTTGTTTATTTTTACATAATAATAATAATAATAATTTACTTTTACTAAAATAAATGGTCTTGGGCATCTTAGTAACAACTGCTCTGAGAAAGCATTGGGAACAAGGGGCGTTGTTCACCTTTGGAGCATCGTGCCTGCTACCCAAAAAGCACACCTGTACTCGTGGATCTCCCGGCAATGCCACCCATGTCTGATGATGGCTGCCGTGTGTGTTTCATGCAGCTGTTTCTTGGGAGCAAACTATAGCAACACCTTCCTGCTTCCGCGTAAACCGGATCTGCTTCGCACAGCTGTTGGAAGCACCATGTTAGATGAGGAAAAATGTAGATGCACCTGTGTGCGACAGCCAGCGGGCTGGGGGGCTGTCCGTAAGGTAGGGAGGCAGCAAACCTTCGTATCGCCCTCCAGGCGGTTGCCACAGCCTAACTCAAGCCACAGAACTGCCACGGTAACCCCTAGAGCATCACCGACATCTCCGGCGAGTTTTCGTTTGTTTATTGTTGCAGGAGTGCATTTATTCTATTCTGTTGGTTAGAGTTGCTGTCTTTCAATTCGACTGGTTGTAGTGGTTTTTTGAGAGGATCCCGTTAGGACACACACACACACACAAGCACACACGCGCGCGCACACACACACACGTGCACGCGCACACACGTGCACACACATACATGCACACACACACGCACACGCACACACGCACGTGATGGGAAAGCCGTCGTGGCTGTGATGTGCAGAATCTCATTTCTTGCTCTCTCGTGTCAGTCCAACACCGGTTTTTGGTGGGTGGGTAGCTCTTCCCCAA
>NW_006440135.1:2155388-2163643 GCF_000325575.1 Pteropus alecto
TCCCAGGGTGCCACGCTTCTCTAATCAAGTCGGTGGGGTCTAGGGTGGGAGGCCTCATGGGATAGGACTCAGCGTTTTGTCGAGTGCTGTACCCCACGTCTACTCATGACATTGGCTTAGACATTGTCATTGGCGTGGCCACATCCGAGCGCCGAGGACCCCGTAAAATGCCATGCCACTGTGCGCTCAGGATGAAAATGACATGGATTAAGTGAATAACTCACCTGTCCGCCACACCCGGTTCAGATTCTTTACCACGTCCTAACAAATGACGTGATAAAAAAACCTCAGTCCGTTTTCGTTTTGGTTTCTCCAGAAAATATATCCAGAGACCTGGGCCAGGTGACCCTTACAGGGTGTCATTTAACCCCGAGGTTCAGTGCCCAATAAACCAAGTTCAATAATCGTTTACTGCAAGGGCGTGTAGGGCGCTCGTCCCCAAACACAGACATAACAATCACAAATTTGCATAACTTAGTCTTGATTTTTTTTTTTTTTACGTTTTTGCAATTAGAGGAGAGAAAAGAGAAGCAGAATTTAAAATTTGCAGCAGGCTTGCATGGCGAGTCTCGTATTTGGTTTGGCACAAGTAAGTGGATGTCTGAGAGACCTGATGAAGTTCTGGAAGCATTCTCAAAAAAAAAAAGAAAGAAAAGAAAAGCCAGCCAAGCCCACGTTTTTCCGGAACGTATTTGTAAGCAGTTCTCCCTTTGATCTACAAGGGGGCTACTCTGAATCAGCCATGGCCTTCTCACCTCGACAGACCAAAGCACTAAAGTGCTGTGCTCAGCTCGTGCAAAAGCCTAAGTTCACGTTAGCTAGTGTGTCTGGAAAGTGAAAGGCCTGGTGAAAATAGGCGCCAGCTGTGAGGCTGTCCACACTCGTCCACAGTCCACAGGCTGCATGGCGGGGGCTTGCACCCACCGGCCGGGGTCTAAGCCGCTCTCGTCCCGTTGAACAGTGTGTGCTCGTGAAGCCCCAGACTAAACAGCGTGCTCAACGGCAAAGCAAACGGACACACACAAAACAGATTTGTTGAGTAATATAAACACCAGCTTATGGTCGCCAGTTTATAAAACAATAAAACCAAACGCTAAGCACGACCTTGTTAAAATGTGCTGTGAACGTTTTCCATTTTACTTTATTACATTACTAGTTTCAAGTATACGACACATTGGTTAGACATTTATATAGTTTATGAAACGATCTCCCTGATGACCCTGTCTACGCCCGGCCATTGCACTACTGCCGACTGCGTTCCCTCTGCCGTGCTCCCCGTCCCCGTGACCATCTATCAGCTACTGAATTGTACTTCTTTAACCCTTCACCCCATTCTCCCAGCCCCCCAGCCCCTCCCCTCTGGCTGTCACCAGATTGTCTTCTATGTTTGTGAGTCTACCTTTGTGTTTTTGATTAGTTTGATCTTTTTGTTCCTTAGATTTCACATATAAGTGAAATCATATGGTATTTATCATTCTGTGTCTGACATACTTGACTAATCGTTATAAGCTTCAGGTCCACCTACGTCATTTTGACTGATAGGATTTCATTATTCTTTAGCGATTTTTTTTTTTTAGGTGAAGCGATCCTTGGTTGACCTCACAGATTGCAAGGACCTTGTCAGCTTACAATCCCTTATTTTTTTATTTTGTACGCCTACAGCACCTGGTCTTCCTAGGTGGTCTCCCATCCAAGTACTAACCAGGCCCGACCCTGCTTAGCTTCTGAGATCAGATGAGATCGGGCTTGTTCAGGGTGGCGTGGCCATAGACTTCTAGTCTATTGATGGGCATTTAGGTTGCTTCCATATCTCGGCTATTGTGAATAGTGCTGCCGTGAGCATAGGGGTGCTTAGATCTTTACGAATTATTGTTTTGGTTTTCTTTGGCTAAATACCCAGAAGCGCAATTGTTGGGTCAAAAGGTAAATCCATTTTTAATTTTTTGAGATCAGTATGCTGTACATTGTAAAAAAATCACTCATTAACCATCGGTCATACTGAATCCTTGGATGACTGGCTCTATTTCTGCCTGTCACTCAAAGAGAGGCTGCAGATCCATGGGGAAAAACAAACAAATACACAAACACATAAACACACAAACAAAAACACTCTTCTAATGTGAGATGTCTGAGTGAGTCAGACACAGTGCCCTCCAGAATTTACAATTTTACTCTTATTTAGACGTTAGGAGATCAAACAGGATGTGTCAGACTGGCTATAGAATATGTAGTCACGAGGGAATGTGCTATGGGTAAATGAGATCGGGTGGGTGCTAACTCTACCTCACTTTCAAAATGGAAAATAAAATTAAATACTGGAGAGAGTTCGAGTTGCTGTCCTTCTAACACAGTGGAATTTTCTGGATTCCTGGAATCACAACACGGTGGTGGCCATAAATGTTCTGTTGTCACATTTATCTGACTTGGGCGAAGAGAGCCATTGGTGAGATATTTATTTGATAAATTGATGTATCCCCAATCATTTTTACAGAAATAATGTAACGCAGCTAACAAAAATACATTCGACATAACAAAATAAAATAAATAACACTTAAAATTGATAAACGAGAAACTAGATAAACAAAAGATGGAGCCAGAATACATCAAATTACTTCCACTTTGATCACTCCCTATAGGAGTATTATCCATATTTGAATTTTGGGGGAAAAAGGCTCAACTTTCCAGGTGGCACACAGTGGGCATCCGTCGCTCTTGCCTACTGTGCCCAGGGCTCCTGACCCCAACTTTCCCCTTCTCGCCTTCCCTTAAATCGACTCTTGCATCTGTGAACTCTCCCTCTCCGTGCTGGGGATCCCCCAGGCTCGATGATTCATTGGAAGGAATCGCAGTGCTCAGAAAAGCTGTTAGCCTCACAGTCGCAGTTTACATCATTGAAAGGATCCAGGGTAAAATCAACAAACAGGAAAAAGACATGGGTGACCTCCAGGAGAAATGTTGTTGTCCCAGAATTAATTATATCGCACCTTTGTTTTTAAGACTCATTGTATCGTATCACCGTTTTTTCTCAGATGGCTTTACAGCGTCCCAGGAGACAAAGACAAAGACAATCATGTCTATGATGGATGAGAAAATTGAAACGTGGAATGTTTCACTTAAAAGTCCCTGGTCAGTAATGAAAGTGAGGATAAAGGCCATATACTCATGCTGATCGTAAGTTATTTATTTAACCATAAAACCGTTTGATCGTAAGTTATTTATTTAACAATAAAACGATTTGATAAAACGCTAGATATGTGGGTGAGAAAAGAATCTGATTCAGCCCAGCGAAAGGTCCGGCGTGAAAATTGATGTGAAAACTGTAATGTGGCGTGTGCTGTAATATCAATGTTGCTTATTATTATCTCTTTATTTGCAACTTCCACAGAAACATACAGAGCGCCTACGATATTCTAGGTGTATGTTGAGGATAGAGTATAAGATACGTGATCCCTGATCCTTAGACCTTGCAGTCTGGTGAAAAAAGCCATATTAAAACACGAATACTTAATTATTATTATTATCGTACAGAAACGATAATTATTATTTCCTGTGGGAACGCAGGAAAAATGTGTCCCTGTTGACGATGGAGCCATGGTATTTGTGCTAGTAGAACGGGACAGGGACCTACCTTACGCACGCAAGGACCTGGCTATAGGTACCACCCGGGTTACTTTGGACAAAGCGTGAGGGGCGGGCTGTGAGGGCTCTGGGCTCTTTTTCAGCATTGACTTCCATTCACTCCCAGGAAATCCATTTCTTGAATACTCAAGCATGTGAACAGGAATACGTGGATTCGTCTGAGTAATCCCGAAGCTTATGTCTCACACTGTCCCTAAGAAGCCCTTGACAGTGGGAGGGGGGTGCCCAACACCTGTAGGATAGGCTCATTCTCCAGCGCACAGAGCACCCGCTGCCTGCGAACAGTGTGGGCGCAGAGCGCACGTGTGTGATCTGGGGTACGCTTCAGCCTAGGAAGATTGCTAATTTTGTAAGCAGACTACTTATGCCTTTACTTGTGACGTCACCCAAAGGGATGGCGGACGTTGAGAACGGGAGGAGTGTGAAGCGGGCTCATCCCTGCGTGCTCGCCGTCTTTCCACCGGGCCGGAGGAGCTGCGAGCCAGACTCCCGCCCCGTCCGGGCTGCGCCGTCCTGCTGCGAACTTCCTATGTATTCCAAACATACCTGTCGCCCGTCATTGGTGTGGCGCTGTTTATTGTAGGAGACTGGCATATATCCTGGAGAAACGTCTGACGCCCTTTGAAATAGAGGATCACCCCCAAGACCATGACATAGTCGCCCCTCCAGGATCATGCTTAAGTTTTTTCAATCCAGAACTGTGATCTGTAACAATTTTTTTTTTTTTCTGAACTTGAAGAAATATTAAAAGTGTCAGAGTCCACCTTTATCTTTGGTATATATAAAAATCAGATTCCACTATTCCTACTTTTTTTTCTTACGATATTTCATACACGTTTTCTGTGTTGGTCTTTGATTAAGCTGCTGCCAACGAAGTACTTCGGTCCTTTTTCCACTCAGTGAGTGTGACGTAGAGCAATGATTCTCAAACTTCGGCATAGAGCAGAGTCACCTGGAGGCTCCGTAAGAGCCGCTGACACCCAGTGCTGCAGCCCGTCTCCCACCTGGTGTGGACAGCCTTACCAGCGAGGTCTGGGCGCCATCCACACCGCCGTCTGCCACATGGCAGGAGCACAGTATCTTTTGGGTCACCTCCCATCAGACTTTGCTGTTAACCCTATGAAAAACAGAGAGAGTGTTAAAAGGCACCAAAACATTATAATAAAAAAGAACCAATTGCTGTTCACGTAATTAAATGTTAAATCTTGGAGCAAAATAAAATAAACACATTCAGTTTTTATCTAGATCGCACCAATATAATAGCAAAATTAATAGCTACTTGTTGGCATGGATACCTCCCTTAACCAAACAAGTCTCGCAAGGATATGCCAACTTCAGATCGACTGAGATTGCCGTTTTAAATCGCTGATAAATTTCCCAAATGCAAGATTTTCCTCAAAGAGTCCTTCTGAAATTTTAAATTAAAAAAAAAAAAAAAACCCCTCAGATTGCTTGACCTAAATGGCATTAACGAATCGACCACACACCCTATTCAAAAACACAGGGACGCAGGGTCTAAGAGGTTGCATTGCAGGGTGATGAAGTAATGTCAGAAACAGAGTCCACTCCACCCAGTCGCCTCTCTCTCAGCTTCCGCCTTGGCTTACAGGTGGCTGCCAGAGGGACGGGAACCAATTACCGAGAAACATTCCAAACAAGTCAGGATCTTGGAAAAGTAGCTGGCATGGGAAATTATTCCAGCTCAGGTCCCTCTGCGAGTCGCATGTCCTCGCCCGAAAGGAACATGCACGTGGTGTTTTTCTTATGTGTCTTGATAGTTTTCTTTCTCAACTTTGCCATAAAATGTTCAAGGAATTATTTATGTTTCAATTAATAATGACTACTGTAATTAAAATTAGTTTTATAGGTTGTGAATAATATGATTCATGAGAACAAATAGAGTATTTAACACACAGATGTGACATTGCATTTCTCATGGACCTTGTTTATAGATGCGGATTTCGAAGATGTAATCTTTTAATTACGAAAAACCCACCCCGTTCCGTGTTTTTACACTTATTTCTTTACCTTTATTCTTCAGAAAATTCAAGTGAGAAAAATAACTTTCTAAAAAATTTCTTTCCGGAGAAACCCTCCCCTTCATTGTCCACCAGCAGATGGACTCACCTGATATCTGAAGAGTGAATAGAGAATAAGAAAGAAGTCTGGATCCACTCTTGGGGGCCTTCGTGATATTAAGAGAGGACAAAGAAGAGCCAGCCCCTTGGCCACGTGTTGGTTCCATGCCCTCTGCCGTAGGGCTGCATTCAGGCTGGGCGGCACAGAGGGGCCAGCGCGAAGGGTCTGCAGCCCTCGGAGAAGGGGGCAGCAGGACAAAGGGATCGGACCCTCTTGGAAAGAGCAAGACTTTGGCCCCACCAAAGCTGCGACTCCAGGCCTGTGGGTGTGTGCAGGGCGTGTGCAGGTGTGATACAGCATCATTTTTCTGTGAGTAAACGCTGCATTGTGGGAGACCGGCCAGGTGAGGGGAGGACGCAAATACTTTTCCAATGTCGAAATTAAGAAAAAGAATTGTAGAGCTGGCGGACCAGTCAGTTCGACATTGGTCATGGGTGATAACGAGGAAGTAGTTATGAACAGGCCGATGGGCACTTAGAAGGGAGCAGTGGTCACGAGACGCAGCTCAGTGGGTTCCACAAAAGTGTGGGTTTCTCTACGTGATGGTGAATCCCCTTTGCTGGGTTCGGGGTCCGTGAAGACTAATGACGAGCGACACCTGTTGCCAAGGAGCATGTTCCATCCACACGTCAGGACACGTCAGCCGTGGTCTCCTACTTCACCCGTGCGAGAAGCTGCCCCTTCGATGTTCTCGTGCCCCATTCAACAGGTCGGAGCTGCCCCCGAGGTCCACTCCAAGACCACCAGGAGTTAATGGCTGTCAATCAAAGGAGAAGAGCTCAAAGCTCATACAATCATGTCTCGTTCCTTGTCATGTGTTAACCTCCGTTCAGTGGTTTGGGTCAGGGTACACACACACGCACGTGCGCGCACACAGACGCCACACGCACACGCAAAGCCATGCTTTTAGGATTTGCACATGGTAGAAACCTGGGTTGAGGTGTTAATTGATATAGCAGATGACAGAATTGAGCTTCGGAATTATTCAGAACGAGAGGACTGGGGCCAGGGAAGCAGAATGAAATTTAAATGAGCCGTGTAAACTTAGGGGCCCCCAGGAATTCATGCGAGTTGCGTGTAAGTTTGCCAGCAATCAGAGAGAGCTTTATACATTTTCCAGATTAATGCTCACAAAACCGGAGTGTGCGTTTACGGAAGGCCTAGCGTTTTGATTTTCGGGGCCCATGGGGACAGCTCTGGCTGTTCACACCCATAGCAACACGGCTTCCGTTTTTACACACCCACAGAGAATGCTTACAGTGAAGAACATGGGGACGAGGGGGAGACCACCCACTAGGAGAAGCCCTCAGGTCACCTCGGCTGATGGAACTTGAACAGGAGCAGAAGCGTGGGGACTCGGACCCATTGTCCCACGGGTCACAGTGTGCACACATCGATGCGCTTTATTGAAATCAGATTGTGACTTAGCTTTAAGAAGTGTGCGTGTGTACAAACCTCCCCTATGAGGTGGCGAGGCACTTGTCAGGAGGCCTATTCAAGGCAAGGCCGGCCATATCTGGGACAAGGTAGAGCGAATCCAATGAGAGGGCAGGGACACAGGATTGGACAGGCGGGTCTCAGGCCCTTCCAGCTCCAAGGCTAGCGGGGTATAGTGAGCTCAGCATCAGGTTTCGGTGAGACTCGGTCTCATCACGGCCTTTTCTCTCTTTGCTTCTAGCTGTTCCCTGAGGCGGCTCGTTGGAGTTGAAGTCATGCTTGTCTAGCTTCCAGCTCTGAGCTCGGAAAGCACGGGTTCTGGAAACCCGATGAAAATTTCTGTGGACAATTAGTAAAGGAAGTTTAAATCGTAATTGGCGATTTTTTAAATTGCTTCCATAAGAAAGAAACAACAATTTTTTTTTTTCTGGATAAAATAAAACGTAGAATAGAAGGAAAATGTAGTAGATGAAAACTTGATGGATTGAAGACGACGTGAAACTCATTTTCTCGCACTCTCTTTATACATGAGATAACAGTTGCAAAATATTTTGAAAGTATGAAGTAGTAACTATAACAGTGTTTTATGAAGCCCGGTATAATTTAGTAACGGATGACAGGAAATGCAGTAATCCCGCCACATGTCACCTCTGAGGAATGAACTTGCAGGCTACATCAGAATTCTCGGTCTCGGTTTACTCCTTTCTCAGAAGGGAGAATGAGGAGCGAGGACAAGTGGCCACGTGATTTGTTGGTGTCCTCGTCCGCTTGGAATTTTAGGGTGCCGCCTGCTCCACACTCGGGCGGCCGCCGGGGAGGCCCCACCCTTCCTTCGGCCCTTCGTCCATCCATCATCCCTCTTGCTCATCGCCGCTCTGTGCCACACCTTCGATGCGCGTTTCCTGTCTGTTCCTCTCGTTTTCACGGTGTGGGCGACGGTCCACACCTTCTGAGGCTGGCGGTTTTTGAGGAAGACGCATTCGAAGAAGACGAACGGCGAGACCATTGCTTCGGGTGGAGAGAGCCACAAAACGGGGACC
>NW_006440135.1:2163700-2177398 GCF_000325575.1 Pteropus alecto
TCACGGGCCCGGCAGCCGGAGCCACGGTGCCCGTGACGAGTGCTGGGGGGTCGGGGCGGGGGGCTCCACACCGTGCTCCTCATGGTTCGCTTTAAGCATCCCTGACTGTTCATAGAGTCATCAGCAGAGCGGGGACCCGGCGCAGCTGTCCCGGGCAGGGACCACATCGCAGCACTGGGGACAGCGAGCTTCCTCTCTGGTATGAAAACCATACACCCTAAAATACCAAGAACACATCGTACAGCAGGTTCCGCTTAGATGGATGTGTTTCCTCGGGTTCGCTGGCACTGGGGGAGCATCACTGAGTCCGGAGCCGAGCGCGGCGGTGCAGAGCGAGCCCACGCCGAGGGAGCTTGAGGGGACAGAGACGTTGAATCGCGAGCGTTAGAAATGTCCCCTCGACTCGAACCTCATTCGAACCGATGTGCAAAACGATAGGAAGAAACAGCGCCGAGCACATTTTACTAGACTCGCTCACGCGAAGGGTCTGGAACGGGTAGAGCTGGGGTCGCTGGGGGTCTGAGCGCAGGGGCGAAGGGCGTCGGGGAGCGAACACCTGCGCTCGCTCTCGCCAGTGTAAAAGCGGGAGCGAATGCGGCCGCCCCAGACCCTCCCGCACGTCATTAACCGCATAGATTTTACGTCCGGCTTTGTTTTTTTTTCTTTTTGAGAATTTTTGACTACGCCTTTGTTTAATTCCAAAGAGGCAGTTGGGTTGGGAACGGTCCTTGTCAGCGGTTAACTGAGAGTCTGTAGTTCTTGGAGGTGCCAGAGCTCGTGAAGCGGGCTTGACACCGGTACGTTAGGGAAGAGGACTATTTGAAAGGCATGTCTATACTGCTTGGGGTTACGCAGCCGTCTACACCCCACATCCCGCAGCTGCTTTTGCACGTTAAGTTCGCCTTCTGCTCCCCGCTGCTGCTCATCCGTCTGGCGGACTCCGCGGGTCACAGCTTTGCGTCGACCGTGCCCTCCACCGGGAGCGCCATCTCCCCGAGCCCCCCAGAGACACTCGCCTGTGCTTCAAGTTCTAGTTCAAATGTCACTTCTGTGATTTTTCTTTTTCCTCTGCTGCCCAGACACGGGCAGAAGCAGTATCTCTGGGTGTTGAGCGACAAGCTCTATCTGGCCTCTTCCTCCAGCCGCTGCTAAAGGGGTTTTCGCGTCCCCCCTCGGAGGGCCTGGCGTGTTCAGGGACCGGACCACTTTCCACTTACCGTGGTAGCGTCAGAACCTGCAGGTTGTCACACAGTGGTTGTGTGGAAAGTCCGTGTGGACCTGCGAGGCCTGAGGAAGCGTGTCATCTGCAGATTCTGCAGCGTCCACTGTCACCGGCAGAATGAGGTGGCCTCTTCTCGGCCGCCGTGCCTGCTCCCCATGCAGGCGCCCCCCTCCGCTCCGTCCTTCCCCGACGCTGGCGCTGGCTCTGGCCAGTGTCCTGCTGGTGCCTCCGGGCGGGCGCGGTGGAAACGGTCCACCCCGGACGTCGGGCTTCGGGCCCTGTTCCTTTTCCACGGGGGTCTGCGGCTCTTCACCCCTATTTGATCGCAGGGTCAAGTGTTCAGTTAACTAAAGTGAAGCCGAATTAAATGCTTCTTTTTCAAGAGCTCGACTGGATCGTGACCACCGGGCAATCACTGCAGACTCCCCGTCGGGCCCGTACCCCACAAAGTCCAGCGGTGACTACTCCCCAGAGGCTGAGATGCAGCCGCTGTAAGGTAACCTGGGTGACCTTTCAGGAGCGCTGGTTTGGGAGACACTACCGAGTGTCGGGTTTGTCACACACGGCTCACGTCTCGTTTCATCCTCTGAGACAGATGCAGACGAAGGCAGGGGGTAGGTGTGGGCACAGCAGGTGCGGGCGTGGGCGCGGGCCTCCACGCAGGTTTAGTGGGAAGCTCATCCGAAGCACTCTCGGATCTTAAAATGCCACCTCCATTCGTGGCCTCACTTGTAGGGCAGCCGCAGGAGTGCACGCAGCCGGGACCGGCTGGTGTCACTGCAGGGCACTGCCCACACGTTAGGAGTCTCTCTTAATGGGGGACCTAGGATGTGTCATTAAACGTGGCCGGGAGGAGATCGCTCCCCATGGGTGTGACCCAAGCCCAGAGCCTAACCACGGCTTCCCTCCTGAGCGCAGAAGGCACACCTCGCAAAGCAGGTACAAGTCCATCCGTTAAGACGATGACGCTGAGTGGCTGAAAATCAAATGTCAGCTCCTATCCTAGCTGCCGACAACTGGGATGTTTTCCTGGGGCTTCTCCACTTCGTCCCCAGGCATCTTTTACTGGGGTTTTTTTTCTTTGCCAGCAGCTTGTGGACCCTATGAGTTAAACAGTCTTACTCAAGTGGTTTAATATAGTAGAGGTTGAAATAATCTTAAAGCGAAGTCGTGAATTTTTGGTGGTTTTTTTAGGCTAAAGGAGACGTTATTTCTCGCTGGTCTGTAACTCTTGATGCAAGTGCTGGTGTTTGACAAATTCTTTGTAGTTTTTATAATGAAAAAAAAAATTGGCTGAGATTGATAGACTTTAGGAGCCAACATTGACCAAAGCTGTGAATAACCTTACATTCAGGATGGAAAATTATGTCTTTACTGGGCTCTATTGCTGACCAAACCCCAAATCTTCAACTATCCAGCTTAAAGCTTCTAATAGAACATTACAGGTTGCTTTTAATAGAATTTGTTAACATATCGTAACTTTTGACCATATATATTTTAACATTTTTCAATTTTTTTTAATGACATGAATATTTGGTAGCTCAAAGCATTCCTCACAGTCATTTAGGACATCCTTCCTGAAGAACTGGAGGCTTAGGTGTTTACAGCCTGCCTTTAATTATAAGATGTGTATTGTCATTTTCAAGGACTCCCATTATAATTATCAAACACGACACAATTAGAAGAAAAGTGTGTTAATTGTATTTTGCTGCATAACAGATTACCAGAAACTTAACAGCTTAAAAACTACCATTTATCAGCTCATAATTTTCCAGGTCCGAAGTCTCGGCCTGGCGTGGCCGATTCTCTGCTCGGGTTTTATGAGGCTGAAGTCCAGGAGTCAGCCACATCACATCTCTTTCCAGAACCTCTGGGGAAGAATTCACTTCCAACATCCTTCAGATTGTTGGCAGAATTTAGTTCCGTGTGGCTGTATGGCGGAGGTTTCTGTTTCCTACTTGGCTGTCAGCTTGGACCCTTTGTCAGCTCTGAGAAGCCATCCCCAGGCCTCGCCATGTGGACCCTCCATCTTCCACGCCAAAGCTGGAAGGTTTTCTCTCATCAAATCTTACTCATTCCTTCAAATTTCTTCTTCCAGGAAAAGCTCGGTTCCTTTTAAGGATTCAGTTGATTATGTCCATCCCAACAAAGATAATCTCCTTCTCTTCAAGTCAACCGAAATTATATAAATTATAAAAAAATTATATAAAAAAATCTCTTCACAGCAGTACTTAGAATAGTGTTTTATTGAATAACTGGGTGATGATGGGCAAATGCCAGGGATAAACATCTTGGGGGACTTCTCAGAATTCTGCCCACCACAAAAAAGAAAAAAAAAATGACCACATAGGTTACATACTCATCAATCATTTTATTTCGCACATATTTGCTGATTACCTTCCGTAAACTAACCACATCCTGACCGCAAGGCAGAATTCTCAAGAGCTTACCAGTTCACAGTATTGCAAGCACAAAGGACATATAAATAAACAGTGATTACATTGTATAAGAAATGTTATACTCTCTTAAGTACACACCATTAAGTGTTAAGTACTGGTATAACAAAAACAAAAATGATATTAAACACGCTAAAAAAGTTAAACCAAAAGTATTCGATGATTAATAAGAAAAGAAGTGGGAGGAATATAAGGTTTCTGGCAATTAATTGGGAGCCAGTATTAGAAATTGAGCCAGTAACTAGAAAAAAGGATTTAGAATGTGAGATGGATGTGGAGAAAAATAATACGTCCTCCACTTGACAGGCCGGGATGGAAGTGCCAATAAGATGCTCAGGAAGATGATTTTCTGAGGGGCGTCCTCGCCTTCGAGGGAGATTCGGGCTGGAACATGTTTACGTCGACTTGGAGGGAAAGTAGAGAAATGACAAAGATAGTTAGGATGGAATGTCAGACAACACTAGTATTTTTCTTAGACTTGAATATTCGTGGATATTTGTTTCGTCCTCCGACTCGAAATTTCTTTCAGTTCATGTTATCGTGACGTTGCTTTTTCTCTTCTCCAACATTCCCCAGGTCCTACCGTATTCAGTGTAGTGACTGGTCCGCAGTAGCCGCTCCGTGACTGTTTGTTGATGGGTTAACGATAGACTTGTAAATCAGACTATCCCAGATGGTTCCTTGAGCGTTCAAACTGTGCCAATTCCTTATGCCAGATGAGATAATGTATTTGAAAGTATCGTCAACTTAAAATCACTTTAATAATAGAAGTTTTTATAAATAGTGGAAACCGATACAACTAGTCCAGAACAAATGGTAAAACGAGGGGGGCTCCGAGGCTCCCCGGAGTTTCGCTAGCGAAGGCACCCGTTTCAAATCAACGCAAGCCTGGGACACGAGATACTTAATGGCGGGGCGGGTATATTACCGGTACGGGTGGCGAAAATTGGTCAGAACCATTGCCTCCTGAAGCGGAGAATCTTTGAGATGGCCATTCTCTCCTCTCAGGGAGCCCTCAGGAATGTTCTCGGGGCTGGAGTTTGAGCAGAATTTATATATATATCAAATGAGAATCCTGATGGCAACCTAGAATTATTCTGTCTGTAAGGAACGCCCCAGGATAGTCGATAATCTAAATCCAAATCTAGAAGGAGAATCACCTCGGGGTGATCTTAGGCTGCCAGGTGCACAGCTCCGCCCCCCGTGGAACACCTCCTGCTTCCTCTTGCAGTCATGCCCTTAGCGTCCAGCTTCTCAGAAAGAAATGGGTGTCCTGAGCCCTCCGATGATCGCTTCTTGATGGGCAACTAGCGTTTCCTCAAGTACATTCTCAGCCAGTCTGCCATCTACCAAAGTTTCAGCAAGCCTGGGGCTCTGACCGTATGTCTTTATAGAGTAATCACGCTATAAGTCATCAATCTACGGCGTCACCAATCCTGTATAGATCGCCCGGTCAACTAGATGCTTAATAATACATTCTTTGCATGTTTGTTTCCTCTGGTTTCGTTTTTAATCTCATCATAATTTAATGGATCGCTCAAACCCTTATAAGTACTTCAAAAGAAAATGCAGGCTTTGAACTGGGTCGGGGGAGGTAGCTGAAGATGGGCCTCAAGGGGTCTCAGCTGAGAGGAGGTGAGGGAATGAATTACAGGCAAGCGGGTCACGTTGGTCAAGATGTGATTTGTATTTGATGTCTGCCGGGTTGAAGCTTGGTAGGAAATCTTTTGCGTGGCTTATACATTTGTAAATAAGTTTAGTGCAGTGATTACTTCTATGTATTTATGTTAATGTTTTCATGCCTGGCTCTGCATTAATGCATATTTTATGTTCTTATGAATATGTTGATTGAAAAGGAAAACTCAAGCATCCAGCTCTCACCCAGTGGAGAATAACAACTGTCTGTGAAAAGATACGGCTTAGCCTTGTTTTATCTTTATATTTTATGCACAAGACAAGAAGCCTTTTCCTTTCGTTTCATGGTTGGACCTGTCACCAACTATTGACTCTTCCATTCTAATTTCTCCCCTGTTCCTCTGCTGTCACTGCCACTGCCCTATGTCAGGCACCCACTACCTTCTGCCTGCTTGTCATTGAAATAAGGACAGAACTGACCCACAGGGGAGGGGAGAATTTAATCACTGTGAAAAATAATGACAAAAGATGTGGGATGAGACCTAACTTACTCCCTTTCACTGCTCCCTCCCTCTCATTCTTCCTTCTTTCCTTCCTTCCTTCCTTCCTTCTCATTCATTTATTAAATCATTCATTCCTTCCTTCCTTCCTTCCTTCCTTCCTTCCTTCCTAAAAAATGAGCAGCTGGTGAACAATGAAGTAGGACTCCACTCCAGGTCTAGAAGTAGCAGAAGCATAGAACATTTCAGAACAGACAAGAGAACACTTAGGAGAATTTATGCCTGTCAGGATGACCTGAGAATGGGATTTGAGAGAAGGGTTGGCTGCGGAGCGAATCAGGAGTGAGATCAGGATGAACCTCCAGACCGTGCTGAGAAGCTCAGATTTCTTTCCAATTAAGATGACAAATGATTGACGGATTTAACACGAGGAGAAGCAGGAGTGGATTCCTCCTTTCGGGTTTGCTCGTCCCTCTAAAATGTAGGTTCTCAACAGCGAGGACCTCGATTTGTTCCTGGAACACAGGAGAAGGCACAGGACGTAGAGAAGGCACGTGATAAAGCTACGTCCAATGGATTAATGCATATGCATTTTTAAAGCATCGAGCGTGGAGATTATCGTGGTAGCCTTTTTGCGGTTTCTGGAAAGCAGTGCAAATGATCACATGCACAGAGACACAAGAAAACACTTGCACGACTATGTAAGAACTAACCTTATAACTCACTTAGAAATATATATATTTAAGTGGTAGCATATGCAGCGTGAATGTGGTCTTCTCTAGTCAATAATGGCACCTCCCTGTGACATTGTGGAGACAAGCCGGAATCAATGCCCGCCCCCGAGGAATCTGCTAGTGAGGCAGGAAGGTCTCCAACGACCCAGAGGAAAACAGTAAGGTGCGGGACAATGATGACGGCCGTGCACCCTGGCCGCGGGTGGCCGGCTCCTCAGCTGCACTATATACAGTGGGAAAAAACTGCCTCAGCTGTCAGCGCATCGGTCCACGGTAATTGTCTCCTGAGACAGCTTTCTGCTTTCCGTCTCCACCCCCACGCTTCTGGTCCAGCCGCCTGCCTTGCGCTCTATCAGACTAATGCTCCCCGAGCGCTCGTTTCGTGATGACACTGACTGGGTTAGGTAGTCGCAGCCTAGACAGTGTTCATCTGACAAGTATTTGTGATTTGGCAGCCCGGGCTGCTGGGCTGCAGCAGTGTGAGTCTGTGTAAGCCAGTCGCACTGTCCTCCCAGCAAAGGGACCCTGGGGACAGCTGGTGGCGAGGAGGCACCGCGGTCAGCATTCAGGCTGCTGCTCCGGGCGGGACCGGGCGGCCCAGAACAGGCGGTCCGTCTCGTGGTTCTCCAGTCACTCGTCTGCCAAGTGGGAGCCGTGCGGTCGCCTCTCGCAGGGTAGCTCTGAGATTACATGTGGGGAGGCGAGCGAGGGGGAACTACCGCGAGGGGCCAGTAGGTGTCTGAGGGGCCCCCACGCTGTCATCCACATGACCTAGAATGATAGCGTTTAAGCCACTCTTTGGCCTGGCTCTTGATTATCTTGCAGAAGCATTTTCTGACTTTTCCAACAAACTGCCTTCCCGCTGTATGTAGCTAGTCCCTCCCACCTACTTACTTCTTTTCACGTTTCAGCCACAGGAAGGAAGCTGTGCATCTTCTCAAAGCAAGAGAGAAGATCGTGAGATGGCTACGCAGTAACTCGTTCCTCTGTCACATGGCGAGCTCTGTGAGGTTCTGCGCAGCACTGCGAGGCAGCTCGCTGTTAAAATTCAGCCAGCTCTAACTCCATCTCAGTTAAGTGGGGTACGGTGTAGAGAGAACTATGAACAAAGCTAAATTAATGTTTATCATCGTGGCTGAATATTTCATCACTTGTTTATTTTCATTCTCAAATGACTCTTGCAGTGAGGCTTATCATACCAAATTTTTTAAATGAGACAGTCGTGACTCATGGAGACGAAATGGTTAGTTCCCTGTCACTCAGCAAGTGTCAGAGTCACAGTCGCACCTTTATAAAGTCCAGGTCCTGCCACGAGTACCGTGCTAACTCTAAGAAGAGCGTGAGACCATCTTTTGACTAGCTCCTTGGGTCAACGTGGGGGTTGGTCCTTTCAAAATTGGCAAACGGCTTTCAGAATTTGAGTGATGAGCAAACCTCCTTGAAGTGGCTAATTATCAGTCTAGGAAGATGGTCTCCATACTGCGGATCCTGACCTAAGCTGGGTACCAGGTATGGCTTACAAAGTCATTTCAAATGGAACCGGTCTGCTAGTTATTAAGTGTCTGGAAGCGATTTCTCCAGTTTTAAGTAGCCAGGATTTGCTGCTCACATAGTCCGAGTCAGCATTACACCCACTTCTCATAAATGACTCATTTAGAAAGAGGTAAGACATATTGTGACTTGGCTGTCTTCTGACCTTCAGAGATAAGGCAAAATTTCCTAGTAACAGAACACGAAAACAAGCACATTGCAATTATTGAACATATGCTGTAAGTGAATAATTGGGGAACGTGCATTTGCGTCCACCTTCCCTGACTTTTATTATTTCCTTTGAACTAACATGTCCCCCCAGCTGCCAGACATGTGTTTCTCGGGTGATGGAACCTGGGCAGGAGCAGACCCAGTGAGATTCTCTGCCATCCTCATGCCCAACACTTCGGTGCCAAGTAGACGGGATGACACTCTGCCATCGCCCGTGCGTCATGGAAGTCCTCACAGAAGTCCTTCTGTGCTCCCGTACTTGACTCAAGTCAAGAAATCCTGGCTTATCGTGTACCATAACACAGAAATGAAAGGTGGCTGTTCCAGACCGGCCCATGATGTAGCCAGCTAGAGACAGAGACTTTGCTCTCCTAAGGGTAGGCGTCCCGCACCCTGGGTCAGGCTGCTCATGGAAGGCAGGGTCGCGTGGTGGACATAAGCACGCACTGCAGGAAGCCATCACGAACTGTTCTACCTGGAATGTTACCCAGCCTGTCTGTGTCTGTTTCCTCAGGGACTATACCTCTTTGTGTGTTTAAACGGATTAATGACATTAGTTATACAAACCCCGGGAACGGTGCCTGACCCACGTAAGCATCGGAGAAGTTTTGCTATGACGATGATGGTGATGGAGATGATAGTGATGTTGGTAATAATTGGATTATGTAGAAAATTCTGAACCAATAAGTACCTTAATTACGGTTTTAACAGAACTAATGCGAAGAGGTGAAGATAATTGCGAAGTGGCCTTTAATATTTATTTATTGATTTATTGTTTATATTCATAAATAAGACTGTGTGTGTCGAAAGGGTTGGGATAAACCTAGCAAGAAATAGAAAATATTATCTTCACTTGTTGTCTCATTTTGGAAGGAAACTATTTGATAAATTAAGCTTATTTTGGTTAAAAGTTACATGCTAATATACAAATATGAAACTTTTTTTAATGATTAAAGCCAAAGTTTTCAGGAGTCTCTTTTTCTATTCAGAAGATTAAGTATTGAAAGTCACAGTGTTTTTGTCCTGACCGAAGGACACTTCCCTGGGACCTCAGTCTCTTTGGGGCAATCCTGCAGTCTTCCAGAGGTGTCCTCCTCATTTTCTTTAAATACATGCTTTATTTTAGAATAGTTTTAGATTTACAGAAAGAAACGTGAAGGGAGTACAGAGAGTTTTGGTAAACCTGACACCGTTTTCCCTCTTATTCACATCTCGCATGAGCGCCATGCTCTGCCACAGTTAATGAACTAACACTGATAAGTCGCTACTAACTGGAACACGTATCATATTCAAATTGCCTTTGACGTGACAAGATCCCATCCTAGGTACCACTTTATATTTAATAGCCATGTCTCTTTAGGCACTTCTTTGCAGTGCCATTTTGCCATTTTCTCAAACTTTTTTTTTTTTTTTAAATGATCTTGGCAGTTTTTAGGAGTTCTGGTCAGGTATTTTGTAAAATGTTCAATAAGTGGAATTTGATCTATTTTTCTCATGATTATACTGAGATTACAGGATGGGGGGAGCAAGGCTCTGGAGATAAAGTGCCATTTTCAGCCCATCCTGTCAAGGGCAAGGACCTTCGGCATGACTTACCACCGTAGATGTTGACCTTGACTTCCTGACTGAGGGATGTTTGTCAGGCTTCTTACGTGTAAAATTACTCACCCCACCCCCCCTCTTTTTATATTGTACTCTTTGGAAAAAAAAAAATCGCTGGAGGACACACACAAAGTAAGACGTTACGCTTCATTAGAATGGAGTATTATCGTAATCTGTTCAGCCTGCTATAACAAACTGCCATAGACCAGATGGTTTATAAACAACTGAACTTGATTTCTCACAGTTCTCGAGGTTGGGATCAAGGCGCTGGTAGATTCAGTGTCTGGTGAGGGCCAGCCTGGTTTATGAAAGACTGTCTTTCTTTTTTTCCTAATTTTTAAAAATTAAATTTATTCGATCAATGGTTAATAAAATTAGGTAGGTTTCAAGTGTACAATCCTATGACACATCACGTGTATATTGCATCGTGTGTTCACCACTCAAAGTCACATCTCCTTCCGTCACCGTATATTTGAGATAACTACCTGTTGGCTGTGAATTTACATGGCAGGAGGGGTCAGGGAGCTCTCTGGGGTCTCTTTTATCAGGGCAGTGATCTCATTCGTGAGGGCTCCACCCTCATGATCTAATCACGTCCTAGTACCATCACATTGAGAGGTAGGTTTCAACACATAAACTTCAGAGGAACTTAAGCATTCAGTCCATAGCTAGTATCTACGCAAATTATTCTGCATTCTTCTGTATGGGAGCTTTGTCTGTTCTTCCTTAATTGTTTGTTCATTTATTTAATCATTTATTTATGTCTGTATGGCATATGAGTATTTATTTTATGCTTCGGATTATAATCCAATGCTACTATATTTATTTTGTTGTTTAGATTGTTCCAGCTTTGGCCACAGGGAACTCTTTCATTTGGCTCTTGAGTCCCTTTGACATACCACTTCTTTGCTTGTTTGTTTGTTTTTGAGTAATTCTTTACTTTCCGGCTCATTCTGTGTATCCCCGTTTGCAGTCCAGAGTCAGCCATTTCTCCAAGGAGCCCCGTTTCTGTCAACAGAGAGGGGATTCAGAAACCACGATCTGGAAGCCAGATGTGTTTGTCCCTACTGGGGTGTTGCTGCCTCTCAACCGTCTTAGCTGACGTAACGAGAAAATACATGTGTGTGTTTTAACTCCTGTATGTACAAATGCCTACAACTGCTTCTACATGTAATCACCTATTTACATATTATAATAAATATGAACTCATATGAGTCTTTTAGACTTTAATCCATTATCTTATGGATCATTTAGTCTCTTCCACTTGCTTATATGTAATTCCCACTCTGATAATGGGAAAACTGGCTCTCGCTCCAGTGAGAGCCATTGTATGCACAGAACAATAGCGTGTTCGTTAAGCTGTACTCCTATGCGAAATAACTTTATCAACTACAGCACAGTTTCATGTTCAATTTATTTTTTTTGTCATTCTTTCTGGAATTTATCAATTTTATTGATCTTTTAGGAGAACCATATTTCGGTTTTATTGATATTTTCCTTATTTCCCTAATTTCACTTTTATTAATTTCTGCTCTAATTTTCGTTATTTATTTTCCCACTTACCTTAGGCTTAAAGTAATTTCCCTTGCCTAGTTTCCTAGGGTAGAAGCTTATGTTGTTAATTTTATATCTTTTTTTCTAATATATTCATTTGAGTCTATGAATGTTTTTTTAAACACTGATTTTGTTCATTCCGCATTTTCTTATAAGTTCTATTTTCATCTTCATTTAGTTCAAAATATTTTAAAATTTCTCTTGGAACTTCATCTTTGACCCTGGTGGTATTTCAAAGGATACTGTTTAATTTCCAAATTAAACATAGTGGGCCATTTTCCAGCTGTCTTTCTGTTATTGATTTCCAGTTTGACAACACCGTCGTCTGAGAACACACTTTGTATGGTTTCTATTTTTTAAAACTTGTTCAGGGGTGTCTCATGGTCTAAAATGTGGTCTACCTTGCTGAGCGTTTTATGTGAGGTCGAGGAGAATGCGCATTCTGCTGTTAGTCGACGGGGCAGCCTATGAAACTCCACTAGGTGAAGCAGACCGTGATGCCCAGGCCGACCAACTAACTGACACCTGCCGACGTCGCGTTGCCGATGCAGGGCTTTGAGGTCTCCAGCCATCATCGCGTCCACTGCCATCTCCCCTACCTGTTCCATCAGATTTTGTCTCACCCACTTGTGCGCACTGACCTTAGGTCCGTGCCCAGCTGGGGCTGTCATGTCGATGTCGGCTTTAGGAGGCAGAGCTGCGGGGTGTGGTAGGAAGCCTGCTACAGATGTCCTTCCGAGGTTCTCATCTGCTGGCTGTTGAGTCGGACGGCAATCTGAGTACTACGAAGACAGGCTTTGCCAGTCTGAGGATGCCAGCAGGCCTCGGCGTGAGCGTCATCCGCCATGCCCCTGCTCTTTAGAACGGTGGGCTTTGGAGCAGCACGCGAAGCACCTGCTATTGCAAAAGAAGATAAAACCAGCAGCTTTTCAGTAGTAACACCGCGCCGCAGCAGGGTGTCTGGATTGAGGTCTGAATGGCCTCGTCTGAGCTGAACCCTGTCAGCCGGAGTGCCATGCTGGCCCTCACGGGATGCTGATGGCAGAAGGTCCTGCGCTGCCCAGCTGCGTGCAGTCAGGACTCCCCTAACCACAGGCAGGCTCAGGAGTCCAGACGGCTTCATCACAGTGACCTTCACCCCAGACTCAAGGACCAGCTAACCCCCTACCCCCCGCCCCTGCCACCCTGGAAAAGAAAAGGCGAGTCGGAGCCGGCCACAGGGGGCTAGACACGTCCTCCTCGGTACGAAACTCTTTTTAAAAACCTCTTACTGTTTTTACAACCCAACAATATCTTTCTGAATAACCCGGAAGCCATGCCTTTGAAATGTACTTATCAAGGAAGATAGTGCCCCCCATCTCCTAGTCTCTGTGGGAGGGTAACGTGGATGGGTGACAATTAGGGAACACACATGTCCTGATCCCAGACAGAAACGTTTGCATATGCAGGATTAACTCGATGTGCTGGACCCACCCCCGCCCTGCGTCTTCAAGCAGATTAAATAACCCCCGACCATTTCTTGTTTCTGCAGAGCTGAGCTGACACTAAGTCTCAGACTCTGTCCCCTATTGTAAAAGCCCCGAGCACAGTCTTCTCTGTCTGTTTAACCTTCTCCAGTGGACGTTCTTCTTTGATAGGCTAACTCCACTGCATTATTCTCTTTTTCCCCCAGACATATAAGTCAATTATATTACCGCAGAGTTGTAAGAAAAACTTCTCACAGAAAACAACGGAGTTCACGCATGATCAACTGTTAAGCATGTAAAGTGCACGGTGACCCTGGCGGTACGCAGCCAGGCTCGGAAACGGTTTCGTCTAGGTGGCTTCTTTTCTCAGCGGACACAAGAGGACTTAGGGTTCTCACCGTGGCGTCCAGATGCCCAGGTTTGCAGGGCACTTACAGTTCACGCAGACTTTGTCTGCCTCTCGACTCTTCCTCCTGGAGGAGACACCTTCTCTGCACCCCGGGCAAGGCTAAAACGCATCTCTGGTTTGCTCCCAAAGAAAAAACCTCCCTCTGCTTACTTTGGGGCCCCGGATTCTGTGAGGTCACTTCTGCTGCTCCAAGACATCAGTCCTCAGCCCCTGGAGAGCACGGGGGGCTCCACTCCCTTGTGGATATCTTTGTGTCTTTTTCTCTGTCTAGCAATGGCTTCTCTTTTTCTGTTTTCTTTTGTTTGTTTGTTTGTTTGTTGTTGTTGTTGCTGTTTTTGTTGTTTTCTCCCCAAAGGGCT
>NW_006440135.1:2178306-2181121 GCF_000325575.1 Pteropus alecto
TCTCTCTCTCTCTCTCCCCACCATTAAATTTTAAGAGAAAAATACATTTCCAAGGCATTTTTCATTCTGGTTACCGTTTCGTCTTGTGTTTCTTACCTGAGAATTATCTTTTAGAGTTTAGAGCGGCCCCAATTTTATGGCCCATTTTGTACATTGCGTTCTTTCAGCCTAGATCAAGGGAGGCATTTTAACAATGTGATTTTCAGTTAAAATGGCATCGGAATTTGAGCAGTCGTCAGGCGTATTCTGTGGATGCCTTTGCAAAGTGGAACAGCTCTTTTTCCCGTAGTGTCACATCTCTGGGCACACTTCTGTTTGCACACGCGGACAGCGTGGCAGAGTCGACACGTGTGATTGACAGGGGAGAGGGGAGTGGAGTCCCCCGTGAGGAAGGGCTGGCGTGTGGTTAACTTCGCGGATTCCACTACTCAGAACAGGCGTTCGGGGCCAGTCCTCATCACACCCGTGGCACTAACAGAATAATCTCGTTTCCCGTTCTCAACAATTTCTGCCTCTCTTGGGAAACAACTTAAATTCTGCACATGATGGCAACCACAGCCGACCAAATGTCTTGTCCTACGCTTCTGTCTTCAGCGTCTGCATATTGGGAAGGATGTTGGTTTGCGTAAGTTCTAAAATCCCGATTTATGGTGATGTCTGTAGCATAGCCCAGGATCAGAAAAAGCACTCGCGAGAATGGATTTTCAGTCATTCTCTTGCAATCAGATGGCAAAAGCATGAGTACCAGGAATATATTGGTTTTCTAATTATATGAATAATAATGAGACGGATGAACAAAATAATCTGAAAATAAACCCTTACTTTATTTTAATTTTAAAAAGCAGTACAGAACTCCTTTAAGTAAATAATAAAGTAATTAAGTACGTGCATATCTGCTACCGAGTAGAATGCAACAAAATAGAAGAGTTTTCTAGAAATTTCTGTATGCCCCAGATGAGCGTATGCCACTGCATTGAAGGATGACCCTTATTTTTTCTTATTGTCTGAACTTTGTAATGTGAAAATTCACTTGGCCAACATTACTAGTATAATAACATCTAACCAGAGGTTCTTGTTATTGATATCGATACTATTACCCTCAGTTATCAGCCAATTAGCATTTTTTCTCGACTCTGAATCATTTGATTTCCAAATTGTCGAATTTTTTCCTGCCTAACTAATCTTAACGGCCATATCACAGTGTATTAGAATGTTCTTCCTTCATTATTCAGTCATGAAAGTCATGGGTCACGTTTTTCTTTTTAAAATCAGAACGTGATCTTTGCTTGTTCCCCAAACATTTATTTTTATATCTAAACCGAAGGAAACTTGGCTTTTTATATTTTCACCCATTTTTATTTACCAAAGGTGGCAATAACTCCAGGTGAATTATGACATGTAGGTGAACGCCTCACACCTCACATTCCTTATTTATACATTTTAATTTCTGTGGTCGATTTGAAGCCCAAAGTCAGGAAAAGCTCGGCAGTAGTTTCCATCAGAACGTCCCCACCCTCAGGCCAGAGGACACAGGCATAACATGAAACTTTTTATTCCCTGGAGAGACACAGGAAATACCACTCTACTGATACATTCTAGAAATTTTAAACTTGAAAAAAAATTAGAGATGGGAGAAGAAACCTTAACTTAATATTTCCCAAAGTTTTTTGACTAAGGAATACGTGCGAAAATATTTTTTCTTTTTAATCATACTTGGTCACAACGAATAAACTGCTACTTTGAAAAGCTTTCTGGAAATGATACAAGTTAGCGCTGAATTTAAGAATGTAATGCAAAAATTAGTGAACATTAAATGATCTAACGCTGTTCGCCAAAATCG
This sequence comes from Pteropus alecto, assembly GCF_000325575.1. NCBI lineage: Eukaryota > Metazoa > Chordata > Mammalia > Chiroptera > Pteropodidae > Pteropus > Pteropus alecto. The sequence continues at coordinate 2,180,147 of NW_006440135.1, forward strand.
TTGCGATTAAAGGACCACAGAGCAAAAGGCAACTTTGTCAACTAACGATGAGCCTTCACGTTCAAAGGAGCGGTTAATGGTTCTTAAACGCAGAAAGTGGCTCAGATCTACATTCTAATTGACGCGGGGATTCAAAAGGACGTTAGAAATAGTACGGCCAATGGCTTCGGCCACCGCATTACTTAGACGTCTTTCATGTTTAGTGAATGTTTCCGGTTGAACAAGACCACGGCTGTCGAGGAGACGAGCTTTCTTTCGGAAAGCGGTAGAGCGTATGCCCCAGACGTCGCAAAGCAGCCCCAAGAATTCTGCGGCCAGCGAGAGTTCTGAATTATTTCATGACATCGGCCCGGAGTGGCAGCTCGTGAACAATTCCTGATTTATACGTTTTTAATTTCACTCAACACTAGACCAATTTTCATGGCGAAAGTCCAACTTGACAACCGTTCTTGCTCAGAGAGCCCATTTCTTTCGCATTTACTGTCTGAAAAATGCACCTTCTGCTAGAAACTGGTGGTGGTCACGTCTCTGTCAGGAATGTCACCGTTCATTTATCCCTCTCGGCCCCCTGGAGGTGTCGTGGCTGGCATTTCTCAATACTGAAATTATAGTCACAAAACAGCTATAGCTACAAACAGCTTCTCTGTTTCGTAGAGTCAGGGAAAGTGAGCAGCAGAAGAGGAAACATGTAAACGAGCGTCTGCGTGCGCTCGGGCGGCCGGGACGAAGCACGAAGCCGGGGCGGCTCGAGCTGCAGACTCCGCCTCACGGTTCTGGAGGCTGAGTCCAGGCCAGGTGCCGGCCAGCCCGGTTCCGTGGGGCCCGCGTCCTGGCTGAAGACAGTGCGTGCCTTCTGCGGTGCGCGTATGGCCTCTCCTCACGGTGCGAGCGGGGACGGCGAGCAGGAGGGTCTCCTGGGCCTCGGCCTCGCCACCTCATCTGATCCTGGCCACCTCCCAAAGCCTGGGACACCGT
>NW_006440135.1:2182602-2211183 GCF_000325575.1 Pteropus alecto
CTTACAAGAAGAGGCAGAAACACCAGGACACTGTGTGCTCGTGGAGGAGGCCACGTGAGGACGCAGCAGGAAGGCAGCCGTCTGCCAGCCAAGAGGAGGAGCCTCAGGAGAAGCCGAACCTCCCCTCACCTTGATTGCGGACTTCCAGGCTCCAGAACTGAGAAATACATGTGGTTTAAGCCACTCAGCCTGTGGTATTTTGCTACAGCATCCCGAGCAGGCTAGAGCGCCACTGGACAGTTCTGATGATCCCTGAGCAACGATGACTTGATCTGCTCGGCCTCGGTTTGGAGCTGCATCGCCCGTGCCTGTCGATCCCCCAGGATGCTTACGCGTCAGCATGAGAAGGACCGAGTCGCTCACTTGCTACAGGATGTCTGCAAAGATGTGCAAAACCCTCGAGGCATCTGTCAAACCCTCGCCGAACCCTCGCATGCCAAGAGCAGTGCACGGAGGAGTGCAGGGAGCGGGGTCTGCCTCTGGGGTCTTGCGGCAGAATCTAGCAATGCGGATTAGCGACTTGATTTGAGATGAGTTATCCTGGCTGGGCAACGGCTTCCGGATCTTTGACTGTCTTCCCAGTCCTCTGTTTCTAGAACAACAGTGACACGTTGGAACACTTACGAGGGTCACCGAAAGCATCTCCCTTCACTCAGCTCGCAGTCGGAGCTTCTGCTCTAAGCTTTGACACGGTGGTGCCTGTGGCCTTTGCCACAGGTCTGATGTGACAAGTCCAGAGTTAGCCTTCTCGTGTCCCCACAGCTGGGAGGGGACACGAGACGGTCGGTCCGACCCAGCATCGCACACCTGTTTGAATAGCGCTGCATCTGTGACCCGTCTTCTCTTGGTCACCTCGGGCATGTGACTCACGCGTGAGCTTTTGGGCGGCCTGGCTGAGTCCACCACAGTTCAGTTCCGTCTGATGTCACTGGTTCCTCCACGCGCCTGCCACATGGTGGACGCCGGGCCTCACAGATGACCGATGTGTTTAGCCTGCTTAGGGGAACACGTGCCACGCTGTACCGAGATGACCCCGCTTCGTCCGCAGGCCCGCGGCCTCGGCAAGAACAGCGTGCCAAGCCACGGGAAGACTGGCACGCCCCGAAAGCATGCTGTGCGCTGGGGGCCTCCAAACCCTGACCCCGGGGCCCACGCGTGTTAGACAAGGCTCTTCCCGCCCCTCCTCGTCCAGTCATAAGACGCAATGTCACCTACTTCACTGTTTAATAAACTAAAACTTTCTGACACGTGTAGCCCGCTGATCTGAATTTTCAACCGAGTCTCAGTATCTCTGTTTTTCAAACGGTGTGGCGATCCAGGAGCAAGTCCGAGACAGACCTTTGTAAGCCACACGATCCCTGAGGTGTGTCTCAGGCCATTTTTTTGCTGCGCATCTCAGAGTTTATTTTATTTTTATTTTTCGGTCCAGAATTCCTGTTCTAGGCAGCGCCAGCTGGATCTGCCCACCTCAGCGCCGTCCCTTGCTCTGGCCGTGGGCACGTGGACACGTGGACACCCCCGAGTCAGGTGTGACGCCTCCCTCTTCCTCTCTCCCCTTCCCCACGGCCCACCTCGTTCGTCCACGTTTGATTCCTAAGCAGGCAGGGGGGACAGGGAGGAGCCCCCGGGACGTTCGGGAACGCAGGAACAGGAGGCAGGCCAGGTCAGCCCACTCTGCCGTGCGTCGGCTGGAGGCTGGTGACCACTCTGGGATCCCACGTCACTACGACGTGAACACCATGGGCAGAAAGAAGCAGGGGGCTTTGTCATTCCACATCCTGGCCTCCCCAGAGAGCCTGGCCCTTCCTGGGGTCTGGTCACACGACGTCCCTGGGTCCAGGGAGCCAAAGCCTCGCTGACGGAAGTCGCTCGAGTTGGACTTGCGTGGCTTCAACCCACGTCCACCTGGCACGGCGATAATTCGTATTAAATCTCGCGGCCCAACGCGGCCTGGCAGAGCCCAGTCGCCAACCGCTCCGTGTCACTGTTTCATAAGGACGAGGGCCTTTTACTTGGGTTTTAGACTTCAGGGACCTTATCACCGGGACGACACCACTATATTTCTGGACTGAAACTCTTTCTGTGTGGTTTAGTATCTTGCAATTCAGGGCCAGCGGGGCAAGAATTCCAAGTATTATTTAGGATCCCGATAACACAGTCACGGCCTAATTGTTGAACTCTGGGAAACCAACGAGGCCGAAGGATGCTTGATGTTTTTCCATTAGGAGAATGCATCCCTCTGGTGGAAATTTTCATCCCACCCTCTGATCCAGGCCCCCCGTGGGGTTCTCCAGAGCATCCATTAGGGAGAGGCTAGAGGTCCGCAAACCACAAAGGCGTTGTGATCATGAGAAACCAGCAGATAACGTATTCCAGGAATAGCGATCAGCAGAGGGCTTTGAGTTATGACAAAAATAATACCACAGCAATTTATTATAAATCTGTATTGGATTTGTGACAAGTGACTACACTGAGGCTTTGACTCACCCCTTGCAAATTAAAATGTTTTACGAAGCAACTCCTCTTTATGCCAAATCCATCATTCTTCGTGACCAAACATTGTATGTTCCCAAAGCGGAGGAACTCGGTGTCACCGTGGATGGATGTAAGGTGCGACTGCTTTGGCACCCTCCCGAGCAAATCGGGAAACTGGAGCTTGTGATGCTCGAACCGACTTGTCATTTCTTCACTGAGGAGATGAAAAATGTTTAAAACTGTGTTTGGAAATTGAGCAGTGATCTTCCTCTCTGGGAACTCATTGAGATGGGTCCGCGGCTTGGGACCAGGGAATATAATATCAAAAGGACCATTTTGGTTCTTGGCCTTTCAGAATTCACAGTACAAGTGGTAAAATACAGAAGATCAAATTGTGCCTCAGGAAAAAAAAAAAGTGGATTTTAAACCAGATTAGGTGGAGCCAAAATAAATAAATCATGTTGACAGTGTGAAATGAAGAGTTTTAGTATAAAAGCGTGGGTCGGCAGGTCGAGGACGCAAGCTGTCGCTAAGAGACTTCTGCCACCAGGAGGGTGAGGCGCCTGCCGAGGGGCTGGGGGTGATGAGGACGTGCTGTGGGGTGGCTCGGGTCACCGGGAGGTCGCCATGTGTTCCCAGCACACAGAGCTGTAGATCTGGCTCCACATCTGGAGGCACATCTGCTAGTAGAAAGATTACCTTCTGGCGCCTTCTACAAACCCATCCTTGGCGACGAAGCGGTGCCCTTTATTTGAGATGTTGTACGGAAGATGGAGAGCTGTGTTCTGGAGGGGAGCACAGTCCTGCCTGCCCTCTGTCCATGCTCTGCTCTCTCCCAGGCCTTGGTCAGGGGCTCTGACACCAGCACGCGTGTCTGGTCACCAGGTGCCACAGGAAATTCTCCTGCTGGGCTGGGGTCCTGTGATGTCCGCGCTCCATCTCTGTCCTTAGGAACGAAGCAACGGGAGGCGGAGGCCAGGACTCTGGGGTGCCTTGGGCAGGGAGATATCGCAGAGACAGGAGGAGAAGGGGAGTGGGGGGTCCACACGTCATCTCGGCGTCGGTACTGGACGAGCTGTAATCCGGGCGGTGTGGGAAGGAGCGATCGTCGCGGACCCCGTGTTGGGGAACAATCTGGAAGATGAAAGGTGATTTCGAGGCCCGGTCCACACTGTGCAGGGAAGCAAGCCCCAGGCGATTTAGAGATCTAAACACAAGAAAGCAAAATCACAAAATGTGGCTTGTAACTGCGGATCTTGGAGTGCAGATGGCCTTTCTCCGGGACAAACGGAACGAAGAAGGTGTCCAGAGGCGGACTAGAGCAGTGGGGGAGCACGGGGGGCCCATGAAGCGTCAGGACAGCTCGCACGCCAGGAAGCGCGGCCTCGAGGCCAGCGGGAGGACTGGCGAGTCACAAAGAAACGAGGTGGGCGGGACCAACGTGCAGGTAGAGGTCGCCGCTCCCTTGGTGTTGGGGAGACACCGGAGCACCGGGGGGCGCCAGTCCCCACTCGGCGGAAGCTCTGGTGGGGAAACCTTCAGAGACCGTAGCGAGTGGCTGACAGGAGCAGAAGTCGCCGCGGCCTCGCGGAGGAGCCGTTGCTATTAGTCACCGAGAGTTAAAACACAGACGCTTCTGCGAGTGACTGCGCGTGCTGTGTGGCAGGGCGTCTGTTCTCGTGAATGGAGGCAGGTGACCCAGTGCCCGTTCAAAAGAAAATGCGCAGTCAATGACGCTCGCTAGGTCCGCCCTCTGAAACACTAAAATGAGGGGAAGCCTGGGGGATCGGATCCTTGGGAAGGGCCAGGGCCACCGTCGGTCTGCTTCGGGCCCCAGCACGTGCCCGGGAGTTGGCCTGAGAACCTACGTCACCTGGTAAAGTGGCTGTCATTGCTTCCCAGGTACATCTCCACGGAGAGGTGAACAGGTGACACCAGCCAGCTGCTCCTGTTTTCCTTGTGCTGACCTATCTCTTCCCCCACACCTGGGCTGGTGACCATGCTGCCCCTCCCCCGCCAGCTGCGCCTGGACCACTGTTAGGCAGGGGACAATACCACGAGACACGGCTGACTGACGCCTTTATTCACGTAACTCTTATTTGGGGGTGTGCTTTCTGTTACCTTGGTGAGTGAGCCCATTTCCCTCATTAGGCCTGAATGTCTAGAAGGGCCCGGGCACCCCTCCTCCCAGGGGGTGGATCAGTTGTGTCCTGCTCGGGATTGTCCTCTTGCGTGTCCTCAGAGCCTGGCAGCCCAGCTCCTGCTTCTCAGAAGCGGACTCCAGGGCTGCCCACTGCCTATCGCCAGGCCCTGGTGACGTGAGGCTGGCAGCTGGACACCAGTCAGGTTCCTGAGACTGCCGAGGGTCTTTTATTTTCGGAGTTCTGAAGCTTCGTCCTCTCGGGACCTTGAGGACCCTGGGGAAACAGCTCCTCCATGAGTTAGCGCCTAACTCTCTGTAGTCATCTCTAGGAAGAAAGGCGAAGCCACCAGCCCCAGGAGCAAGCCTTTCAAATGCGAACCACCAACTCAGAGCCCAGAATCTCCGCCGCTTCCTCTCTGCCTCTCATCCAGGCCACTGCCTTCTGCATTCCTCACCTGGGGCCAGGTACCAGGCGAGGAAGGCCGGCCCGATGCCCCTGCCCCGATGCCCCCATGCATCTCCTCCCACAGAGACCACGGGAAACGCTCTGTCCAGCCTTTCCTTTCGCTCCCTCGGGCCCCTGCCCGCCCTGCGGCCCTATGGGGCGTGGCCAACTTTGCGTCTCTGGGTATCATAAAGCTCTTCCTGCAGGACAGTCATTTCCACACCTGTGTCTTGCCGTGCACGGTCAGAGCGATGCCGGGGACCATTGGACACCTTCGGCACACAGATGTTTTCTCTGGCTCAGTCAGGTGAAGTTTGCCTCCAGCGGGTCCTTCTGAGGCTCCTCCCAGAGTTTCTTTGGGGAGCGTTCAGTTTGCTTCTCCACTATGGCCTCTCCTATGTCTGCAGGTCACACGGGAGCTGGTGTCCTGGGTGGCCTCTGGGTCTCTGGCCATGTGGTCCTGGCTGGCTTGTCCAGCCACATGCCCGCCGCCCGTGTCACCGCAGCTGCCATCCTGATGCTGTGCCTGCTCCGTGGGCTGCTCACACCTGTCTGCTCCGCCTGGGGGAGCCCAGGGATGGCTGTGACCTTGCTGGGGTGAAGCCGGAGCCAGGGATGGAAGTCCGGGCTGGGCAGCCGGGCGTCACTGGGCTGACAGCTGTCCCTACTCCATATGCAGTGCTCAGAGATTTCTCTTGACCCCCGGTGCTGTCAGATCAGGTGACACCCGCAGGAGAAAACGGCAGACAAGAGGTCTCCTCCAGTCCACGCGGCTTGAGCGTCACTTTCTCATTAGACCTGAGAGAGTGTGACTTCCCCTGCAGACGAGGTCGCCTTGCAGTGTGCAGAGCCGTCCTCTAGGTGGCAGCATAGCGCCGAGTGGCCGGAGGGACTAAGGCCACAGTCCACAGCCCTGGCCAAGAGGCCGCGTGGCCAGACGTCGGCAGGGCGGCCACTGGGCCGTGTCACCACAGGGCTGGGGACCCAGCGCTCCAGGGGAAAGGGAGAGCTCTTCGCGAGCAGGGTTCCGGTGAAGGACAGATGCGCGTGGGCAGAGAGGGGACCCGAAGAGGCCGCCCACTCCCATCCTGGAGGCCAGGGGTGCCCGCGTGGGCTCAGGGCACCCGGGTCGGAGCGCGGGCACGGCTGAGGGCGGAGGCCCGGCGATCAGCGGATCGGGATTGGGGACATGCGTGGGCTCCGGGGCAGCCCGGGGGGCATCAGCTGGCTCTGCCCCTTGCGGGGCGCTGGGAGCAGCCATACCCGGGGCCTTGGGCCGCTGCGCGGGGTCCGGGGGGGGAGGATGGGCGGAGCTCGGGGGCCTGGGGCTGACTCACTCCCCACTCACCCTGGAGCGCTTTGCTCCCCAAAGGGAACATCATTAGTTCTGATGAAAACGTCACCCTTGGTATTTAATGCGCGTATCTGACGTCAATCCGATGTCATCGCTTTTGAGGTCATTACAAAGCACAGCTTTTATTTATTTATTCATTTGTTTATTTATTTATTTATTTGGCAACCCTCGGTTGACCTCACAGATTGCAAAGACCTCGTCAGCTTACAATCTCTTGGTTTTTACACCTACTGCACCTGGTCTTCCTAGGTGGTCTCCCATCCAAGTACTCACCAGGCCCGACCCTGCTTAGCGTCCGAGATCAGCCGGATCGGGTGTGTTCAGGGTGGCGTGGCCGCAGACCACAGACTCACTTTTAAAGAGGAGAGAGAGCACAGATTCTGCTGCCCTGTGCCAGCTCCATGAGGCGTTGGGGCTTTTATTTCGTTAGCGATCTGACTCGGAGAATAACTGTTACTGCGTGCTGGACGCGGAATCAGTTGGGCAGTCGCCCGGCCTCAGGTCAGCTGTGGTTTTCCAGAACTCACAGCAACGGGCATCGCGTTTCACCCACGAGACGAGACGAAGGCTATAAAAGATTATTAAATAGAATTCAAACCAACTATGGAAACCCATTGCTTGTCTGTACCCCACCCGACCATCAATCCCGAAGTCTTATTGCTGACCTCTGCTCACCCTTCCCAGCTGCGTGTCCAGCTGTGAAACAGAGGACATCGTTGGAAGGCCGGGGAGTGGAAAGGAGGCTGAAGTGGGTGGGCGAGGACGGGAGTTGCCATGGAAACACGCCCACGTAGTGAGCAAGCCGGTCGGCAGACGTGGGGAGCGCGGGGTTTGCATCACGGGCTGGGGACACACGTGACTCCGCACCGCCGAGGGTCGGTTTGTGCATTTGCTAAGGGTGTGTTCTGTGCCAGCCGCTGGAAAATTCTGCCCCTAATGGTACTAGGTTTCTCTCCTGTGATTTACTCAGAACGATGTTTTTCCTTTCCCGATTCCCAAAGCGAAGGGATGCTGTTCACAGAGGCAGCGGACAAAGTACCGCTCGGCGCTGGGAACCCAGACGCGCGCCGCCCTTCGCACATGCGCAGTTCTGCTTACACCGTGGCAGTTAGTTCCGGAACTGTGGAGACAAAATTCAAGACTTAAGCCCGTCAGTTCTTTAACTTTCGAAGTATTTCTTTGGGCCCACTGTCAGCTTTTTTTACTGATTGGAAGAATGTTTTCTACTTTAAATTCATTAATTCTACTATTGTGGCAAAAAGTTCAGGCTGATTTTGTCCATAAATATTGTCCATGTAAATCAGAAAATGAAATAGAAACAATGATACAAAACTCAGAAAAGTGAAATGGGTGACAATGCTGCTCTTGCGACTACGCGCTCAAGAAATCTAGCCATAGTAATAACGATTATGTCACATAAAATTTCTATAATCATAACATGTTGATTCAGACATATTCTGTGAACACCTTGGACTCTGGTAAATGGTCTGGCTTGATTCATCTAAGTGTTTCACCCCACGCACATGTGTGGAGTGACACATAAAAAATTAATAATCCCCATTCTCAAGAAACTTAAACAAGCATTAAGAGCTAAGATTAATTAATTTCACTTTCGCAAAATGTTTAGGTGTCAAAGAACTTGGTTCACCTGCTCCCTCGAATTGAAAGCAGATTCTCTCTTCCTCATGCGGGGCAAAGAGGCCCTGCCCTCTGCCCACAGGGAGACTCACTCCTGACCTTCCAAGGCTGGCCTCCGTGCACGCATGCTCGGAAGGCTCGTGCATTAAGAGCTAAGATTAATTAATTCCACTTTCGCAAAATGTTTAGGTGTCAAAGAACTTGGTTTACCTACTCCCTCATATTGAAAGCAGATTCTCTCTTCCTCATGCGGGGCAAAGAGGCCCTGCCCTCTGCCCACAGGGAGACTCACTCCTGACCTTCCAAGGCTGGCCTCCGTGCACGCATGCTCGGAAGGCTCGTCCAGAGCCAACGTGGTCAGCGCTTCTGCTCAGACGTGTGGAAACACAGCTGAGCCATGAGGGGCCGCCTCCCGACTCCCGCTGTGTGCTCCCCGCCTGTAAGAGGCACTGACCGGGGGTACAGGGAATTAGAGACTGGAGGTGGCAGGCACTCAGAGGGCAGTCCGGCAGGTAAGCGGACCAGCTCGGCACCGCCCCAGCCTCCTTAGATTCTGGTTACCTACCGAGAACGCGTTTCAGTGGCCAGTCGTGGTCCACTGCTGGGGCGTCTGGCTGCTTCCGTGCACGGGGCACTCACAAGTCTGGCATGCAACGCGTGGATGTCTGTGCATCTGGTGGCATCTGGTGGCATCTGCTTTAGCCCCCGACTTCTGCCCCAAGGCAGCACCAGTGGCAGAAGGTCTGTCATTCAGGGCTCTCCAACGTTTACGGACTGAGTCATTTGATCTAATTGTCCCTAATAGTAAGAAGTGCTAGTTAGGCCATTTGGAGAAAGCAAGAGTTGACACGTGTGCTTTGCAAAGAGGGGCGATTGCTTCCAGCATGTCCCACCCTTGGCACATTCTTTTCTCTGCTCTAAGTAGAGATGGCTGAGAAATAGCTCCTCTTGATGACAAGGCAGGGTGAGACGAGAAACCATGGGGACGGGCGCGCCCCTGTCACAGCCGGGTGTGTGTGAGTGTGTGTGTGTATGTGTGTGTGTGCGCGCGAACGCACCTCTGGCCTTTGTGCCCGGCCCTCGGCTGTGGCAGCACACCTCTGGCCTTTGTGCCCGGCCCTCGGCTGTGGCGTCCAGACGGGTTTGAAGCATGAGCAGTTTGCGTGTGGAAGGGAGCGAGAAAGGTGTGTGTGAGTTCCCGGCGCCGACGTGCTCCTCAAACGTTGACCGTTACTCAACCACAGACGCCACGCCGATGACATCGTCGGTCTCGATTTCAGGAAATGACTTTCTCTGGCACGGGACGTGGAAGAGAAAAAACCGGAAGGCTGTATTTTGTGTCTACTCAACAAAAGGCACCACAACTGGCACCTGACAGGCGCTATCACACTGAATTCTCATGACACGTCTCCAGCAAGGAAAACAAATATGGTCACAGTTGTCCTGACGCTCAGAGCTTAGGCCACCTTCCCAGCAGCCACAGCTGGCTAGTTGTCACGTCCAAATTCGAACACACAGCTGCCCGGTGCCGAGCGGGGTTGCCCGCTCTCCCGTGGGGCTTTGTCCGAAGCTTTCCAAACTACAAGCCGCCCTTAGTTCTAACCTGAGCTGCACTGCTGGGGACATGCAGAAAGCCTCGACAGCTCCCCGGCTCCTGAACCAGGGGCTGTTGTCTCACTCGCTCGCCGTGCGTATTGGGGTTCCGGGGTGGCGGCGGCATCCTTGCTGCAGTGGGTCGCGACTTGCACTTCTGTCATCGTGACGGTCGGCCATCTCCAGATGTCGAGGGCTTACAAGGTCATCCCGACAGAAACCATGCGAACGCCGTGAGGGAGACTGCTTGCATCCGCCCTGTCGGTGGGAAACGTCTCTGCCATCTGTTGTCTGGGACTCAGCCACGGGGACACGGCCGCTCCTAACCCAGGTTGGCTGGGACGTGCAGCCCAGCTGTGTGAGCATCAGTCGAGGGACCAGGCTTGTCTTATGTGGTTTTAGACACAGATCACAAAGATGGAGGCTTTTTCTTTTTTCTGATAGCACCGTAAAAAATCAAGTAAAACGGTGCGAGGCTGTTACATATACTCATAAAAATTCCAGGACCTGTTCTCTGAAAGTCATAACCTAAGAAGATAGTTAATTGTTTTTCATCCGGATACTGTTTTGACCACCTATCGGCTTCCTGTCTGAATGGTGAGTCGTCAGAAAATTCAAGCAACCGTTAGGGAAAGTAAGGGTCTCACGTGTCTGTTATTTGAGTGCAGTGCTGAGGCGCATTTTTCTGTTTCATTTTTATTGAAGGAAAAATAGAAAAGTGTGAAGAACGATTTCCCAGTATTCCCGAGAGTGTGTTTGTAGGGAGAGACTGGGTCGAGGCTGGCCTTTCTGCGGGTGTGGTGTCCTTGTGGGGCGTGAGTACCGTGCGGGTGCTCCCTGGTGGTAGAGGTTGATAGGGGGCAGACTTCTCTGTACTGTTAGAAGGTTCAAGGGCGGGCCAAGGACACATGCTCTGGACTAGCATGGATGCTGTACAGGTCAACCCCTGGATACGTAGGGGCTGGTTTGAAATGAAGGATATTTAAACAAAGCCTAAGAGGTGAAGTGTGGGAGAAATCCATTGGGTTATGTTAGGGTCCCGAGCTGTGATAGGACTGGACCTTCCCTGGGGAGATATAGGGCCTCCTCATCCTCTTTTTCAAGCCCCACAAATGTCCTGACGGTGCCCAAGTTTCTGGTCATCTACACTTGATCTCCCACCGACACGGATCCGGGCCATCGTGGAGACGGAGCCATCACGTACGCCGCTGTCTCAGCTTGCTCTAGCTCGCAGCAGCTCACCCCCTGCAGTGGGAACGCGCACACACACGCCCCGTCTAATTCCTTCTCAAAGATGACTTTCTAAATCGCACAGCGACAGGCCCGATGTGACGCTGGGACCGCGAGGCGGCGCATCAGTTTCGTCGGCCTCTCTGTTGACGCTGAGGGGTGCACCTGCCGGGCAGAAGGCGGCTGCTCGGTGTTCACGCCCCCCGCTCAGCATCTCTGCGAACCATCGGCCGTGACTGAGCCAAACTTCGTGTTGCTTTTACATCCGTATTGTTTGTCATTCCCGTGCCAGGCAGAATTCCAGGTGTTTCCCTATGTATGTCTCATTTAATTCTCAGGACAAACACGTCAGGCACTATGATGGCGTCTGTTTTGTGGCTGTGAAGGCAGGATCGTTTAGATGTGCAAAGAGTTTAGCTTTGGGCCCGTGTGCTGACTCGCCACAGAGGAAAACATACAACCCAGGAGGTTCCTCAAATCTCCACGAAAGCATTTCATTTATTGCTTTTCCTAAATTGAAGTTGGTTCCCCCTTTTTTGAAAGAAAGTGAAGCAAAAGAATTTGTAGATAAATCCTTTACAGAAACCTCGAATTAATGTGCATGACGGCAATTTGTACACCGATTTTAGACTTTGGGATCAACTGCAGAAATCTTATTTCAGCTAAGATTACGAGAAGCCCTTTCATTTTCAAGTTCATTTACTAGTCAGCACATTGAGTACTTGACTGCGAATCTGGGTGATCCGAGTGATTGCAGTTAGATATAACAGTGTCGTTTTAATAGTCATTTGTCCTTTGTCCCACAGCACGACAGAGACATTTCAGGCGTGTTTCACCGCGGTGTGTCATGCGTGGGTCTCCAGTGCACGGGTTCGTGGTGTCAGCCTTGTGACACGGCCCACGACCAGAGGCAGCTGCACGCCACGGTGAGGGGGCCTCGCTCTGTGCCACCTCTGCACGCCCGTCCTGCCTCTGCTCGACTTCATATAGTGTGTCACACGGTTCTGGTGGTCACACGAATCACTAGCTTGTTTTTTCCGTCATCCTGTAGTATTTCCTTCTATGAACATACGACAACGAATCTGCTTTTCTCTGGTCAACGCTGACTCTGGCTGCGCAGTGTGAAGCCTTCGGGAATCATCCCGGCACGTGCTTCTGCTGCGTGTGCGTATGTGTTTCTGACGAGCGCACCATGGCAGGGCTGCTGGGTTGCGGACCGTGTGTGTGCCCAGCTCCAGCTCACGAGCAGAGAGGAGATGACTGTTTACGCCCGGTCATTGGTGCGAACGTCTGGTTACCCCACATCCATGCTATCACGTGGTATTGCCAAGTATGTGTGTGCACATGTGTGTGTTACATGCAAAACACATATGTGTGTATAATATATAATGTATAATATACCTGTATACATAGTCTATGCTGGCATTTGAGTAATATATACAGCATCGATACAATAATAACAATAATATCACATGTATTAGTTTGTACGTGTGCGTCTATGTGTGTGGATGTATATATGTGTTTATTTATTTTAGATGCGATTATATGCCGGCTATGCTTTAAAAGAAGAATCCATCTTTCAGGGCGCATTCTGAAAAACTTGCTTCACATTAGCATGAGGCTGGCACATGAGTGGAGGCGGCTGCGGTGTCACAGCTGTCGAGGCCGATGACGCTGTATTACGTTGGATTAAACTAGTCTGCCCACTTTGTGTATGTTTGAAATTCTCCATAATAACATACATGAACATGCAAACTAATCTATATGATACATGAACTATTATATCATGTATATTATGCACAGCTATGTATTATATACGGTATACATGATATAATAGTTTATTTACCTACTATAGTGGTATTGTGTATACGGCATATATTTATATTGTATTTATCTTTATATTTACCCACTATGACCCTTCAACTAAACCCTTTTATATCTGTGTCTGTATCGCTATCATTTCTGTCATCTCTACCTCCTTCTCTATCTGCACCTATCCCATGAATCTGTACTTGTGTGTAACTCCCACTGGTTCTGTCTCTCTGGAGAACCCTAAATAATATAACTAATAAGACGAATCCATTAATTGCATGTCTGTTTCTCAGAGAGAAACATAAAGCTTTGAACCGAAGCCATAAATCCCTAACCGTGGGACTGGGGGCACCGGCCGGCAGTCGGGGCACACACACCTGCCTCCTGTCTGAAGCCACCCCACCAGGCTGTGGCCTCTCCCACTTTCTCTGGACCTCTGTGACTTCTGCTTTCTAATCACGGTGGCAGCCGTGTGTCGAAAAGGCTCGTGTTCGGAGGCAGGCGTCGCTCGTTCCTGGCATAGCAGCCACGTGAGATCAGAGCATATTTCCATGGCTGGCGCTAAAATCCAAACGCCTCGCTCCAGGGAGTGATTCTGCTCTGGTTAAGAGGGACTAGCCCTCCGGCCCTGTGCTCCTTTTGCGGCCGATGCTTCCCAAGTGATCTTGCATGAGCGTCTCTCCCACCTCAGTGGCACGCCCGTCCCTGCTCAGAAGTAAACGTGGCTTCGGTGCAGAGCCCTCCTCCCACCTGGCAGGCAGCAGGGTGCCCTGAGCGGCCCCGGCCGCCTAAAAGGAGAATGGATGTTTTTATCCTCAGATCTGCGTGAGAAATACTGCCATGGAGTTCCATGGTACTGAGGCCCTGGAGAGACACAGACAACCGACGAGGAGAGCACGGCAGGTCACCGGCACCTGGTGGGCAGGGGCAGACACGGGCATTTGGGGCGGAGAGGGGCGTGAGTCTCCAAACAAGGCCCTATTAGCTGCTTAAAGCAGGGGCCCCAGAGCTATGAGCCACATTAGGAGTGACAGGGCTTCGGCCTCTGCGAGGAAACCTCCTTTGCTCACCAAGTAAATCAAATCTAAATATAACACACAAACCACATCTAATAGATTTCATTATTTTAAGATTTCCACTGTGCGGTATCTGTGAAGAGCCAGCCGCATTCCCAGCATCATGCCCTGACAGCGGGGACCACGCTGCCGTTCCTTCAGGTGACGTGTGTGTGTCTGTAACGGGCGGGAGCGGCACGTGTGGCTTCTAAGTCACACCCCGCCACCGGCTCACCCGAGGAGGTTACTTAGCTTCCCCGAGCCTCAGGAGTCTGCCGTAACTAATAACGGCACCAACGAGTGTGGGTCATTGTAACGGTGAAAGCAGAGAGAGCGTGTCAAAGCACTGAGCGGATCACCTGCGGAGTGGCCGTCAGCCCCGTTGTCTCGTTCTCCTGACACTGTCATTCCAGCATGCGCTTCCCGCTGGGGGCGCTTCTGCCCCCCAGAAGAGCTCAGCCGTGTCTAGAGACAGTTTTGGTTTGCGCGTCTGGCTCTCGAGTGCTTCTGGCGTCTGGAGGAGGAGACAGGAGGGCTGTAAAGTGTCCCCAGGAGGGTCCCACAACCAAGGCGACTCGGCTCAAAGTGCCAGTAGAGAAACCCAGCTCTGGAGGGAGGAAACAGAGGGACAAGAAAAACACAGGGTGAGAAGCCAGCAGTCTCGGCGAGTGTGGTTTCTAGAACATTCTCTCACCCCTCCCTTCAGTAAGGACGCATCTCCGCTTCACGTTCTCTGAGACTCTGGAATCCCGAGTCTCTTACTTATCCGTTAATGACGTTGGAAGAGTAGGAAAGAGCCTGCCTTCCCTCGTGACCCTGCGGGGAGCATGGCGTCGGGAGACGGGAAGGACACGGTTTCTCCTGGACGTCTCCGTCAGGCCGGTGCATCCCCCTCCCGGGCCGTCCTGACGCCCAGAGCCGCTCACCTTCCCAGTTCACACCTCTGAGCGGCACCGCCTGGGCTTGGAACCTGCGTTTCTCAGGCGATCCTGTGGCACTGCACACAAAACATGCAGAGAAGAATGAGAAAAACATGGAGATTTCCACTAAAATAAATAGCCCGTGAAATTCGCAGGTACGTCATGAGTATCTTCTCTGTGATCGTAGCTGATTTCAGCACTCAAGGATTTTGACTGGGGATGTATTTGAAACGACAGAATTGGCCATCGATCTGGGTCATTGCCATAGGCTAAGCCGATGGCTAAAGTCTTTCTCTATCCCCAGTGGCCCAGCTCCAAGAATAACCAGATGTCTCAGGTGACGAGATCCACCCAACTGCTGGAAAGAGCCCCTCCGGTGACGCCACAGCAAACAGCCAGTCGCCCCGGACATGGCAGCTTCTCCATCAGCTCCGCTCGTTGGCCCCCAGCCGTTCACGTCCGGAGCAGCCCACCGGGGCAGGAGCAGAGGCTGAGCATGGCACACAGCTGAACCCCGGTTTCTGGGCCGCTCGCTTAAGGGGAGGTCACATCCTGTTAAAATGGCCCGGCCGGTCTGTAAATGGCCCCGCGCCACACGCCAGCCACTACGACGGCGCAGGGACAGGAACGCAAAGCGGGGAATGGTGGCCTCGCGCGGGGACGTTTTCAGCTCACTGCTCAGCTCGTCCAACGCTCGTCTCCGCCCAGGCGTCGGCCACCGCCACGAGGCCGCAGGACCCACGTCCAGTGTCTCCCGCTCCGGGGCTGTCCCCGGGGTCTCTCTACTGCCAGCACCCTGCCGGGCTCCCCGACTGCAGCTGCCTTACGAGGGGGCGAAGCCGTTTCGGTGACAGAGCTGCCGTCCATCCAATCAGGACGCCTGGGGGCCTCTGACTCAAGCCAGGATTCAGAAAGATAAAAATGTGACAGCCCTTGGTAGCGGCCTTGGAAATCAGTCTCCAGAAGCATTTGAGAAGTCTGCGATCTCTTCTTTTCTATTGTAATGTATCTCAGGAAGATTCTTAAGCTAAACATATTTAACTGTAACGACAGAAATGTAAGTGATAAGGTCATATAGTTTTATTTATCTTTGCATGGTCCACGTACCTAGCCGATAGGCCACGTACCTAGCATGCATTTGACTCTGTCCATGCGCCATCACTGGCTCACAGGTCTCACTCTGTGGACGCGGTCTGCCCTCCCGCAGATGGAATTCACAGGCTTTTGGCCTGACAGCATCGTCTGACGTTATGGATCCTTAGCCTTGCAGTCACTCCACTCCCTATGCCATTCCTCCATCGTCAGGGACAACAGACCCAGACCAGGAAAGTGCACAGGTATAGCAGCAGGGGCCATGCGCCTTCGTCAGTGAGTGGTGAATCGTCCTTGCGAGCTGGCTTAAAAATGCCTGTGAGATTAAACAGTTACACGTTAACCTCTAGATTGCTTTGCTCGGGTTGTCATGGTTCACAGCGCTGAACAACCACAATCTTATCTTGATAAACAGAGCACATGTTCTGACATCACCCCAAAGGCAGCCTAATCATCCTGTGAGTCCTTGAATCCTGACGACATTCCCGTGACTGTCTCAGCGTGCTTCATGGGAAAAGGATAATCGGTGACGACATTCGTCTGAGGGACCAGGATTATGAATTAGGATGTTTAGCCACATACCATTCATCATGACAGATGGCATTGTTGCAGCCCCAAAACACAGGGATGCTTTGATAACTTACATTAGAACTTAAAGTGAAGCTCTCTGCATATCTATCACTGTTATCGGGCAGTTGTTTAGAGACCCTGTTCCCCGAATTCAAGCGCTCTCAGCCGAGGGCCGCACCTCACCAGTACAAACCCCGCTCCCACACTCGGATCCCCTTCTCCCTGTGTTTCCCAGGAGAGCCCGGGAGACCTCGATGTGCGGTGCCCAGAGCCGTGAGCTGACGTGTCAGCATGAAGGTGTGAGCCGGTGGTGGCTTCGATGATCTGTCTGGTGGGGCTGACTCCGGAATCTGCAGCCACGGTTCTGACTTCTCTTCGGAGCCGGCATTCCCGTTTCCACCTGCTGCTGTCGGTCACAGCCTGGCCATCTACGGCTACCAGGAGGCAGGAGGAGGCGGGGCAGGGGTCGGCTGCCCACCCCGTCCGTCCACCTCCGTGCCCTGCCTCCCACTGCTAGCCCGGCCCACGCTGCAGGCCCCTGGGGTGCTGTGCTCGCCGCCTGCAGTGCGTCTGGGGACCTCGGCCTGAGCACGTGCTCATCCTGCAGCTTCTCGGCCTGGAGGGCTTTTCATCTCCCTTCATCCTTTTACTTTCTACCTTTCACTTTCCTGGGTCTTCACCAGGAAAGTATATTTCCTGTAGTCAATACGCGTTCCGGCCGAGCTTTTCGATCCTATGTGACAAACGGTGCTTTCTGATGGGCCATTTAGGCCATTATGTTTACTGTGACTGTCGGTGGGGCCAAGGATATGTCTGTCACCTCATCAGGTGCGTTTCGTTTGTCACATCTGTTCTTTCTCTCCATTTCCCATTTATCTGCCTTCCCTCCGACTAGCTCAATATCTCTGTGATTCCATTTTATTTTATTCTTGTCTTATTCTCTATTCCTCTTTGTTTCGTTGCTTTAGTGGTTGCTTCAGCGTTTATAATATAAAAGTTTAATTTATCCTAGTTACTTTCCACTGATCCTATGCAACTTCATATATAGCATAAGGAGTTACAATAATATAATTTTTTCTTTCTCCTGGATTTTTGCGCTATTTTGTCATACGTGTTAATCTTATGTTTGCTATAAACTTCGAACTGCATTGTTACATTTTTTATTTTTTAATGTTTTTTGTTAACTCCTCCTTAAAAGAGGATGGAATAATAATGTCATGTATTTCCCTATGTAGCCCCATTTCTGCTGATCTTTACCCTCACCGTAGACCCACATCTCCGCATGGTCATTTTCCTTCTCCTTGAAGAACGTCCCCTAATAAGTACTTCTGGCGGTGCCATTCTATTTGGGATACATTCTTTCAGCTTTTGATGTCTGAAAAGTGTGTTTTTTTTTTTTTCATTTTTACTTTTGAACGACCTTTTCTCTAGGTATAAAACTGCAGGCTGACGGCATTTCCTTCCAGGGCTGTAAACACGTTGCTACTCAGTCTCCCCCTGTGCTGTCCCTAACAGTAAAAGTGCTATTATCGAAATATTGTTATTTTTATGTATATATTTTTTCTGGCTGCTTTTAAAATTTTGCCTTTATCACTGTTTTTGAGTAGTTTGATTACAAAATGTCCTGGTAGAGTTTTCTTCATGTATTTTGCTTGATATCTCATTGCATTTCTTGAACCTGTGGATTCTCCATTTTGCTTTACCAGATTATGGAATAACTTTGGTCTGATTATATCTGCTTTCTCCTTCCTTCCTTTTTTCCTTCCTTCCCTCCTTCCTTCCTTCGCGTGTGTGTGTGTGTGAGTGTGTTGTCGTTTCTTCCTTATTCCTTTCCTTCTTTTTTCTCTTCCTCTGCTTCTCTCTCTCTCTTCTTTCTCTGTTCATTGTTTTTCAGAGACTTCAAATACTTGTATATTATTTCATTTATGTTTGACCTGGGCTCACTAATGCTTAAGTCAATTTTCTTTAATTCTCTTTTGTTTGTGTTTCATTTATAGTTAGTTCATAGTAATGTTTTAGGTTCGCTAGTGTTTTTGCTTGTACTGTCTTATCTGCCGTTATTCTCTTCCAGTATATTTTAAAATCTGACATCTTGCATTCTTCATCTCTAGAAATTTGATGTGGGTCTTTTTAAAATCTTCCGCATCTCTACTTAGCATTTTAAACATGCGAGGTACAGTTATAATAACTGTTTCAAGACATTATCTGTTCATTCTAACACCTGTGTTGGTACTAGATCAGTTTGTTGATCGAATTTTCTTCTCCTTATGGAACATGTTTTTTTTTCCATATTTGAACTCTCAGTGAACTTTTATATAATGCAAGACACTGTAATTTGGTTTGTGAGCTGAGTAATTTTGTTTTCTTAGAAATACCCTTGAGCTTTGTCTTGGGATGCCACTAACCGACTTGTAAATAGCTTGATACTTTCATGTCTTCCTTTTGAAGGCTGAGCAGTCTTCATCAAATCTTCTACAAATTACGAGTTTCTCGTGTCTGGGTGGTGGGAGCAGGCGCTGTTCTCAGACACTGTCTCCTTTCAAGTAGCTCCCTCTCCAGTCTCCAGTGGCTTCCCCACACTCTCGTGTCCCTTGGCACTCAGCCGGGTGTTCCCTAGGGACCTCTGCAGGTCTCCAGGGGCCTCTCCCAGGGCTGTCTCCTCCCTGGGACTCTCGCCGGCCATTCCACCTGCCTTTGCTCACCTGGACTTGCAGCTTCTCCTCAACCCGGCCAGTCTGCTGGTTCTCGTCATGGGTATTTCATCTCTCAGGAATCATTGCTTGATTTTCCAGTCTTGACAAGCTGTACTTCCTACATTTTGTCTATTTTTTTGGTTGCTCCAGTTGACGGAGTAAATATAGCCCCTTTCTGGACAGGAAGTGGAAGTAGCTCTCATATATATTTGTTATAAGAATCTTACGAAGGAGGCTTTTTTATTAGATGGTCTATATCTTATGGAGCAATAAGTTATTAACTTGAATATATGTTCTATGTCTTATGGAGCAATAAGTTATTAACTTGAATATATGTTAACTTGAACTAGTCATCTATCTATTTAACTCCACAGAAATTAGCATTCAAAGTGATGTTCATCAAAGTTAACCTTAAAATACCTCTATTAAATTAATAAATACATTTCTGTCTTTAAAGATAAGTTGTTCTTTGGGGTTGAATTTAATTTTTACTGAATAAAATGTAATGATTAGGAAATTATGATCTTTAAAATTGCAGGACAACGTCGTTAAGAAAGGATAAAACAAGCTCCAATAAAAAAAGATGATTTGGTATCAACCAGAAAGCAATAGAAAATAGCGAATCTCCTTGGTGTGAGGATGTTTCTTGAATCTTTGAGGCTTATGCCGGGACTTTGGTTTTTAGCTGCTTAGAGAATGACTGGTTCATGAAACCATCAAATGCCACCGACGTCAGAATAAACTGGTGGAACCTGGCGCACTGGTCCTGCCTGTGACCCACCGCCCAAATCATTCTTGTGAAACATGTTGCTTAGCAACTGTTTGTTTTAATCTTTTAATAGTCTGTTTGATGTGTGTGTGTGTGCGCGTGTGTGTGTGTGTGAGTGTGTTGGTTTCACCCTAAACCAGCTGCAGGCAAGGTCCAAGATGCCAACCCATGACATGTCATGGGAGGTAGAACCAGAGAGAAAAAGCTTAGAGGGGACACGGTCTACGGTGGCCAACCATGTCACCAAAATCCTTAGTTAAAAGATTCATCTCTTTAAATCCCGCCTTGGTTTACATCCTTTTCTCAAGGTCTAGGAAAAGTCACTTGGATACTAACAGCCCCATTAATAATTGCAGAAAAGTCACTTGGATACTAACAGCCCCATTAATAATTGCATTATTTTCTCTTCAGTTTGTGTAGGCTTTGGAGAGACTCAATCCAGCATGTGATTCTTGCTTGCATGTAAATTCACATGTCTTTACATAATTATATTTTTTACAGCAAAGTCGGGTTGATATTACAAGAGTTTACTCAACTCAATCATTAAATTTAGATGTGGAAATGGTAAAGAATGCAATTTTAATACTTTAAAATAAGACGCTACACTCACGATCCTTAAGTAGCTTGCTTCTGCTGCTGCCTAAGCAAGCGAGGAACTGACACCTGTCTCACCTCGCCCTGTGTCCCCACGTGCTCTGCTAGGTTGGAACGCACAGATTCAGTGACTTCGGCATTATCTGTGCTTTGGCACTCTATGGTCGTTTACTAAGCTGAAGAAATTAATATGACTCTAGCAAAACCGCAGATGTAAATTAGTTCTAATTGTTGAACTGCTCCTGCCTTGATGTATTACAAAGACTCGGACGCGATATAATGTGGTCATTTAAAGAATTTGATGGTACTGGGATCCGTGCTCACTTGTGTGCCTGTGAAAAAGAGAAATCTGATAAGTCTTTG
The DNA here is from genome assembly GCF_000325575.1 of Pteropus alecto. Classification (NCBI taxonomy): domain Eukaryota; kingdom Metazoa; phylum Chordata; class Mammalia; order Chiroptera; family Pteropodidae; genus Pteropus; species Pteropus alecto. The sequence goes on from NW_006440135.1 coordinate 2,203,349, forward strand.
GGTGAAAACAGTAACAGAGAAAGCACCACTATCTGACCTGGTGAGAATTCAGATGTTCGAGGACAGTTTGCTTCCAGCGCTTCTGTGACCCCAGGTCAAGTAGTCTTTCTCCTGGACTCAGTGCCTGGATGCAGAAGTCAACACCGGTGTCCACACTCGCTTTTTCAGCAAATAATAGGCAAGCGGAGGTAGCGATACGGATGTGCTTCCAAGACGAAGGACAATTCCGCAGAAAAGGGGCACTGTTTACTGGCTTAGCAGGGTCTGATCAGCTGCCTCTCCCAGACTCTGCGAACCTTCCCCTAGCTGGCCCGGCAACCCAGGCCCAGTGCCCAGTGGAAGGCCAGCATTTCTGTGGGTGTGAAACCCAAGGTCCTGCGCCCTCATTACACGCACCGGGAGACTATTGGTCTGTTGGCGGGAAGGAGCATGAGGCCAGCGCAGCCAGCTGGTCCCATCAGGGAAGGGAGTGTCCGAGTGACCCCGGAGCTCCCACTCCATGACAAATCCCGAAAGCGCACTCAGCCATCGAGAAGAAAACATCGATGTTGCTGACTCCCGGCAGAGCAATGTCCCCAGATCCTCCGGGTGGGCCACTGACAACATGACGTTGTGACTTCATGCTCAGTTTAGGACTTTATTATTAAGGAACCGCTTGATATTGAAAGTGACAAGCAGAGAGTGCCTGGTCCCCACTAAATACTAATTGCTGTGGCAGAAAGAAGTGTCAGGGTCATAAAAACTGTCATCTTTTGGCTGGCGTTTGTGTTACACACAAGCTGGTTGCATTCCTTGTCCACACATGTTTCAAATCAAGCAGGGATAGAAATGAAATATCTAGCTCCAAGTCTCTCCTATATTTGGCACGAGTGACACAGACAGCGGTCCGCTCCCAGGCCCCTTTGTACCAGTGGACGCCCTGGAGTGGAAGGAGACAGCAAGTGGTCCAGGGTGGGAGGGCAGGCGACATTACCAAGCCCTGGTGCATGCTGTCTCTCCCGCCTGGTCCCCGCCTGGTCCGCCTGCTCCCACCTGCTCCCACCTGCTCCCACCTGCTCCCGCCTGGTCCACCTGCTCCCGCCTGCTCCCACCTGGTCCCCGCCTGGTCCCCGCCTGGTCCACCTGCTCCCGCCTGGTCCACCTGCTCCCACCTGCTCCCGCCTGGTCCCGCCTGGTCCACCTGCTCCCGCCTGGTCTACCTGCTCCCGCCTGGTCCACCTGCTCCCACCTGCTCCCGCCTGGTCCCGCCTGGTCTACCTGCTCCCGCCTGGTCCCCGCCTGGTCCCTGCCTGGTCCCCGCCTGGTCTACCTGCTCCCACCTGCTCCTGCCTGATCCACTTGCTCTCGCCTGGTCCACCTGCTCCTGCCTGATCCCCGCCTGGTCCCTGCCTTGTCCACCTGCCTCCGCCTGGTCCCCCCTGGTCCACCTGCTCCCACCTGCTCCCACCTGCTCCCGCCTGGTCCACCTGCTCTCGCCTGGTCCACCTGCTCCCAACTGGTCCCCGCCTGACTCCTTTTGGAGCCCCAGGGTGCACTCCTGCCCTCCTCCCCGTTCAGGAAGCACACGAGGGCCCGGGACTCGCTCTACCTCTCACTGTGAAGCCTCTCTGACCATCTTACCCTCGTTAGCAATGAGAGCATCTGCTCAGTGGCCAGTTTTCTCCCTCATTCCCTCTGAGAGATGCTCTTTCCATCCACATCGTGAAGTGGGAGTGAGCAGCCTTCTCAGCGCCCACCTGAGCTTAAGATGAGGTTGCCACACGCACCCTGGATCATATGATTGTCTTGTTTCTCACCAAAGAAAGTGATTTCAGAGCAAAACGGATCCAATCTGAATGATTTTTTATTTCTTTTGCCGCAATTGTTTCGGCCATCCCTTTTGATGTATTTGTGGATGCAGGTGCCAGTAGGAGTCGACTCGGGGGCCCTGCGCGCCCCTCCCGCCTGATAATCATCCATGTTGCTCAGAAATACTCACTCCGGAGCTGGGAAGCAGGCAGGCCAGGCGGCCTCTTCTTCTGCCAGGTGTCCAAGCAGAACAGAGCGAACATTCCAGTCGAGGTCTGATGGAGAAAGAACACCACTCCTCACAGCACTGCCTCAGGGGTGGACCCAGGCAGATTCCCCCCAGGAGCAGGCAGACTTCCCCAGGAGCAGGCAGACTCCCCCAAGAGCAGGCAGACTCCCCCCAGGAGCAGGCAGACTCCTCCAGGAGCAGGCAGACTCCCCCCCAGGACCAGGCAACTCCCCCAGGAGCAGGCAGACTCCCCCACCAGCAGGCAGGCTCCCGGCGGGGAGGAGGGCGCCCGGCCATCGCACCTGTCGGCAGACGCTGTGAATAACGTCCCACGAGAGGTTTCGGTGACGTTATCTATGTAGCACTCGGTCTTTAACGACCTGTGCTTCCACCTTCTACTTTTGCCGACTTGCCCTTTTCCCAGCAAGTACTGCCAACGTGCACTGCCTTGGGGTGTCCTGATCCACACCGGGAACCCTGCAGTTTCAGCCCCGTAGCTGAAATGGGGGACACTGCATGTGATCTCCGTCCCCACCGGCCGTGTACATCCAACCTTCTCCTCCATCCTGGGACTCAGCACGTCCTGACATTGCGGTTTCCAGTGTGACACTGTTACTAGAAACGGTGTCGACTGTTTGCAACATAAAGAAGGCAGCTCCTTCCTTCCCGGGAGGGTCCCTGCTGTAGTGTCCACGGACACAGAGGCACACAGTAGGGACACACAAACACCTGATTGGTGCGCTCCTTTAACCGGGCCTCCTCGCTGACGGGCCAGCCGCCCTGCCTTCCGCAGGGGACCAGGGGTTCCTTAAGAAACACGAGTGGTTCGCCCTCTCCTCCTTTGTCCCCACCACTGGGCCAGGGGGTCAGCAAACACTTTTTCTGTGAAAGGGCGGACGATGAATATTTTCAGCATCACAGCAGGAAGCTCGGCTCTGCACGTAGCATCTAAGCAGCCACGGCCACATGAGCAGAGGGCCAGGCTGTGTTCCAATAAAACTTTATGTATGGACTCTGAATTTGGATTTCATGTAATTGTCTTGTGTTACAGAATATTCTTCTTCTTTTATTATTTTTTTAAAAAAACATTGAAAATGTAAAAGCCATTTTAGACTGTGGACCAGACAAAAAAGCCTTTTTGCCCGCAGGAGACAAACATGAGAAGGAAAAAGTCACGCGTGTTGGGGGCGCCTTTTTAAATGCTCCTTTCCCTGGGGTTGGGGTCCCAGCCCCATCCGTACAGTCCCCGAGAGACAGACGCTGAGTTCCAGCAAGTGGGAACTATAGTTTCGATGAACATAGCTCGGTTAGGCTCCTGTGGGCATCTTTAGTCAGAAGAGCGATCTTATTCTTTAAATCCAATATTAACCTGGTGAGGTGCGTGCACGTTAAACCACAGGTGGGTTTATCAACAGAACCCATCGTTCGTTGTTGCTGTTTCTGATGATGGAGTTGTCTTGTTTTAAATTCGTTCAAATGATGTTAAAACATTTCCTTGAAGCGGCCTCTCGAGTTTTAGAAGCCCTTAATTTCTGTGAGACTTTTCATTGGAACCGTGTTGTCATATTTTTTTCCATCTTGTGAATACGATAAATGTCAGATCTTCTCGTTTGTTGTTGCTAATCTCAGGCCTCGGCAGGGCTCTGCTTGGTGTTGTGTTTTGCTTTTCCTGGGGAGTGAGTATTCATAAAATATTTCACTATGTTGAGAACATTCCACTCTGAGAAAGGAGAAGAAAAATTTCTTCTTCTAGTTTTATATCAAATCTTACTATGAAAATCTTCCAGTCTCTCCGATCCCTGTTTGTAGCCATCTGTGCCCTGCACCCTGGAATTTTAAATTCTTCGGAATTGTTCAGGAAATGTTAAGCTATAGTTTTAGGTTTGCTTGACATAATTTTTAAAAAGATGAAGCTTATGCAGATTCCAGCTTGGTTGTAATTTCCACTGAGCTACATTTTCGGTTTATCATCTTTATCTCAGGAGGAAGACACAATTCTTACTTTATGAAAACATTGGAGATAGGATATATTTGAATAAAGGTTTTGATCTTTCCCTGTATTTCTGCAGCACTCTGAGAAAATCGTAAAAGCAGATGAAACTTCAGAAAAGAATGTTTAAGGAAAATTTAGGGTTGGTTTGAGGGTCAGACTTTGCCTGCTCAGGTTGGCTGCAATTCTCACTTCGCTGAGGACGGTTTTATGGCATCTGCGTGTAGCAGCAATGAGCCTCTCTGGATACGCCTGTCGTGATGAAGAGGTCTCTGATGAGTCCCCTCTTCTGAGGCCACAGGCAAGAGGGTTTGTTAGCTTAGCTGGTTAGAACATGAAGTGGACAAGGCCAATGGCAGGGGATTCACGGCTATGCTGACCTTTTTCCTCTTTTTCTCTGTCCCTTTGTCACTGATCTGACCTCTAAAAGCATCCAGCTCTCTCGCAAACACATGCCTTTGGTCACAAGAGAGACTGGGTGGGAGGCTGTGGCTGGACCAGTTCAAATCCATCCCCCCTGATGGGGAACAACTTGAACCACATGGCTCAGTGGCCGTGAGCCACCCAAGTCATCCGTGTGGCCAGAGGCAGCATCGCAATTAGAAGGAAGCGCTGGCTGCCAGGACTTTTACGGGCCCCTCAGTCTGGGCTAACATGGTTCATTCTTTCCATTGCTCTCGCATTATTTCTGCATCATTTTAAGCATCGTTAAGAAACGGGCAAAATCTATTTATCCTTTCAGGTTGCACAATACCGAAGCTATGAGTTGGCATGCTGGAGAAATTTAAATGCAATGTTCTCATAAAGAATAATTCCAGTCCATAATGTTTATACGGATTTCTTCTACCCATGTCCATGGGCGCTCACTTGCAAAGAGCTGTAGTTTCTTTTTGGTGCCAAATCGCTATTTACTAAGTGTGATCATCTGTGAAGCATAACTTAGATCGGTCAGCAAAATCGTTCGTATTAATGCAATTTTACTCAATAAAATAGGATCTATTGATCTGAAGCTAGCTGAAACGCCACCACTGTCTGCGTGCAGAGTTTCGGTTTTTCCTGTCAGTCGCTTACATTGTACACACTTCCGTGACCACGTCCACTCCCGCCTTCTTTGTCCAGGTCACGTGTGGGCATAGCAAGAGCGGGAGGGCAGGGACGACCCTCTGGGGCACGGGATTGGCCAGAGCCGAGGGCTCCCCTGCGTTTCCTGGCTCCTTCTGAGTCCTCGGTGGCCTTGGGGACTGGGCTGTGGTCGGGGAAGTGACTGTCCTGCTTCCACAGGGGATAGGCTCCTGCCTAGTCCCCTGCAATGCTCCAGCCCCCACCTTCGTGCTGGCTGCAGCGTCCTGGGAGGGTGTGGGAACCCCGTGAGTGGGCAGACGTGAGGCGGGAAGGGCCCAGGCCCCTGGAGCCCCGAGTGGAGACCACTGTCCCAACCACGTCTGCCCCGAGGGGATCCGGGCGCCACCCGCTCCTGGGCCACGGGGTCAGTTCGGTGGGGCTCGGCCAAGGCACAGGCACGAGCTGACCGCCCTAGATGAAGGTGTCAACTCGCCACCGCAGGGCGTGTCCTCTGCTCCGCGGCTGGGGCCAGCCTGGCACGGGCAGCAGCCCCTGCATTCACGACGCTGCCCGCTCCCCCCACTCTCTGTGTCCGGCCCATGAGCAGGTGTGTCGCTGTCTGGCCGCCACCCCAGGGGACCCTACTGTGGCTGGCCGGCCACCACGCACTCCCTTCGCGTTTGTCGCCGTGGCCCCCTCCCCACGCCCCGCTCACCTGTGGGCAACGCTTCCCCCTTCCCGAAGCCCAGCTGAAGGGAGAGGCCACACGCCGAACACGCCGGCGCGGCCTGTTCCTTCTGTTTGCGCCACAGCTGGGGCGCGACGCGCCGAGTCCCGTCCTCCTGAAGGCCGCAGCGGGGAGAGTGAGCTTGAAGCAGCGGCGACAGGTTCCTGGCAGAATCCCGCACCGGAACCAGCTTCGTTCTCTGTGGAAATCCCACCGAATCGACAGGGAGGGGGCCGCCTCTTCCTTCCTGGGGGACGGTAAGTCTGTCCGTGCGTAAGCCGTGCCGCTTCGCCCCGCCACGGCAGCCAACCCTGACCCGGACCGCCACGGAAATCGCAAGGACATCTGCTCAGTCTGGGACGCAGCACGGGGAGCCGGGGTGCGGGATGGAGGGCGGGGTCCAACGGGAGGCTGGTGACGGGCAGGCTCCCTTCACTGTGTGACAAGATAAAAGCGGCCCTTGTCCTGGACCCCAAGATGAGCCTCTGGGATTTTATCAGACTCTCCACCTACGGTCCGATGGCAGATTTTCCTCTACAGTCATCAGGCCAGCTTTGGCAGGGAGAATGCTCAGTGTGTAGTGTGTGATGTGTGCATGCGCCTGTGTGTGTGTGTGATGTGTGCATGCTCCTTGTGTGTGTGTGTGTGCATGCGTGATGTGTGCGTGTTCTTGTGTGTGTGTGTGATGTGTGCATGCTCCTTGTGTGTGTGTGTGATGTGTGACATGTGCATGTTCTTGTGTGTGTGTGTGCGTGTGTGATGTGTGCATGTTCTTCTGTGTGTGTGTGATGTGTGCATGCTCCTGTGTGTGTGTGTGTGACGTGTGCATGTTCTTCTGTGTGTGTGTGATGTATGCATGTTCTTCTGTGTGTGTGTGTGTGATGTGTGCATGCTCCTGTGTGGCCAGGGTTGCATGAGTATGACTTTGTGTGTGTGTGTGTGTGTGTGTGTGTGTGTGTGTGTGTGTGTGTGGTGTGTGGGTGTGTGCATGTTCTTCTGTGTGTGTGTGATGTGTGCATGTTCTTCTGTGTGTGTGTGTGCGTGATGTGTGCATGCTCCTGTGTGTGTGTGTGCGCACAAGTGTGTGTCTCCGAGGGGCGAGCACGCATCCGTGTGTATGCACGTGTGTGTTTGGGACGGAAGTGGTACGAAAAATTCGGCTTTAGATACGAAAAATTGAGTTAGGACGTAACGATGGTAAAAAGGAGAAGAAATTAGAAAGACCGATCTATGATCAGTGCACATTGTCGCACGAGGGGAGATACATCTGAGAGAGAAGAGTCAAAATAATCCGGACGTGGCTGCGTACCAGAGGACCTGCTTACAGTGCCCACGACACGCAGGCAGTCAGCACGGCCGCAGAACAGATGGAAGAGGAAACTCACTTTAATTCAGACGAAGTCTTTTAATTTAAGCTTCTAATTTTCCAACATCTGGGGAATGTAACAAAGTTTAATATCTATGTTTTTAAAAGAATCTGTTTATCTTGGACAGTGCAGTCTGTGGGACCTGTAGGACACAGTTTGTAAAATGAATATGCATTTAAACATCGTTGAAATTCGCTGCATGCCATTTTAATAAAACCTGTTTCTTTTTAACTGTGAGCACGCGCCTGAGTCTGGCTCGAGCTTTGGAGCCATGTTCACTCTGTAAAAACTGCAAAATACTCATCCGTCCCTTGGCCTGTTACCTGCTAGGAGGCCCCAGTGACTTTAACATCTGCCATCGTGTAAGTAAAATCGAAACATAGGCCTCTCTTGGTAATCGGTTTATGACGAGAAGAAATAGGTTCCCATCCAATAAGATGTTTTCTTATAACATTTCCAAGATAAAAAAAAAAAACAAACAAACAAACAAAAAAAACGAACCACGAATAATCCATCCCGTAAATACCGACGACGAGGTCCCTCTTCGGGTGGCTGCCATTGCTTATTTCCTCATTCCTCTTGCTGGTGACACAAAGAATTGACATCAGAACCAGGCTGTGCGTTGCCGTCAGTTTGAAATTCTTTGACTCGCCAACGCCGACCCTTCTTCGC
>NW_006440135.1:2211931-2226188 GCF_000325575.1 Pteropus alecto
ACACAGATTGGAGCAGAGCTGAGTACGCGGAGGAGGAACAGCCCGGGGTGGGGTCTGATCCGAGGAGGACCGGCCGGGTCCGTGAGGCGGCGTGGGAAACGGACCGAGGCGCGTTCATCCTCCCAGCATTTGTCAGTGTTTTGGACAAATTCGGCTTCCGGTACCTGGAAATCAGTGGGGGGCAGTGCGTCTCCTCTGCACGGCCGTGTCACCAGGTCAGCATACGAAAGGAGACAACCTGAGTCGCATGCAGTCATTTTTCAGCTGCTTGCACAAGAACACTCGGCCGGCCGGTTCCACCCTCGGAGCTAATGTCCTGCCTGGCCCCGTCAGAGGCGCCCGCCGACGCTGCGGCGAGCGCCCCCTGGAGGTGGCCCCAGGGGTACCGTGGCCTGAGGACCCGCTGTGCTCGAAGCTGCGTCGGAGGGTGGAGGCGGATGGGGCGGCCCGGCTTCAGGCAATGACGTGAACTGATGAGCTTGCCAAGTTCAAACTTGCAGCCGTCCTCGGGATGCAGGGACTGGACAGAGATGAGGACAAACGTGAGTCCTGCCAGGTCAAGGACAAAACACTGAACAGAATCCCAAGAGAAATATAGGCTCATCCCAGAAGAGGCTCAGAAACCCAGGCAGGGCGCTTGGGAACGAGCAGGTAGCGTTTTCTGCTCCTGAACGGGGAGAGGGGGCAACTGGGAGCTGGAGCCAAGTGACAGAGGAAGCGGTGACCCCGCCGGCCAGGACCCAGGGCACATGTGTGTGAGGGCGTCACAGAGCGGTGGCCTGAGTCAGCGCATGGCAGGGACCTGCAAGGATTCTGTCTTTCTCACTCGTCTTGTGTGGGATCTGAAACGTGTTTTAAAACGACGACATACGATATAAACAAGAATATTTGTTTTTAATAAGAAAATAAGCCACGTGAAATTATAATTTAAATGGAAACTTGCATATAAATCAATGAATGAATGAACTGCTACCCACCTACTATTTTATTTTCTCTTAATTCTTAAGGTGCGTACACTTTGTTTAAATGATAGTGATTTTCTAGTATATTTTCTATAGAAAAACTAGAAAGATATTTTAGTCTTTGCCTCAACTTGCTTATTCAAAATTTTAATATTGAACATGTAAATAGATAAAACATGCCACTTCGCTGAGGGGAGCTCTCGCCATCTGTCGTGGATATGACGTGGCCGGCCCACACAAGGCTACCAATACATTCTATTTCAGGAGATTTCCATCAAAAAGAAAAAACACTATGGACGTATCTCTAATGATCGATGTTGCTTTACCGAAGGGGCTTCTGAGGGGGCAATCTGCTTCCGGTTGTGCACACCTGGGCGTTGAGAGACGCTGCCATCGACCCCCTTCTGGGCCACACGTTTAGAGAGTGTTTTCTCCTCCGTGGGTGCCCGTGCCTACTGGACATATTTCTATCACAGGACCTCCGACTGGGGGCTTCACATGTGTCTTATGAGCTGATGGAAGGGACAGCTCCTAGCAACTTAATTAGACAAGGATGTGACTGCAGACCCACTATATAGATCAGGTTAAGTTCCGGGGTGCATGCAGCCCTAAAGCAACTCCACTTACTAGACTCCTAATATGTTTATGGCCGTTCAGTATCCCCAGCCACGAGGTGGGCAAAGGGGACTCAGAGTGAGACGGACCCAATTTCGGTTAATTTCCTACTTTGGCAAATTCTATAAAACCCTGTGAGCACGTAGATGCGTTGATGCAGCCCATCATAGGGGCCCACGGGCCGGCCGGGGTCAGGTGCTGCTGATGCTCCAGCTGTACCAGGACCTATCTCTGCTTCCTGTAATTGGAGAAGTGACTTGCAAGTAGTCTTGATGAGCATTTCTTGGGCAAATTAGCATGAGCAAAATGAAAGGACTTTAAAGGAAGACAATACTGGCTTTGGGCAAACGCCAGCATCACTCCCCACACTCAGTGCTGCTCCAGCTGAGACAGGGGTCTCGCCTCTCTGCAGCTGCGAGGCTGCTCAGTGCAGTCCTGTCCCCCTCTGGGCCAAGCCGAAAGGCAGCAGCGAAGCTCTCTGGTGGGGGCCGGTGCCCTAGGAGGCTGCAGGCCCAAGGGGCGGACCGCGAGAAGGCCGAGGCCACAGCCGCCTGCAGGTGTGGGCGTGCAAAGTGCCGAGGAGACAGACCGAGGGATTCTGCCGTTGTCACCTCCTTCTTGACCAGCTGTTGTCCTCAAGAGTCGGGCACCTGAGCACTTTACTAGTAATTTTTAAAGGTATCTTGATAAATATTGCTTATGTGTTAATGATATATCGCTCTTCAAAGTAGAAGCGTGGGAAAAAATCTCGAGTCAGGAGAAAGATCGTTTTTACCCAACAGTGAGTCTGGAGCAGGCGGCCTCGCGTGTGCACAGTGTGCACGGTGGGGACGGAGCCGAGGGGAGTGGATGGAGCACGCCGACTGGGCTGAAGCGTCGGTGAAAACGCACGTGCGTGTTACGCGTTATGCTGTGATTTCCAATGACGTTTCGTGGGAAACCTGCTCCAGGCTGAAAACACAGGTCCGAGCGAGACGGGCGGCCACCCCACGCCGGGCCCTGAGCCCCTCCGGTCTGTCTGGGCCGCGGACTCTCTGTGGTTCTACTTCGTTGAGGTCTAGACGCAGTAGGACATATATTTTCCTTTTGCCTTGTGGTGGCTGAAAAATTCCAGCCACGAAGATGCGGTTGGACGATACAATTCCTCCCAGCTGAAGCCGGGAGCATACATGCGACCCACGGTACCTCCCCAGAGACGAACCGCTTCAGCTTTCCCCGGCAGCGGATGGTAGCTTAGCAGTAGGAGGCATGAGAACAGACTCGATTCGCCAACAACGTGGCCCCAACGTGTGCAATAGGTGTGGCTTTCCTGCCGTGACCTTGGTCAGTGATCGCATTTCCACGGTAAGTGAATGACCGCCTTCGCGGGGCTGGCCACCGAATCCCCAGCTGTGAAACGACAGAGCTGGGACAGTCAAACTCTTTGGGGATGAACTAACCCTTTTCCGACAAGGAAACTGAAAGGGGATTACTCCTAACGAATTCGCGAGTCTCGTGCGGACGCACGGCACGCTTCCAAAGGCACTAAATCGTATTTCGTCCGGGCTGCACACCAGTCCACAAACAGTGCGATGTTCTAGTGCAAGCTTTTCTCACCGGGCACTCGGGAGAAGGGGACGACTTCTGGAGAGACGAGGGGCGCAGCGAAGGTGCCATCACACGGGACGCTGTGCGATCGCTGGGAAGTCGTGTGCTGTTTTTCTCCCCCGAATGACTTAAATTAACGGAGATAATTTGGAAAACATGCACCTGTAGGCCGATGATGGGGAATGTTGCCTCTGAAAACATCATCATCATCATCATCATCATCATCATCATCATCGTCACAGCGTGAATATCGCAGCCATATTTTTAAGGGGGTGCAAATGTGAGAGCATGCAAATCATTGAAAGGCCAAGAAATACGTCTCATGAGTGATGGCCAAGTGAGTGTTGGTGGCTGAGCCGAGAGCAGGAATCGGTTATTTTGCGGGGCGGGCCTGGCGGATACATACCGAGGAGAAAACAGGACACGGCAGAAACATTACGACAGAGAAGACAGGAAGGATGTTAGAACGAGAAGAGCCCGCGGAACCCACATTTGGGCCCCATCTCTTCTGCGAGTTAGAACTCCCGAGGCTGAGGCCCAGTGATCTGCATGGAGCGCATCGAGCCCCCAACTGGAAGTCCATGAATCACTGCATCCCGCTCTGCTGCAGACAGAGGGAGGGTACCCAGGAGGAAAAAGGCATTCTGATTTCACGCTTAGTCAGAAATTAGGGAGTTCTACCCATGGATTTCATAACCCCGCTTCCACACGTCGCGAGAATCCCCTCGCCATCTCGGCGTGATGAGGGCCAGGGCGCCGAGCAAGGTATTGGGGCGGACACGCATCAGCGGGGCTGTGAGACCCCGTCCAGCCCTGGTCAAGGAGCGTCAGCCAAGCCTCGTGCTTTATTGCAGTCGGGAAGACCGCGTACTTGTGTGTCCCTACAGACTTGGCTCTGTGCTGTTATTACTCTCTTTAGATACTTCTCGACTCAGCGAGAAGAGCCTCCCTTACGTGGGAGAGACTTAATTTGGCAAACTCCACTGTTTTCCTTATCAAACAGCACGCTCGGGGAGCACCTACTTCTGCATAATGGACTGCTTGGCCCGGGGTCCTGCACGCGGCCGCCGAGGTGGCCAGCCTGTCCGCAATATTTCTTGGGGCGTGTGCTGAATTTGGAGATTGCATTCTCAAGACTTAAACCATCGTTCTTGTCTTAACACATATCGGTGTTAATTGCTGACATGTTAAAGATGCTCGAAGGTCAGCTCTGTGGGTTTGAAAGGTGGAGAGCCGTGGGAAACGATTGGCATCCATCCACTCGCTCGAGCTGGGAAAAGCTCAGTGAGAAACATGTACAGATCACGCCCCACTCCCAGGGGCATGAGACAACACTAAGGAAGCAGAAGAAATTGGCTGCACTTCACGCTTTGATGGTTCCGTTGAAGAGGAGCATGGTTATGTCCTCATATTTATTAGCAAAGCGCTTTTTATCTGCTCGCCGCTTCTGCCTTTTGGCCTATAGAGCCATCCGTCAGCCCCGAATGTGCTTCGCAGCTCCCTCCCACACTTGCCGGCTGGAAGATTCTCACTTTTCTGGTTCTCGGTTTTCTTACTTTTTTAAATATTAGAATAGAAATACCTACCTCGTAGAGTAGTTGCAAGGAAAAAAATGAGCCGAATGCGAAACTCTCCATCAAGGTCGGCTTCGTCGTCTTTGAAAGCGTGGGCTGGGCTGCACGCAGGTGGCGACGTGTCCAGTATTCTATGTAGCGAGGAAGCCAGTGCCTGAGCAGCCAGAGCCCTTTAACTATTTAAAACACACACACAGTGTCCACCCCAGAGCCTGTCACTTATCGGCGCTCTGGGCTTGTCCCCTCTCTGCTTTCACTCACCTGATATTTAAATACTGAGTCAACATGCAATGGCAAGTGGCGTGGAAAGAAGCTTGTTTGAAGCTACGAGAGAGCGAGCGATCTTGCTGTCACCACCGCTTCTCCTGGGGGTCACCCTGCAGCCAAGGAGACACGGCCCCCTTCCCCTCCGCAGCCCTCGGACCGCTGCTTGGACCATTTGGACGTGCAGGTGTGTGAGAACGCAGGGCAGAGGTGGTTTCTTGGGGGCGGGGAGGGATATCTCCGGTCACTTTCACAGTCCACAGGGCTCAGGTGGTGCACAGTGGGCCGGTCCCTCTGAGTTCCTTCTCCTTTGGGACCTGTCGGCTGGCTTCTCTGTGGCCCACCGTGGCGGCCACCATCTTCTCTCCCTTGGGCGTTTTCTCCACTGAAGGAGATACCAGGGGACCGATTCTCTAAACCATCCTTTCAGGCACCTGCGGCTTGCACGAGTTTCCTAAGCCTTCGACTCTAGGGTTAAAATGAAGATAAAACACAGCACAGCATGACACACTGAGACTGTTAGGAGACCTCCCCTAGTGTCACAAGCCGAGCGGCCAACCAAGGTGTCCTCTGGAATGTAAGTGGGGCCAGGACTGCGTTCCCCGCCTCTCCCACGACACAATCAAAACGAAATCCCTTGCTTTCTGAGTCACGCCCTGGCCTATCCCTCTGCGTTCCGCTTGCTCCCTTTAGCTCAGCCCCCGCTCCTCCCGCTCCTTCCCCGGGAATCCTGCCTCTATCCTCTCTCTCTTCTCTCGCCTCCTGCTCGGGGAGTCCGATCAGAGGAAGGGGAAAGGTGGTTTATTTTTATATCACGTAAAATTCTAAAGAGGACCCTTTCTCACACTCCCAAGTTTCACGTGGGAAAAGAGCTTTGCAACATCTATAAAATATTTTATAGATCAAACAATTAAGTGCGCAACTAAGTGCAAAAATGTGCAGAGAATAGAAATCTTAGTTGATAAAAAATACCCTTTGCTGGGAATTTGAGGAATGTACCTAGAATTACAACTTATGCTCAGCAGTGAAGATACAGGTCATTTGCCTGCATTGTTTTTAACTTGCAATCGAAACCGAATATTTTCTGCAAATGCACATAGTTTGTACCTTCGCGGATCAGTGCCAAACCATGTTACACGACAGTCTTGAGATCTTCGTTTTTCAGTGTTAATCTTTCAAGTCAGTATTTTAATATAATGTGTGTGTTTACAGAGAATGAACAAGATGCAACAAAAATGCAGAGAAAACCTCACTATATTCAGAGATTCCTTTATTAGACGCCATTTTTCCATCTTTACCAGACTTTTTTGGACATTAAAGGGAAATCAGGACCTGACATCCAAGTGGACTGTACACTCTGCAGTGGGCGGGGGAGCCGTTACACTCAGAGAATCTCGGGTTAAAGTGGGAGTGAGTGTTCTGGACTGTTTGCTGGTTCCCAGAGCCCCCCGCGTCCCCCGGGGCACAGATTAAAGCCACAACAAAATCTGAGATCGGAGGCGGTTAAAACACCCACGTCTCTGAGCTAAGACAGTAAGAACTCAGCGGGCACGCCCTGCCTCGGGCAGCCTCGCATTCGGGGTCTCGACAGGGAGCGGCCCTGCGTCACCGAGAGCTCAGCACGTCACCCCGAGCTTACTCCGGCAGGGTGAGCATGGGGGTCCGACCCTGGACGTGTCTCTGAAGCTTATGGGTGATGCCCGCATTGCCAAAACCTGAGGACATTTTTTATCGCTTCTCTTAATGGACTTCATTACAGGGTGTAATATTATTGTTCTTTCTTATTACTCAAACTGGCTGCCTTCGGGGTCACTCCCCTTTCCTGGCCTTCCTTGGATGTCACTCAATGTTCTGTGTCATTAACGAGCTTCTCTTCCTCTGACCTCTCGCTTTAGAGAGCGGTGATCCATGGGCCACTGCAGGTCACTGCTGTCCGCTAAGCAAACTCTCTGCCTGAGGGAGTCCGTGCCTTCTCGAGATTTCACCTCTTACGTCTCCAGCACGTGCACACGCACACGCACACACACGCACACGCACACGCGTGCACACGTGCACACGCACACGCACACGCGCGCACGTGCACGCACACACACGCATACATGCAAAAAAAACATGTGGTGGGCTCCCCCATGCCCGGGCCCGCCTGCCGCGCGCTCTGCTGCAGCCAGGAGTCCACCCTGCCCTGGCTTCTCCTTTTCGACGCCTGTCCTCCGCTGTCATTGCCTCTCCTCTCTGTCCTGACTGATGAGCCTGGGCAGAGACAGTAAACAACAGGGGCTTCAGCTTCAGCTCCTTGGGGTCCTTCCATGGGGCTAATGAGTCCGCGGTTTCTGGGTTCTCGCCTGCCTGGCCCGCAGAAAGCAGAGGACGCACTGACCAGCCCGCTGGACCGTCAGCCAGACTCCATATTCCCGTGGAGCTCTTATCAATAATAAGTCTTGGACTTGCGTCTCCAGTTAACTGAGCCTCTGTTTATCCCCCGCTTGAGCCCTCAAGTGGAGATATTTTATATATTTGGACCCTAACTCTCCAACGAGTCAAACTCCAACTAACGAGGACCAGGCAGGTCCACTTTCCCCAAACGTGCTCGCTCTTCCCACCCCTCGCCTGCCGCAGACGCCCGAGGCCGGTCTCGGCAGTGTCCCCTCCTACGTCCGCCGCCTCTAACCGGCCTTGAACTTGGGCTGCTCTTTTTCTCAGTGTTTCTCTAAACTGTCTCTCCTCTTATTTCCATTGTTAGCGTTCTGTTTTAGAGCCTACTGTACCTGGTCCGCTGCGGTGACCTCCACCCGCTGGCCCTCTGACGACAGCCCCGTGGAGCTCCGCAGATGTGGATGGGACCACACCACCACCCCTTCGGATGCTTCTGTGGCCGCCCATTGCTGTTTCTTGGGCTGACGTAGTTACAAATCACAAAGGACAACTCAAAATACCTTCAGCCGGCGAAGAAACCTATTGTCTCCTTGGGCTGAGACGCCCGAGGCTGGGCTGGCTCTCCCTTGGCGGGGTCCGCCGATCCCGCCCCGACCTCTCCTGCCACAGGCAAAAGCTCAAGGCCTCAGCGCTGTGGACGGCCTTCTCGGAGGCCCCATCTGCTCTCCACCCTCCATCCTCCAGGCCTCACCAGCTCCCCTCGCCCCTCTCGCCACGGAGTGAGAATTTACCGAATGTGAGTGTGCACCTCTGTCGGTCCGTGTGCCTCGGCTCAGGCGGCCCTTCTTACCTAAAATACGATTTTCATTTTCCTCCACCGGCCAAGGTTACTTACCCTAAAAAACTCAATTCTCCTCCAATTATCCTTCCTTTGTGGGAGACGAGGCACACCCCTGCCCTGTAACTCACCTCCCTGACCCCGGCTCTGGGCACCTGAGACCCTTTCTGCTGAATCTCCTGGTCCGGGCCAGCCAGCCTCCAGGGGCCTTCTATGGGAGAGTCCCCTTTCGCAGGCTGTAGGTGGCCGTGGAAGGGGAGGAGGTCCCTACGCCATCAGGGGAGGACCCCTGCCTTCCTAGTGACCAGGGAGCGGGACGTTTGTCTTCGGTGAGAGCCCATTGCCCAGATCCGACCTGATGGTGGACGGATTGTTCAGGTCAGAGAGAGAGAAAGGGAGGTCGACAGGCCTGCTGTGACAGAGGGAATGCAGTCAGCATTAATACGATGGCCGGGTGGAGGGCCGGGGCCGGAGCGAGCAATCGGGGAGATCGTTTTACGAACCATACAGACGTCTAACCAATATACCGCATACTTGGAACTAGTTTAAATTAAAAAAAAAAAAAAAAAAAGACTGCACACAACAGCCACGTCTAGTTAAATGAGCCCACGCATTTGGCCAAGTCTGTTAATTAGAGGGAAAAATTCCTCCGCAAAAATCAATCATTTCTTAAAGACCATCCTGAAAGAGTTTTAAGGAATCGAAAATGCATAGGTGAAAACGTCACAGGATGAAATAAAAGTGTGAATCAAGGAAACACAAGGATGAGATCCACGGAGAAACACCGCGGACACAGTGGCTTTGAGTCCGGAAGCCCGGGGCCCCGAGGTCCACACCCGGGGCCCCGAGGTCCACACCCGCCCGCGGAACGGCAAGCGTCCGGATCCGGCGTCGTTGCGGCCGCGAGTCGACGTGGCGGAGTGTGCGCGGTTCTCTGTGCAGAGCGTGAGCTCAGCTCTTGTCAAAAACGCTGGCCTTTTCACGTATCCCGTTAAAAACGATGCTCAGAAGTGATGTCTCGTGACATGTGGCGGGTCCGGCGCCGGAGCCCGCGGCCTGGAGCTCGCGGCGACAGCACCGGCTCTCGATGGCTGGTCCCAAGCGTGTCTCGCGCACGTGCCACCGTCGAGGCGACTCTTCTTCTCCGTTTCCTCTAGGTCTCTTCACGTCTGTTTACTGAAGGATGCGGATCCTTTGTGAGATTTTGGAGCCCACGATTCCCAGTCCTGGGGGTTAGGGCTTTGCGAGGCTGGTGTTCCGTTTCCCGTTAACTGGTGGGGCCACCATCCACCCTTCTCAAGATTCTACCTCAGCTGGGACTAAAAACAACCTGTTTCTTCCCTTGTTTACTCTTCGGTGAAAGGTTTACTATCATCAGAAAACTGGCCAGGCCATGCCTTATTTCCATGCATTCTTTGAGTAATATTGAATTTCAGCCTCAACTCCAGATGATCTGTGTATTTGCTTCCTGCAGGGAAGTGTCCCCCTGGTGACTGATGGACACGGATGGCCAAGGTCGCGGAGTCCTGAGCACGTGACAGTTGGGTGCCCTGAGGTGGTCCCAAGCGGCCCACGGAGGCGGGCACACGCACACAGGGAGTGTGAGCAGAGGGCATCGCTGCAGACGCTGGGCGGGGAGCCGGCCCGAACTTTCCGGAGGAAGCGTGAGCGGGAGGCTGCAGCTGCATCGTGTCTGAGCGGCCCTTGACACGTAGGCTTATTAAATTAAAATTACTGGCACAGAAACGTGGGGGAATGTCATGCGTTGCATATGAATCGAGGATTCATGTCCTGACTCATTCGTGCATCAATTCCTGCCTGTTTTTGAGGTGACAGTTATATTATTCCACTGAACTCTGTCCCCCTCGTGATATGAAAAGGGTGCCCTTTAGCTTGGACACTTGAGATTTATCCTGTTCAGCGCACGAATGCCTCACAAAATTGCTCTTCTCTGCTGCGTTTCCATTTGTTTTGAAAACTCTGCCAGATCGCGTCGCCTCCCTCGCGTCAGTGCGGTTGATGTTCCTCGTGGACTTTTAAAAGGGAGTGCTACAGCTCTGTTGGAATGAGCCGGCGTGCTAAGGGGTTCACAGGGCACACGGCGAAGCCCCCGAGGGGTTTAGGGGGCCCGTGGACCACACCGGGCAGGCCAGGCTGAGGACCCTCCTCCCTCAGACCCCCAGGGCCGAAGCGAACACTCTACTGCCACCGACAGGGGACCTGGCAGCCTGCGCTCGGAAGCTGTCCCACCAGTGTCCGCAGAACGATGGTGCTGGGATCAGGATTCACCACTAAGGGAGAGGTGGCCGTGTCCCGAGCTGCCTCCCACAGTCCCGTCCATGCCCACGTTGTCCCTGTGCCTCGAGTGTCCTTCCAGTCCCCTCTCCAGCCCTGCGTCTGCCCAGAGACCACCCCTTCCTGCTTCGACGTCCATCTCAACCTGCAGGTCCTGACTTGGCTCCAGGAGGAGCTTGGTTTTCTCTGCCTTCCTTCAGCACGGTCCCGCGTCCGTTCGTCCCTGTGGCTGTGTCCCTGGGGACTGGGACAGTCCGTGGGACCTGGCGAGGAGCTGCCCCTGCCTCCTCCTCTTCCCGTTGCTGACGGAGGGTCCCGGCCACCGGGCCGCGGGACGGCCAGATGCCCCACTCCACGCCCACACTGCACAGACGAGCTCGGTGGCAGTGTGCTAGCCACGTGCCTCGGGTCTTGATGGGAAAGACGCTGTGTGCGGCATCCCACGCGGAGGCCCCCTGGGGACACAGAAACAGCCGGGGCCCGCGGGGGGCAGGCTTTGAGGTTACGAGACGGAGCGGCACCCTGGTTCCCGGGGGAGGATGTGATTGGCTCGTGTGGGTCATCGCGTGGGCTGTCAGGACCTGAACCCACAGCTCGGGGTCGAGCTGGCGCTGTGCCTGGTCCCTTGGTGTATGTGGCGGGGGTGCATCTAGCCCACAGGAGCAGAGCTGGAGGGTGACTCGCGGGCAGACCGTCCGAGGCCCTCAGAGGTTATCACATGTCTAGGTGACACGTGATATCCGCCTTCATTTCCGGTCCTCAGTGTCCCCAACGCTGCTGGCTCGGGGGCCTACACTGGGCGCCCCAAGTGCAAGTGCACAGGAAACACCCTGCTCGGGAGATCTGCGATGACCGACACTGTCCCCGCATCCGTTTGTCCCCCGGGTCGTGGCACGGGAGCGTGAAGAGCCCGTCTTTGCGCAGGAGTGTGAGACCAGTGACCGCTGCCTCCGGGGCGCGGCCGGCCACGCGCTCTGCGGCGGGACATGCGGCGCCAACGCCGTTTCCTCCCGTCCCCATGTTCGTTTTCCGGATATTCCGGCGTCGTTGAAGAAGTCACGAAAACAAAGTTTCGGTTTGCCCCGCTGACTTGGTAAAGGCGGCTCCGAGTGGCACCGAGCTGAGTGTTGGACACGGTCATCGTCTGCGCAGTTTCACCTGGCTCTTGAGAGGGCCACCTGTCTCGTGTCCACCTGGATTCCAGCCCTGGGCCTTCCACCTCGTGGTGCGGAGACCTTGGCCAAGCGACACACTTGTCTGTTTTTCCACCTGAAAAACGGGAATGAAAACAGTAGCAGTTGCTCGCTGGGCGGCGCCGAGGATCAAACGTGAAAACCAGAGAGGCGCTCGGCGGGGGCCCCGCCCTGCCCGCTCGGCTTCCCTCGGACGCGGCCGCCTCCACGAGTGTCCTTCACCAGGCTGCGGCCGCCGGGGCCTCCGAACTTCCCCTCCCTTGGAAAGGTGTCTTCGCGGGTGTGGTTAAGGCAGGAACTGTGAGACGCGGTCACGGCGGATCAGGGTGGGTCCGCAGCCAACGAGAGCGTCCTGCGAGAGACAGATGGGGCAGAGGGACACAGGAAAGAAGAGACGACAAGCCCGGGGCGCGGCAAAGGCAGAAGCCGGAGGAGGCGGGGAGGGCCTTGCCCTGGAGCCTGGGACTGTGGCTCTGCCCCCACCTCCGTTTGGGGCTTCGGCCTCCAGGACCGTGAGAGAATATATTGCTGCTATTTGAAGCCACACAGATTGTAGCGATTTGTTACAGCGGTTCCAGGAAACGAAGACTGTGTGACACACAACATCATGTCAGCGGACAGAGACAGCCCTCCTGGGGACGTGTGCTTGGGAATCCCTCCACGGGGTAACTGCTCACCTGGGAGATCATTCACGGGGTGCCCACCAGGGGCCAGGACCACGGTGGGAATGAGCCAGGCCCTCAGGGCCTCGCCCGAGCCCGCCGGCCACACCCCGTCCCTGACCTGTTCGCTGCTGCTGAGCTGGGAGCACAGGCCACCGGGACAGTGGTGGCTCCCCTGGACCTTGCCCTTTGGAATGGGCCCTGCGGGTATGCGCTGTATTATGGGGCCCCCTGCAGAGCTGGGGGGCGCAGCAGGGCCAGAGGGGCCCAGGTCCTACGTCCATTCCCTGGGCTGCCGCCTCCAACCCTCCCTCCCCTTGGGGCGAGCCCCTCAGGTCCGGCCACTCCCGCTGTCACATGGGGTGGCTGCCGCTTGCCTCCCTGCGGGTCTCAGCACAGAGGGAGAGTCGGTGTGAGTGTGCAGGAGGGTGTCAGGGCCGCCTGGCTCTGGCCGAGCACCGCCGGCCCGGCCCCGGTGGTCACCTGCTTCAGAGGCCTCTGGCCGGCAGACAGTGGAAGTAAACGCGCACTCCTCGTGCGTGAGCACAGGACCTGGGACTGTTACGGGCCCGCCTTCCGCTCCGCGCGCCAGAGGAAACACGCGACGGCCTTTCTGGTGTTCGCCATCCCAGGCCGTCATTTCTGTTCAGCGCTAAGACGGCTTCGCCTCAAACAGAAAAGAATGCCTTCATCGGAGACGTACTCTGAAGAATGTCAGGAGCCAGTCGTTGCGGACATTCACAAACGCAGGGACAGACAGTGGCCTCATTCTCCCTCACGGCAGACGCGGATCCCAACACCCACCTGCAGGAGAGGCCTCACCTGGGCGCGGGTCACCTGCAGCTGGAGTTTGCAGGTCCGGCCGCCGATGGTCCTCCGCCGCCCTCTGGTGGCTGGGCCTGGAACAGCGCGCGCTGTTTGGGGGAGGCCTGCGGGGCTGGTTTTGACGTGACACCCTGCGCGTCTGCATTCGCCGTGGGGGGTCTTAGCCTCGAGTCAGGGTGACCACCGCCCTAGCTTGTCTGGGGACTGGAAGGGGGTTCCCCGAACACCAGCTGCGGGTGGACCTGAGTCCACCCACGTCGCACGTCTGATGAGAGCAGGACCGAGGCGCGTCGTGTCACCTAATGGTGACCTTCTCAGGCGAAGTCCCGCCTCCCAGACCCGTGGCCGCCACAGCGGAGGGCCGGCCTCCTGGCGTCCCTGCGGGGGGGCACCCACGCTCCCCTGGCGGTGCAGACCCGTAGGCCACCCTTCTCGGATCTGAGAGCCGGGGCGCGGGGTGCAGGGGGGCTCGTCCGCGTCAGGGGGGCTCGTCCGGGACACCTCACGACCTATGCGTCACCGGATTCTGGAAGACACTATGCAAGGAGGCCCTCCCCGCTCCGCCTCGCCTCCTGCAAAGCCGCCACCAAGACCCCCGTGTGGGTGGCTTGGAAAGTGACAAACATGGGGCCATCTGAGGAAAAGTGCCTGCTCAGTGTCCGCAGCTGCCCAGTCCCCAGCGGGCCCGTCTGCCTTCCGGACGGAGGGTGGCGAATCCCCCCCGCGGGGCCCCGCAGTGCGTGTTGGGGTCCACCCATCCCTGGGACTCTGCAGTGCTGGGTCCCCCCCCACGCCGGGCCCTGCAGTGCGAGTCGGGTCTCCCCCCGGCTGGGGTCTGCAATGCGGGGTCCCCTTCCCCCCTCGCCGGGCCCCGCCAGTCATTGCGTCCCCCACCGTCTATTGCTCCCTTTCGACCCTGAAAACCCAGCTCGCTTCACGAGCACGTCAGAAAGTGAAACGGGATAAACGAGGTTTACCGGATCCGCATCCTCCGTCAAGACGCCGCAGCACGGCTGTCCCCGCGTGCAGCCGAGAGCGGCTGACGCTGGCCCCGAGCCGCGCATCGCCG
>NW_006440135.1:2226326-2235684 GCF_000325575.1 Pteropus alecto
GAGCGGGGGCTGCGCGCTGCGCGGGGACGAAGGGGGTCGTGGAGACTACGGCGCCCCCAGGCGCTGCAGACCCAGCGCTTCCGCGGGGACCGCTCCCCTGGTCACCCGCCCAGCCACCTGGACATGCGGAGTCTTCAGGGACGAAGGACGCTGAGGGCCGCGGCTTGCGGACACGCGGCTGTGAGGAGCAGCTTGGAGACAGCCCCCGGGGAAGGGCGGCGTGGCCGGACACTCCTTTGCAGGGAGACAGGCGACAGGATCGGGGCCAAGGGCTTTGCGGGCAGCCCTGACCCCGCGGTGGGCTCGCATGCTTCCTCCGGCGAGCTGAGCGCGGCAGCGTCTGCAGCAAGGGGCCTGCCTGCCATTGCTTCTCAAGCTAAGCAATCTTTTCGAAGCTCCTTTTCAAAATTGAAACTGTTTCATTAAAAAAAGAGAAATGGGTCTATGGCCACTCCACCCTGAACACGCCAGATCCCATCTGGTCTCAGAAGCTAAGCAGGGTCGGGCCTGGTTAGTACTTGGATGGGAGACCACCTAGGAAGACCAGGTGCTGTAGGAGTAAAAAACTTAAAAAAAAATAAGGGATTATAAGGTGACGAGGTCCTTGCAATCTGTGAGGTCAACAAAGGGTTGCCTCGTCTAAATAAATAAATAAATGCATACATACATACATACATACATAAAAGTTAAAAAAAGAGAAAAGAGCAAGCAAACGTTTACAAATGTGACGTTAAAGGGTAAAAGGAAAAAGCTTCTTCCTTGCCCCATGCGAGCTGCTGGCCTTGGGGGCCAGGCCAAGCCGGGCAGCGGCCAGGGAGACGGGCCTCAGGGTCAGCCTCTCCGGCTCCCACCGCAGGGCGCTCCTGTCCTCAGCCCCTTAACCCACCCGCCCGCAGATGCCCTCAGTTAATGCGAGCGGCCACACGGCGCACTCTGATCAGGCGCGGGGACTGTCTGCAAATGTCGCTGACTCCTGGTCACAGCGGTTTCTGTCTCCTGTGCCCCCAGTCCAGGCCTCGACAAAAGTGCAGACGCGTTCTCAAGTTTATTTCCGTGGCGAGGAAAACAGGAAAGAAAATGCAGAGTGGCGGACGGATGCCTGTGCACGAGCCCACGGGGTCCGGCGCGCGCGGCCCGGTGTGGCCGGAGGCGGACACGGTGCCTGGCGAATAATTTGGCAGGTGACTGACGGGCGCTTTTCTTCCAGGTGGATGAGGTTTTCAGAAGCTCAAGCATTTTTGCTGAGACTTTGTAAATGCCTTTCAGAGCCGTCCCAGCCTCCCGAAGCATCGCACGCCGACTGGACTCACAGTCGTGCAGTGGGGAGTGTGTCCTGTGCTGTGGGGCGTGAGGGCAAGTTCGGGTCTCTGGTGCCCACGTGCAGTGACTCCATGCCACCAGCCCCCCATCGTGGTCTTGCAGGGTGAGGGGGGACACGGAGGATGATGTCATCATCGGAATTGGGGTGGTCTCAGGGTGGTGGACTGTGGTGTGAATCCCTGTGCTCCCTGTGCCCCACCCCCCACACACACTGGCCCACACTGCAGCAACGCCCCTCACATGGCGAGGCCCTGGGGGCGCAGCTCGTACCTGGCCTGTCCCAGGGTTGCATGCTGGGGGATGCAGAGGTGAACAAGGGGTGGCCGCTGCAGTCTCCTGGGGACAGAGCAGCAGAGGGCCATCGTCACAGAGTGAGGTGTATGAGCGATTGGCTTGGGTTCTGGGGTTGGGGCCAGAGCTCTGAGCTAGTACACATCCGTCACGGGTTTGGCGCTGTCATCCAAGCTCATCCGTCTCCCCAGAACTCGGGGAGAAAAGCATGGGGGGCTCTTTCTGCTTCAATATGACAAAGGACAGAAGTTGGGGCGAAGTTGAAGGATCGATGGACTTTGGTTAAAGTCTCCTGTTTCTCCTTGAGAATGGTTACGGGGGAAGTTCAGGGTGAATAAATCCCTCGTCGTCACATCGGACGACTCTGGCGGAGCCCCTCACCCCGAGACTGTTGTACTGAGTCTGAAGCAGGCACACAGCCTGGGTGCTCCAGGCTGACCAGATGCCACCATCCTCGAGGACAGACAGGCTGGCAACCCTCTGAAATGACATAGGAATAGCTTTCAGCGATGGTGGCCATCCTCAGACCAGGGGGGGGGGGGGGTCTCTGCCTACCGCCTCGACCCTGGGTGGGCTTTTGTCTCCTGCCACCAAGAGAGTGTGGCAGAAGCGATGCCACGTGATTAAGATGAGATCTTTAAAAGAACACACGCTGCTTCGAAGACGGGCTCCAGACGCTCGGAGAAGCGCCTCGTGCCGGTGTGGCAGCCTCTGCAGGAGCCAGGTCGGAGGGGGAGTCTGCAGAGGGCCCTGGCCGTTCGCATCGCCCTGGCTGAGGCCCCAGACATGGGAGACCAGAGAGAAGCCAGCCCTCTGACCCATGAGCACAGTTCTATGGCTTTTGCTTAGTGCCACCTAGTGCGGGAAGTTTGTGACATAGTGACAGATAACCGGAACGGGGCACGAGCCAGGGCCCGGGTGTGTCAGGGTGCGGCTGAGACGCCAGGCTCCAGGCTGCCTGGCGCCCCAGGTTAATAATCCTTGTGGGTTCTTGCCCATGTGTGAGGAATATCAGGGTAAAAGGAGATGTAATGACTTTTTAAAAATCTCACTGACGACATGCCCAGACCATCCTCCCTTTCCAACGTCGTCTGTGGAGGTCACGCTGACAGGACAGGAGGACGCGTAGGTGACCCGCCGAGACATGTACGAGAGAACACGTGCCCTGGAGAGGGACCCGGCCGCCGCCGAAGCCTCCCGGGCCATCAGGGCAGAGCGGCGGGGACCCTGAATGACCGACCCTGAATGAACCGGCACACGGAACACTCCGGGGTTATTACAGATTACAGGCGCCACTAGGCACAGCTGTTGTCACATGGATAGAGAAGGGCAGGAGGGGAGAAACGAACGGCTCAGGGTGGCAGGCCGAGGAACATCCCCGAGGGTGCCCAGGTTCTACCCCAGGACCTGAGGGTGCGGAGGGCAGGCGGGGCAGGGGCGGGACAGGGGGGAGGAAGGCCTCGCGTCTGCTGACTTTCAGGGAGGGACTTCATCCTCGGTTGTCCCACTGCGCCGCTGAAATGGAGAGTCGTCAGAAGTGGAAGGAGGAGGCAGGACAGGAGGCCACGACGAAGCGATGTGGGGGGCTCGGCCCTCCCCGGCTGGCTTTCGGGGTGACAGGGCCTCTAGAAGCTGAAAAAGGCAAGACGGTGGGCTCTCCCCTGGACCCGCAGAAGGAGCCCACCCGCCGACCCGTCAGCTCAGCGAGGCCACACGCAGACTCTCGGCCTCCGGGACTGTGATACGACCTGTCTGTGCCATTTCCCGTCACTCTGCTCGTGGTAGATT
Source organism: Pteropus alecto (assembly GCF_000325575.1). Taxonomy (NCBI): domain Eukaryota; kingdom Metazoa; phylum Chordata; class Mammalia; order Chiroptera; family Pteropodidae; genus Pteropus; species Pteropus alecto. Next base: position 2,229,726 of record NW_006440135.1, read on the forward strand.
GTCACAGCGGCGACACAAAATTGTCCGGTCGGTACATACGCGAACAGCTTCATGTCAAAATAAAGAAGCCACCTCATAGCTATGACGAGTTTTCTTTCTGCAACTCCGTTTTCTGTAGAGGGAGTCCCTGGCCGAAGGGATGCTGTGTGGCTGACCACGACGGGAGCAGGCGATCGGCTTCTGCACCGCGGGAAAAGGAAGTGGCTGCAGCGAGCAGGCGGCGCTGGCTTTGCCGAGAAGTAAATGTACAGGATGGCTTCTTTCTAGTCAGTGCGTCTGTGCCTTAGTGTGCAGCATACATGCGTGCGTGTGAATATATTTGTATGCATGCACATATACACTCACAGGAGAGAGCGTGAATGTGAGTATGGGCATATGTGTGTTTGTGTGAGCGTGAGTGTTCTTGTGAGTGTGAGAACAGAGACTTGTGCGTGTGTGTTCATGGGTGAGTGTGAGAGTGGACATGTGTGCTCGTGTGATTGAGTGTGAGCGTGCACAAGCATGCGTGTGCACATGCATGAGTGTGAGTGTACAGGTGTGTGCGCACGTGTGAACATGAGTGTCCATGTGTGCTCATGTGAGTGTGAGAGCATATAAACATGTGTGTGTGCATGTGTGCACATCCAGGTGGCCGTGCAGGCATGTTTTGCAATCACATGCATGTGTGTGTCTGCACATGCGTGTGTACAGGCGTGTCTCCGTGTGCGTGTGTGCTCACACACAGGGCAGCATGAGGTGACAGCACTCGGGAGCCGCACACGGTCTCCTGTGCCAGCGGTGATGATGCTGGGGCCACATGGTCCACCACGTCGCAGTGCAGGGCGCGGGGCCACCGTGGTCACGGGTACGTGGCGGTTGCTGCCTCGTGCTTCATGCCCTCAGCTATGATGCTCTGAGTCTCGTGTTTCCAACGTGACGTTTGCATTCACCCCCAGGACCCCAGGCCGGATGCCAGAGCGGCCGGAAAGTGCCCGCTCTCATAGTTCCGGTGGCCGGAAGCCTGAGGTCTGCACGTGGCCAGTACGACACGGCCAGGCTGTGGGGAGAACCGGCTCCGGCTGCTCACCTGGCTTCCCGGGCTTCGCCGGCCTTCCTTGGCCCGAAGCGCCTCTCCAACCCTTCTCCAGCTGGACACGGCCTCCGGTGTGTGCGTGTCTGAGCACGCGTGTGCGTACGGTGCCCGAATTCCCCTTTCTGTGAGGACACCAGGCTTACTGGATCAGGTCCCACCCTATTCCAGCCTGATCTTATCAAACTAATTACACCTGCAAGGACACTGTCCACATGAAGTCCCATTTTGAAGTACTGGGGGTTAGGACTTCAAAATATGAATTTTTGTGGACAGAATTCAACCTGTAACATTGTGTATTATTAGTCACCACACCCAACTTAGACACTATGCATTTTACCTTTACTTCAAAGATTGAAGATGGGAGCTTGAACTTGCTGGGTTTACCGTGTAGACTGTCCACCTACCTCTCATCTGAAAGCACTTTTTTAAAAATCACACAGGCTACTCATTCACACAGCAATCACTTTTAAGAGGAGCCCATACAAAACACATGTTTGTGATTATATGATTCAATTTAAGTGCTATCAGTAATCGGTGTGGTCTCAGAAGCCTAAATAAGAGTAACAGTCAGCCTGAGCCGGAGGTGTGTACGGTGTCTACATGCGCATCCCCAGCAGAGGGCGCTCCAGGCTAAAGTTTGGATGCTCTGCGGGCTTTTAACCGCCTCCAATCCAGAACAGGTGCCTTCAACCAGCTCCACCGTTTCCCCAGAGGAAAATCAGTTTGTCCCATCAGCACCTACACAGAGTAAAGGCTCCGAACGTGTTGCTTATCTCCAGGGTCTTTTTTTTTTTTTAAATAATTTTATATTTAACAACTAACTCTCAAAATAAGTTCCCTAGATTTTTAGGGAGAAACAGAGTGCAATGGTTATCATAGATTCTGGCCGACCTTTCTGAAATGGGCTCACTCCCAGTGAAAGAGCGGATGATTTAAGGGACGGACGTTAAAGCCCGGTCCTTAGCTGAACTCACGTCCGGTGTCATTCGCAGCCAGGGGAGATCGCGTACTTATTTCTTCACGCGATCTCTCTAAACCCTCCGTGTTCTCAGGAAGTAAATGGGAATAAAGGCCGAAACGGGCCGTGTACATCTTTTTGATTTTTACATACGAGACAGCCACGGTTTCCGAAAATACTCAAAATGAGACCACGTGGTCTCAGAGGCGGCTTTTAGAAGTCGACACTGCACTCACGGGGGCCGTGGGGTTCGCATTACGTGGACAGGAGACGGAGATTTTAGTCTCTAGTTATGCTCTCATTTAGGTCAACTACTGAATATGAAGTGAGCGGCTGAGAGTTTCTGGAAAACAGATACACGTATCTAATGCCGTTTGGAATAGACCCATGAATGCAAACATCCTGCCTCCTGGAAGAAGCTCAAACGATCCAGGTGAGATCCTTCTAGACCTGCCAAATCGTTCCTAACTCGGGTTTGATTTAAAATGGCTTCGCATTACTAAACTTCATTTCTTTCGCCAAACTACCGAGTAAAATACAAGCTATTTCCTGACGGTATTCCATGCGGGGAGCTGGGTGCGGGAAAACGCTCTTCGAGGGAGCAAAGCTGTGACGGACACAGCGCGTTTCATCGTAACTCTCACCGTGAGCGCGGTTCAGAGGCGGAAGCCGGCACTTGCTAGTTTAGATTTGTTTTAAAAAATAAATGTTCAGTTTGAGCTTATCCATAAGAAACCGATATTACCAGAAAGCAGGCAAATGATGACAGACTCTCGGAGTGGAAAACGGCCACCTCGTCTGCATGCGGGATCAGACGACTGCCCCGCAGATCTCGAGATGCCGAAACCAGAGTTGCGAACTTGATGCGAACTTGACCTATTGCCTCTCCCTTTAGGTCTTATCTTTCTCGTCTTTGACATCAAACCCGCTGTTTGATAATCAGACCTGGGTCAGTCCTTGCTGTCACCTGCTGCCCCTGTTGGTGGAGGTGACCGAGCGGCCATATTCCATTCAGAGACCACACCCCTGGCCTTATCTACTCTTTTCCGTGTTTTATGAAATATTTATATTTCACTTCAAGACTATTTTTGTTTATTTAGAAATTGGTGTTAAATGACACTAAATACCACATTAGCATCAACTAAGATCATTTATTTATACATAGTCAACATATGGCTAACTAGTTAAGAAATATCACATTATGGAATTTCATGCGTACCCATGAACATTATTGATTATGTTTAATATTATTTAAAGCACTATTTAATTACATTTGTTAATATTTTATTTATGCTTTTTATGATGATATTTGAGGGAGGGTTGTTCTGTTGGTTGTTGTCGTGTGGATAGATACGTATCTTTGACGGATTTTAGCTTCACTAAAACAAAAAACAAAAAAAAACAACGTTTTCTCTCTATAAGAGCCTCCAGTTTAACTGGAATCTCAACTGAATTGTTAGTTACAATTCTTGTTAGTTACAATTGTTAGTTACATTATACCTTTTAGTGCTTCTCATCATACTTTTGTCAGACGTAAATCGCAGAACATCTGGGACCCTATTTGTCACGTCTACGTCCTGGAGGTTGGCTATCCTTCGACTATCCTGCATTTAATTTTCACTCTACATGTAGTTTTAAATTTTTCGTTTTTAATCTGTGTGTTTTCCTTTTCGATTTGTTTTAATTTGTAAGTCTGCCCAAAGTGTTTCTGCTAACACCTTGGACGGCATTTAAATATTCAGCCGTGGCCCTTCTTCTGCGTTTTCCACTGCGACTTTATATCCTAAATAGTTTTACTTTTCAGTTATAATGCTCTTGACCTATACTCAATTTTTCACCTTTTTCAATCTTAACTATTTTTAAAAATGCTTTTGGGTGTCCCAGACATTTTCTGAGCAATCGTCACCCAGGGAGAGAGTCAGGCCTGACCTGGACCAGCGGAAGCTCTACTGCGGGCGTGTTGATTCGGGACCTGGCTGCCGCCCGCGGCCCGGGGTCTCCCCTCTGCTCCACGTGGAGAACGAGAGCCCCACCTGCAGCTCACGGTGCGGCGGTCTCTGTAGTGTCACTGCTTTGATCGCTTTGATCGGCTGTGGTCAAGCCGACGGCCGTGGGCACGGCTTTGTCCTCCTGTCAGTCTTCCCGTCGGCGTTTTCAAGCACAGCGTCTGCGTCCCTTTGCTCCCCGTCTGCCCGGTCCCAGCTGCCAATCAGAACCGCCGTGCGGCGTCAGCGCTGCTCCTGAAGCTCGCCGCTGTCCCCAAACGAAGTGGCCTGAACCTCTCGGGGCCCAGCTGGTTGGGGACTCTTCAGTCTGGACGACGTGTGAAGAGATTTACGTCTGCGTTTAGCACTCTTCCCTTTCCAAAGAAAGTTTCATTTCTCGCTCAGGCAGGTAGAGATATTTAGACTTTAATCTTCGGTGACACTCTACACATTTCGGTTCTCGGTCTGAGGTCAGACTCTTAGCGGATGGAGAAGGTGGTCGGGTGTGGGTTTTAAGTAAGAAGGAAAGTCTCGAGTTAATTTCGGGGAGTGGGAATTGGCTAAGGAGATGCCATCATCAGAGGGTGGTATGAAGTGTCCAGTTTGGGTTAGAAGTCAGGAATTTTAAGGCTACTGATCTGTAGGGTCTTGGTTTTGGAACAGAGAAAACGTGAAGATAGAGTAACCCAGGGCCGGCGTTCCGTGGGTGGGCACAGCGGGGTGCGAGCGGGCGACAAGGTTGGTTTTCTGAGCAGACCGACTGAAGGAGAAGCAGAGTCGTTTGGCAGAGGAAAGACAGCAGGGCCAGTGACTCGAATATACACTTTTATGTGCGACATCGCATAAGCCTCAGTGAGGCCAGCCGCAGGGGTCAGGGGAGAGAGGAGCTGAGGATGCAGGATGGGACGCAGATATGTCGTTACGTGGGTCAAGGTGGTGGCAGAACCTAAGCGATGAGGGCAGGATGCTGGGTGCGGCTCAGCGCCTGTGGCTGGCTGGATGTGTGCACAGACGGTCCAGGCGGACGCCGATGGCGCCCATCAGAGATCACACCGGGCGGACGGGCCGGCCACGTGCAGATGCTTCCAGGGCTGACGTGAGAGCTGGTGCCAGGGAAAAAACAAGTGTCCCGAAGAAGCCGGGCTCTTTACATCAGACGAGAAAGACGGTCTCAAGCGGAATTGGGAATCGGAGCTGACGCGGACAGCTGACTTCTTGTGCAGTGTCGAGGATCAGGTTCCTGGGTCCTGGTGCGTCCATGGGGCTCCAGGGGTCACTGGTGAGTGGGGGTGGGCTCGGCACTCAGGGCACGCAGTTTGGAGCCCTGTCGACCTGGACTCCCTTTACTCTGCTGAGACTTGTGTTCTGGGTGAACCAGGCTGCTGTGGAATTTGCCAGTTTCCAGAACTGCAGCCTCGGCCGGGACACTGGCCTCTCTGTGGGCGGAGGGTGGGGGTGGGGAGGCATTTCCTTTTTCCCCCTCCAACCAGCTATCTCAGTTTTGAGATTTTTCTATATAATTGACTTTTATATAGAGATAGAGAAGAAAATACAATAGGCTTTTTTTTTTTTTTTGTAGAAAAGAGCCCCCCAGGTCACAGGGTTTAAACTCTAATTTCAAATTATCCACCTTCCAAGTCTACTCGTCAAGACTTCAGTTATTGGGGGTCACTAACGGAGGAACAAGTGATATTGGGGATGTGTCACTCAAAACGTCATCGTTCGTAAGTCAAGAAAATCACCTTCATTTATAGTTTTACCTTATGCTTAGACCATACAGAATCCTGACTGCATCGTTGTATTAGAGATTTAATTTAAAAAGACATCCTAACTAGAAAATATCTCTCGTACTATCATAAATATTTATCTCTACTGATTCAAATTGCAAAAAGAGGTAAAAAAATACCAAATTCCAGTAATGCAAAGCTCCAATGGCTACATTTC
>NW_006440135.1:2238237-2272282 GCF_000325575.1 Pteropus alecto
ATCCTGAGATTATCAAGCTAAGCGCAATAAATCAGACAGAAAAAGTTGAGAACCGTATGATTTTATTCATCTGTGGGATATAAAACTAAAAGCAACAAACGAACAAGACAGACAAATAAAAACTCGTGGACACGGACAGCAGTTCAGTGGTTGCAAGCGAGAAGCAGGGGGAGGTAGGTGAGGGTGAAGCGGTCGGACACGTGGTGACGGAAGGAGATGTGACTTCGGGTGGTGAGCACACGATGCAGTATCCACATGCTGTGTTACAGAACTGGGCACTTAAAACCTATATCATTTTATTAACCCGTGTCACCCTCAACAAATTTAATAAAAAATAAATAAAACTGAGAAATTAACAACCAACCTTAGGGTAACAAAAAAACGGCTCAAAACAACCACAGCAAAAAGAAATAAGAAGGCGCAGGCCACTGACACAGGCATCCGGGGGCTCACGCGGGCGACAAAGTCAGTCTCAAAAATGATACGCAGCAGGATCTCATTTATATGCACTCGCTGAAATGACACGGATGTAGACAGTGGGCACAGTCAGTCCAGGCCAGGAAGCAGGGACTGGCTAGAAGGGGGTAGCGCCAGGGACTTCCTCCAAAACAGCCCTGCGTCCCCGTGGTGGAGGTGGCTACACGTGGGGGCGAATTGCCTAAAAGCACACGCACGCACACACACACGCACGCACGCGGATGAAGGTAAAAACTGGCCTGTAGTCCAGATCACTATTTTGTACCCATGTCAATTTTCTAGTTTTAACATCGCACCGTATTTAGGTAAGTCGTCATCACTGGGGAAAATGAGGGGGAACATTCAATCTATGTCCTATTTTTGAAACTTCCTGTGGGTCCACAATTTTTAAAAAATGTTAAAAAATAAATACAACAAAGAGCATTGAGAAGAAATTTTAGAATTTTTCGTAATGTAATAAAAGGAAAGTCTGCTGTGACGTCTTCCTCCTGATGCCATCGAGTTAGAAACAAAGGCAGCAGGAAGCAAAGGTGGAACAGGGAGACACTGGGCCCCGTGATGTGCGCGTGCACAGGCCGCCAGACGCCGTGGAGGTGCAGGCCACTAAGATGGGCACCCTGTGGTGGTGGCCCGGGTCACCTCTGTCCACGGGGGTAGCTCTGAAGTTGGGGCATGTTCTGAGAGGCAGATCCAGTGTCTGCCGGTGTCCACGAGGCGGGAGTCCCCTGCCCTGGGCCGTGGAGAGGTGGCAGGGCAGAAGGCTGTGCACAGGTGCGCTGACCTGGCCTTCTGTAAACCAAGCAGCAGAGAGGAGAAGATTCTAAGAGTGGACATCTGCCTTGTAGTGTCTGATCTTTGTCATTTGAAGGGAAGGAGAGACTAAAGCTTGACCCCCAGGTGACACTCAGAACTTCAGAAATAGGCAAGTCTTCCCTTCAGCATCCACGAAGTCCTGCTCTTATCTGAAATTGAACTCAGCAGCTGGTCTCTTAAGAGCTCATTGTTCTAAGATAAATAGTGAAAAGAGGAAAGAAAATGGCTCCTCTAAACACCATGAGCAGAGAAGGTGGGGATACATGGAAAGAAATAACCAATGATGTGGAAGAGGAAAACCTTTTGCTAAGAGATGTAAATATACCTTTACTCGAGATTTTCTCCAGAAACAAAAGGTCTTCGTGAATATCTGGCCTCAGTCAAACCAATGCTCAAAACAGAGACACGGAAGTCCAAGAAAGAAATGCAGGTTATAAGTGAGACAATTCTTAAAAAAAAAAAAAAAAAAGGTATGCCTTGGAGGCATCTCAGAGGAAAACAGAAGCTGATGGAACTAAGTCAGGGCACAGAAAAGGGACTTGAGTAAAGCAAGGGACAACTGGAAGGGGGGATTTTTAATAGGCGAGAAGGAACAGGATGTACGGGACAGACAAATGAATGACACGTGCATGTAACTTGCATTCTTCACAAAGGGAACCGAAAGGAAATCAGAAAGAAACCTCCGAGATACAGTTGAAGAACAGTTTTCTACAATAAAATAAGACGTATTCTCATGCGTTGGAAGAATAATAGGATCTTGAATAATCAACACTAAAAAAGCGGTTAGGGAAGTTGGAAGACTAGAAAGACAAAGAAAATCATTGTTCGAATAATAAGAAAAAGAACCAAGTCTCCGATGTCACCTACAGGCTGTTTGTCAGTCCGATCTCACACTTTTCCACAGTAGCTTTCAGTTAAAATGACGGTGAAACTTTACCAAGTAATTCCTCAGGAAAAGCGGGTGTTTTGAAATGGTACTCGCAGCCAGATGGTTACTCAGATACATAAAAAACAGATCAGTACTTTTAACGTGTAAGAACTCATGAGATACGGTTTTCATGAGCTCTTTTAGATGATGACATATTAGACAGCTGATTTCCGCCTGCCAATAAATTAATAGAAAAATAAGAGCAAAAAGATAAATCAATATAAACATGAGACTTGGGGGAGAACATAATGGAAATTATGGTCCAGAACAAAAAAATTAATAACAAATATGATGAGGATATATGAACACATATAATAATTGTCAGGAACTATAGTGGAAGAGAGAGTCCTCTCAATTATAATTCTAAGTATCTAATATTTGAATGGAATCAATTATGAGTTCATCATAAATAAAATTCATGCCAGTATTTCTAAAGCGTGATTCTCAAGTGAACAGAAAAATGTAGACATGATTCTGTAATATATGCATTTTTATATTTTAAAGTAAACATTCCCTCAAAACATCGTGCATTCTTTCTCCCGGACACTAAGTTGATGAGAGAAGTCATGGTAGCTTATGCGATTAGCACCCAAGGGTTGTTTGGGAACCTTTAAAAGGGATTTGGATCTTAGGAAACTTTCTATTCCACATTTTACTGCTCTCACTTCCCACCGACCCTACCCCCAAATATCTTCGCTCTGCTTTATCTTTCTGACTCATTCTAATCCATCGGTATATCACCTTGTTGTCTGAAACGGAATTTGGGCTCAGGGAAAATTACTGATTGCAGAATTTGACACTGGAAAAATTATGGCCAAGTCAGAATCGCAGAGAATTTGAGGGTGGAAGCCAGAGTCACTTGGCTAAGTAATGGAGAGCACGTGACAGAGACCAAGCTCTCGACTCCAAGACTAATGCTACTCCCAGTTGTTGATGTTGTGTAATGTCTTATTTTTCTATTGGGTTATTTCGGTGCCACTTGAAAAAATTATGAGTTACTTTGTAATCATTATCATCACCACCACTACCGCTGCCATTGCCACCAGCACCACCATCACCGCCACTGTAATCATCACCACTGTCATCATCATCAACACCATCATCTATCAGCACTTCCCAGAATTATGTCGTCCAAAGCCTCTTCTCCACTAAAAAGTCCCACTTCAACATCCCCAGTGACTCTCACCATAAAAGTATAATTTTCCTCCACATTTCTCTATAAGAAGATTCCCTCAGGAGTAGAAGAAAAATAACGGAAAAGAGCAAAGCAACTGTGGCAGGTGTGGAAGTTGATACAGGTGCATGTATCCCGTTGCCATAGTTACGCCCACGGGGAGGAGGCATCAGCAAATTTAGACAAACCTAGAAATGGAGTCGCTTTCAGAGAGACAAAATGTTATTTGGTTATTTGTTATATTGACACAATGTTAGAGGGTAAAAGAATCTCTGATCCTTGAAATTTAAAAATCATCTCTTAAATGTTGGTGTTTTCGATAATGCCTCCTATTTAAAAATCGTGTTTATACTTTTTTCTACATTTTCACACATATATTCCCTAATGTTTCTCCTATTTAAAGTCACCTTCTTTGTTATAGATTATCTTACTTGGCTGTATTTGTCTTCGTAACAGTTAAAACTATCTGACATTACAGTGCAGACTTAACGTTTTATTGCCTTTCTAGTTAAAAAAAAAACAAAAAACAAAAGCATCCCCAAAACAAGGAGTTTTATTCACATTGTACTTTAGGACAATGTGCGTATTAGGCACCATTTACATTACAATCTCAGTTTTGGGGGGATGTTGGTTCTTGCCCTTCACCATTTATTGTTAAAAACTACTTTTACCTCAGTAATTGCTTTCCATATTCAAGCTTCCCTCTGGGGTACGACCATAGCAAACAGAGGCGGAACTCTTCCAAAACGTTGACGGATCGTTACTCTCAAAATGTGTCTGAAGCGTACTTAACGACTAATGATGCTTTCTGGAGTTTATTTGCTGAAGTCACTTCTAGTTTACACATTTATGACATATGAAATAGCTTCAGATACAAAATAATGGAGCTATTGTGCAATTGCATCTGAAATAATTCATCCTGGAACATTTTTATTCAGTAGTTGGACACGTTACCTACCCATTGTTTCGCAAGCCTTGCCAGTAGGACACAAAACTCGAGTTTCTTTGTCATTAATGCGACCTTTTCCAGTACTCTGTTCTTTGCTAGTTAGCGAGAAAAGTATCCAGAGAGAGCGACAGCTTTCGTGTTGTAATTTTCACATATGTTTTGAAAACTTGCCGAAGAGACTATCTGAGGAGGGAAAAAACTTTCTGTGATTAGCATCTTCACCATAAGCGTTTGGGGACGAAACAAGAGCTTTTAAACATTAATCGAACAAACTACAGGGCAACTCGTTACGTGTGACCTTCGACAAAATTTGGCTCAAATATTTTGTTGGAGGATGTTTCTGGAAGGAGCGATCATTCCAACAAGATGGACGCCTTCGCGGGAGACCTCGATGAGAGTCGTTTGTGAGAGTCTAGAAGAAGATTGATTTGTTACTTCACTCTTAAATGTGATACAGGCACTTCCAGTTTACACTCAGCGTAAAACGAAATCCACCTGAATGCCGATCTCTAATGCGATCGGTCCTAGAATTAACTTTCTTAAAAATCCTTTTGGTTTTCAAGGATGCTCAAAATGTACCTCAAGAAACATAAACATCATGTAATGGTAGATGGGGGATGATAAGTAGGTCCAACAGCTACATGGAATTTGGGGCGTATGGATTATGAGGTGATTTCACATTTTCTTTAATAAGATGACAAAACGTAAAATTTGTATTTTATCTTGAGATTTTAGGTTTTAATCCGTCTCGAGCAGATGAGGTCTCACAACGTTATCCTGTGAATAAGAATCAAATAAATATCGATACCTTTTTGTGGAGAAAAGCATCTGGAAAATCATGTTTGGATTGATGAGCTGGCTGCCACAGCGAACAGGGCTGGGCTCACGTGAGGCGTGGCGCTTTTGGGAAAGACCGCGCGCTACTGTGTGCAGTGACAGGTTCCGATTCTTTTAAAATCAGGGCCAAAACACAGTAAAGGAGAAAACGAAGACAAGCCTTGGGTCACCATGTGTGATTTCGCGGAGAGGGTGACAAACTAACAGGCTCATCAGAAGTCCCTCATTTCTCAGGGTTTGTGCCATTTAAATTAAAGTTATGGCTAATTCATTAAGTGTCCTCTGAGTCCCCTGGGGGACCGTCATAGTAAACTCACGCAAGAGTTCTGCTGTAAAGTCGTTTACAAGATGCATGGGTCCCTGAGTTCACGTTGAAGCCCGGTGACTTACAATGTTCCTTCTCGCGGGGAGCGGGGGCGTTTGTCAGCTCCCGTGACTGGCCTTCTGGAGGTGCCCGATTTACAGTATCTCTGGCGGAGTGAAATGAATGAACATCTGTACCTTTGCTCAGATACTATGTCAGGCGATACGGAATGAGCTGTCATAGCGAGTCCATAAAGCCTAACACACCATTTGTCTTGCTCAGTTTATAAAGCACATAAACCACAGGAAACCGATCTCAGCCGGCTCTCCGTGGGGGACGGCTCGATCCGGTGGTGATGAGACCCTCGCGCGGATCTGACCCGTCTGGGACTCGCTCTTCCCACACGGTCTGTCTCTTGACTTGCGTGCCAACTGTCGGGCAACCGGTACCTTCGTGTTCCTCTCGGTTATTCTATCTTCTACAAAAATTTCATTTAAAAAAGTTTAGAAATATCCCCTTTCCTTCCTTACCATCCCAAACCTGGTAATAATGATTTATAGTTTGGGTTCAGGGATGTTTTAGTGAGAAAATGTGAGGATAAGTAACACGTGTCTCTCCAAAGCAGTTTATAAAGAAAGAGGTTGACAGCTCAAGAATTTAAAAGGCCACCTCTTTGATGGGACTGTTATAATTTACCAAACACTTCAAAAGCGCCCCAATCGCCTTCAGGTGAAGTGGTGTGATGTCCTTGCTGGACCTAATATTAGAATGTCATGCTGTTAAGTCCCATTTATCTCAGAATTTCTAGGCCAGAGCTCATGGACGAAAAGACTGTTTAACTCTTACAGTTAACATCTTAGACTAAACATCTGAGATTTCGCATTTAACATGGACATATTTAGACCAATGGTTTCAAAGCTTATCTCCATTTTAAAGGTGTAGGAATGAGCGGTCCAGGTGTGCGAAGTGACCCGCTCGAAGCTGCTCGGCCTCCTCTCCGACCCCCGAAAACGTGTTATCAGCTGCAGAGAGAGGAGAGTTTGCCCCTTGCGCACAGACCCCACGTCACTTTCTAAAATATCGTTTATGGAACAGAAACCACGGGACTGTGCACGAGGCACGGGAGGGTGGGTATGCGAATCAGATTTTCAGCTCTTCCTTCTAATTATTTTTACTCATTTTATGTGGATGGTAGTTGGGAAAAATTACTCTCTGGGTAACAATTCCACAAATAAACACCCGACAAATACTAATAAATAAATGGTTGATGAACAGGTAACTTTTTTCACTTGGTTTCCTCATTTTCTTTGGTGTTATTTAAGTGGGCTTGAATTTAAAAATAACCTTATCATGTAAATGTATAAACAATTCAAAACGAAGAAAGATTGAAGGTGAAATTAAAACAGCCTTAAACACACTACACAGTTCATCAGTTGAATGTTTTGAGGGATTTCTTCAAGGTTTTTTTTCTACATGTATCTTTACACATCTTGAAATTATATGGCATGTAATTTTCTCCCATGATTTTCCTTTGAAATGGTAACACGATGTCTTTTATTTTATTAGATTATTTCAGTTGCATGATAGTCAGTCTCTAATAGTCAACTCCTGTGAGTGTGGACTCTGCCCCACTGTCAATAATATTTCTATAAACGTCACATTGTTTACAAGGCTGCTTAGCTGTTGTCGTCCTGATAATTTCTGAGAGGAATACACAAAAGACTGAAGGCTCACAGCATCAGAGGACCAGAACCTTTCCAAATGTTTGAACACCAATCAACGAATGCTTTCTACGTATGTGTTGTCACCTTCCCAGGTAGCGCTCTCATTTAAAATCTTTCCTAACTTAGATAGGAATTCAGATATTTCATCATTAATATGGTTTGATTTAATTTCAGAACCTAACACAGAGGGGACTCGCCAATAATTAGAGAAGCTAGTTTTAAAATAAAACATTTAAGCTAAACATCAAAAACAGCGCCTCCACGATTCACACATGCCAAACTGCAGAATTCGTGGGGACCCTTCGCCACAGCCCACTTGGCCATCACTAATCAGACCACCACTACTCCGCCTTTGGCCCGACCCACAAACAAGACCGTTCACCATGTTGGTTCCTGCAGAGCTTAGATCGCTGTTTCTAGTCTCCCGAAGAAGGATCTTTTAGTTTCATGTATTTTCTCTATTATTTTTCTGTTACAATTTTGTTGATTCTTGCATTTACCTTTTTTTAAAAAAAATTACTTGTTTGTTTTGGATTTAATTTGCCTTCCTCTTCTGTTTTCTAAGGTATATGGTGTACCTTATTGATTTGAAATATTTCTTGTTTTTAATGTGTGAATTATAACACTATGCATTTTCCTCTAAGCACTGCTTTAGCTGGATGTCACACATTTTCTTTTTCTCTTTTTTACATCGTCATTCAATTCAAAATATTTTTCGATTTTACTCCTGATTGCTTCCTTGAGAAGGGAGGTTTATTTAAATTCTAAGTATTTGGAAATTTTACCTGTATTATTCTACAAATTATTTCCAATTTAATTCCATTGTAATAAAAGTTACTTTGTTTGGTTTCAATTATTTTAAATTAGTCGAGATTTGTTTTATAATCTGAAATGTTTTCTACCTTGATAAATGTTCCACATGTAGTTTAGCAGAATGTATCTTTTGCAGTCGTGGATGTTCTGAGTGTTCTATAAATATCAACGAGGTCAAGTTGATTGATAGTGTTCTATGTGTCTTCTGGATCTTTTGTTGATTTTCTGTCTACATGATATATTTATTGATTGTTAAGGAGTTGTGTTAAAGTCCACAACTTATAATTGTGAAGTTTTCCATTTCTTTTAGTTCTATTCATTTCTTCATTATTATTTTGAAGTGCTGGTATTAAATTCATACATATTAGGATTGCTATGCTCTCAGTATTAATATGCTCTTTTATAATTATAAAATGCCTTCATTTACTCCTGGCAATATTCCTTATTTTGAAGTTGACTTTGTTCGGCATTAAAATAGGCCATCTGGCTTTCTCTTCCACTTAGTGTTTGCATATTGTATATTATCCCATCTCTTTTAATCTAATCATTAAAAAAAAAATTAAAATGAGTCTGTTCTTCACACCAATCTTTGACTTTTATTTGTCTGTCTAGATTATTGACATTTAACATTCCTATTAATATGGTTGAATTAAAAACTACAATTTTGCTTTTTTTTGGTAGTTTGCTTTTCTTTCTTATTTTTCTGCCCCCCTTTTTTTGGAATAGGGTGTTTGATTTTATCTCCACTGGGGGCTTATTACTTACTTTCAGAGAGGCACACCCCCTAATCTCATTTCTGGGTCTTTCTACTGAGATTGTTCCCCTCTCCCATCATTTTTCACCATCGTTTCTGTTCTCTGGGCTCTCCTTTTTGTCATCTCTGGAGGAGATTCTGTGCTCAAGAGGAGGAGACAGGCTTCCCCAAGCCTCCCCCACCCCCCCTGGGTGAGTGGACACTCAGGCCACACGGTAGCCCAGAATTCAGTGGGCCGGGACCTGGCACTTGGCATCAAAAAGAGGCGAGCCTCAGAGAAATAATTTCTAAAAGTTAAATTTCTAATTTACTGTTGGCTTTGTATTATAAAACACTGGGGCTGAACATGAAGATTTTTTCTGAGGCAATGATCTTAAGTTTCAGTTCAAATTATTTTTCTTGGGTCTCACTGTGCTAAGCAATTCTACGGTTTCTAGATTTGTCCTCAAATTCATACATTTTAAAGATTTTTAGTTTGTTTGTTAGTTGACTATTTTTTTTCTTACATTTTAGAAAACTTAAAACTTTGCTACCTCAATCATCAATTTTAGTCACCAGAATCATATTTTGACCTTTTTCCAAATGGGCTGGACTTCTGTTTTGCTGTGGGTCAGGGTAACTTCTTTCAGTCTCTCAAGTATTAATTTATCACCTTGTATTGGAGATATGCAGCAGTCTGGCTAGTATAGAGAGCCACAGAGAAGCTTAATGTTCTTTACAAATAAGAATCCATCTTTGAGTGTATTCTGCTGAAGGTTGAATTTTTATTCCTTCGATTCGTGAATATGTATACAACTTTAATTTTCTTTAATAAAGCTTCGAGCTGTAAATATATGTCAAAAGCTCATGATCCTGGCTTCTTCACATTAGGTACAGGACATACAAATTTTTGTTTCATATGGAGATCATTCTTTCCCCTTTCCACTCCCCAAATTATGAATACACACACACCTATGTAGATGCATAAATAAATACGTATTCCAAACCTGACATTGTTTCTAATGACCTCAGTGGATGTGGCAGAATTTGCAAAAAATCATAATTTGTGTCGTGTTTTAAAACCTGATACATGTTGTGTGTGTCATAGTCAGCTCCGGCTGCTGTAGCAGAATACCATGGAGTGCGTGGCTGAAATAAGATGCCTTATTTCCTCAGAGTTCTGGAGGCTGAGAAGCCCGAGACCAAGGTGCTGGCAGATTCGGTGTGCAGCGAGCCCTCTCTTCCTGGCCACCCATGTCACCAGCTCACCGTGTCCTCAGAAGATCCCTTCTTTGAGCTTGCATGGCGAGAAAGAGGCTTGTCTGCCTTTTATTGTAAGGACATTCTTCTCATGATCCTGCCTTGCAACCCCATTGTGGAAGTCCCATAGTAATGGTGTCATCTAAACCTCCTCACATCCCAAAGCCCCACCTCCCAACGCCCAAACTTTGGGGGTAGGGCAGGGCTTCGTAATACATATCTGGGAGAGACATAAACATTTCATCCATAATCATGTAAGCTCCCCTCAGTCTTGGAAGCATGCAAGCCTGGGTTTCAAATTAAAATACGGTGTGAAAAATTATTTCTTACACGAAATGTCTTCACATCTGTTCCATTCATATGTTATATATTCGAAAACAGGAAAAAATAAAGATCATGACTAGACACAAAATCGAACAAGAATATATCTCTACGGAGTACAACTAAAACCATGAGAGAGAAAAGTCGTCGGTAAGATACTGTTAATGTGATAAAGGTGGTCATTGTTGACGCTAAAGTCAAATTGAAAGCAACAGGCATTGAGTTTGACAAAGCGATCAGTCGAAGGGACATGTGTATCTATATGTTCATTGCAGGATTATTCACAATAGCCAAGATACAGAGGCAAGCTGGACGTCCATCGATAGATGAATGGGTAAAGAAGAGGTGGACTATTACTCCGCCACAGACAAGGCAAACATTTTGCAACAACGTGGGTGAACCTAGAGGGTATTATGCTTAGTAGACATGGAGCAAATCAGAGAGAGAAAGACAAGTGCCATGTGATTTCACTTACGTGTGGCATCTGGAGAACTGGAAGGAGGAACAAACAAGACAGAAACAATCTAGCGGATGCAGAGAGCATTTTGATGATTGGCCGATGGAAGGGCGGGAGATGGGTGAAGGGAAGAGTGGGGACATTTTAAAAATAAAATGGGTTTTGTTAGAATCGACAAAGATGCACAATATGTCATAGGGAGAAAATATAGATTATTCAGTAAATGTCGTGTTGTCTGGATAGCACCTAAAGAAATAAAGTGAGATCCCTATCCCGTATCCTTTACCAAAATTAAGTCCACATATATATGTAATATATAAAACATATACTTATTTAAAAATATCTGAAGCAATAATGTTAGAAGAAAAAATTAGGTAGATTTTTAAATATTTATTTCAAAATAAAGGACATTTTAAAATGTGCAACAAACTTAGAAGCCATAACAGACAAAATCGATAGATTTTACTATATTATATAGAATATGCATAGTTGAAAAACACTATACACAAAGTCAGAAGTTGCAGGACAGAGGAAAATATTCATAACTAATATCAGAGCTAATATATAAAAAAACTTCTGTAAATAAGTAGTAGAAACACCAACACAATGGAAAAAAATATCAAGAATGAAGAATTTTAGGGAAAAAAAAGAATGCTTTTTAAATATGTGAAACAATAGTCAAATTTTCATTAAAAAAGAATGAAAATGAAAATGAAAGTGTATTTTCTCATGTGATCAGATTGGGAAAAATTTCAACGTTTGAAAAAACATTTTTTTTTTTTTGGTGACTATGGAGAAGTAGTCACTTTTACATTAATCTGAAGTATCACTGAATCCAATTTATGGAAAGTTATTTGTCAAAAATTTAAAACACACGTATCCTTCCATCCAGCAGTTCCCCTTTTGGGAATCTACCTTAAAAACATTTCTCTACTTGAGACTGGACACCGGGGGTCCTTCTGTGGAGGGTCCCAGGGGACAGTGGGCACTGCCTCCCCAAACAGGATCCCTGGTGGCAGAGGCTGGGAGCCGGCCCTGCCATATGTGCCCCTCGAAAGCGTCACTGTGACCTGGCCAGGGACAGGTGTTTGTGGGGAGCTCCAGCTTTGTTTCCTCTCTTGAGATGGTGGCTGGGTTTACTGGTCCTAAACCACGATCGAGAGGAGGAGGCTGAGTCTCCCCAAAGAGCACGAGGCAAAAAACTAGAACCAGAAAAGGCAGAAATCCCTTTGGGCGGAGGTAACACAACCGCTTGCTGGCCACGCGGCGTCGCTGCTGCTGTTAACTCAGTGAAAAAATTAGGAAAACCGTAAACCAGTTACTTCGCCAAAGCTCGGCACGGAGAGGTGGCGTGAAGTCGTAAATGGTGTACAAACGGTCTCCCGCACAGTGCTGATGTGCCATTTCTTAATCCACGCTGGGCAGTGTGCCTCGGTAGGCACAGCCGTGCAACAGGACCGGGAGACCGTCGGACTTTTTAAAACACCCTTTTAATTACTAAACTACTGAATGTGTGATTTGGGGTAATTTTTCATTTTCTTCAAAAGAAGAAAAAACGATGTCTGCAAAGTACCTCCAGGTAAGAGAAATTGTTGATGGTTAATGCACCAATTTGAGTTGTACAGGTGGAAGATATCGTTTAAAAATGGCCTAAACTCCCACCTTTAATGTGCACTAATGATCGCACCGTCTATAGTTAAAGAAGACAGAATAAAACAGAACGAAAGCTGCCTGACGCCCGCTTCATTCGATTAAACCGTGATTGCAAATCAGCCATCGCTTCCTTCCAGGTTCTTCCCATACGGCGACGCCTCAGTCCCATTTCCCAAACACAAAACGGCCAGGAATGTGAGTGAGACAGTCTCTGGCAGGGAATGAAGGGCGGGGGGCAGGGGGGAAGCCAGGCGATAAGTCGGGGCATTAGAGGGACGGGGGCGGAGACAGCCGCACAAACCACTTAAGCGCACTCATTATTATGGCTATTGCTACCTCGGGCCACCGGAGACTTGATAATTTAGTCAGCATTATGCAGTGTGAAGGGCTCCCTGTTCTGCATGGGAGTCGGCTGCAATTCAAATATCAGTGGCCATGAAAAATATGCACATACGTTTAGTAGGAAAAAATCTCCACGGGGACAGCAGAGGAGATGGGCATATGTCGCGGGCATGTGATGGAGAGTTTCTGTGAATTAATCGTCTGGACGTAGTTTATCGCCGCTTTTCATTTTGCCAGAAACATTCCCCTTTCGTTTGTTGGAGGAGCTTATTATCCATGCACATCCTGGAAAGATAATAAGACCAGGGCCTCCGACGCCCAGGTGCAGCGGGGTCTGGGGGTTCCGTGGTGACACACAGCTTTCCCGCTGACCGACCCCACCCCCCCCGACAGCAAGCGTAATTGCTTATTTTATCTAGTTTAGAGGATCACGTCTCTCTCCACCAGCTACTTTATTACAACAATTATTGCAGACCGTCATCGTGTATAATTTATGGGGAAGAATCCAATTTCACTGAGATCGTCTTTTAAATGCAAGACATCCTTTGTTCATCTGCTTCCAAATATTAAAAAAAAAAAAGAAAGAAAGAAAGAAAAAGAAAACGTTATCGCCTGTTCTAAGAACTAGAGATGCTTCTTTTTCTGTGCGCGTTTAAACATCTGGCCGGACGTGGAAACCGTGCGATGCGTTTGTTTAATTCTGCGGTGGGAGTGGGGGTTGCTCTGCCTCCCACATACGGAGTTTCTGAGTGAAATGCCTAATCTTTACAGCGCAGTTAGCATCCATGGCGAGCTTGGGAGAGGGGTGCCTGGCGTTGCTGACCGGGGGGAGCGTGCCTGTCAGGATTCTGGCCCGCAGTTGCGCCTCTCGGCTGCGGTCTCTCTTTAGAAGTCCTGAAATGTTCTGCTCCGGGTAGCGGCGTAAGTGTAGACCAGAGCAATTGCTTCTGACACTTAAAAAGGATTTTATTGACAGTTGGAAACACGTGGGGGATTTGAAAAGAGTACTTTTCCATCTGTAATACTTGGGTGATCAAAGATCACCCAGCAGCCCCAGATTACTGTGAACGAGGCTGCAGTGAGCGCCCGCCTCTCCGCACGGGACGACGGCTCGGTTTTTGATTCACACTAATCCCCACCACGATCTAAGTGGAATTTACTGTAATGTGGATATATTTCTCAGGGCTCCTGCCAACGTATTTTTAAAGAGTTCTAAAGTAGATAATAATATAGCAAGATTTAAAATTTCCTTTTCAAGTTAAATCTTACGTTCCCAGTCTTCGTTCATACATCGGTTTAATGTTTCTAATATATTACATTTAACTGTGTGTTTCCTATATGCATTTATAAATGCACACGTTTTAGATGGTGATATTTTAGGTAATAGGAACCAGGCCGCTTGAGCTCCCCCGGATCGGAAGCTGGTGGGGCGCTGTGGGAAGTCATCGGGCCGAAGGTGTAACTGAGCGATGATAGACGCCGGTCTCGGAAGACCTAGTATCACTTATAATTCCTTCCCGCCTCGTGACTGCCAGTTACAGATACATATATACATATATATTTATTTGCAAATTGCCAGCTCTGTGCCCTTGGTCTGTCCCGTGACCTTGGGTTTCCTAAAGCTTCATCTGTGCTTCTGTACCGGAGAACGGCCGTCCCATCTCACTGTCTCACTCACGGCGTTTCGTGAGAACCCAAGGGAACGTGAGGAGCGAGAACACGGAGCCGACGAGTTTGTCATCACCGGTGAGGGCGAAACCGCGGGCAGGAGTGGGGTGGCTCGGGCCTCTTTTATGAGCACAGGGGATGGTGGCCGCCCCGAAGCAGGGGAAGGAGACGTTTTTCTTTTTGGCAGACGGAAGAGACACGTGGGCCACCAGATTGAACTGAATTGTGGTCCGAGGTCAGTCCCTGGCACCGTCCAGGGCTCGCCGGGGGACGAGTGTCGTTTGGAAAACAGGACAGCTCTAAGGAAGCCCCGCCTTCAACAACAGTCCCTGGCACCGTCCAGGGCTCGCCGGAGGACGAGTGATGAGGAAACAGGACAGCTCTAAGGAAGCCCCGCCTTCAACACCATCGGTTCAGCTCCACGTGGTGTCTATTTTCAAATCGACGTCCAACCTGACAACCCCTAACCCAAGCCCCAGCCCGTGACGGGGGTCCTGAGCTACCCTCCACCCCCAACCCCAGTTTACCCACAGACACCAGACCTAAGGACACTCTGCGTCCTAAGCCACGGGCGCCAGCTCCGTCAGACATCGCCCCAGTCCCACGTGCACACACCTCTGCTTCTGTTTAAGAAACATACCCGCAATCTAAATATAGGTGTTTATGTATTTGTTTATTATCCATTTTTTTTGTTTTATGCATATTTATTTTGTTATATATACATAGGTATCCCTGCCTATCTATATTTATTTATTTTGTTTTCTCTTAAAGAAAACGTCCTTGAAATGTTTCTAAAAATCCATCGGGAAAAAGAATGGAAAAAACGATTTAAAAACAAGCATCTTTCATCTGCCTGGTTTCCATTTTCAGTGTAAATAAGTTAAAAACAACAAACCTAAAACTAAATGCTTTTATGGTATAAAGTAGCCTTCCCTTTGGGCTCTGTTTTTTAAGAAACGAGTTTTGTCGAAGTTTCCTAACTATTTTCCAATGCAAAACACCCACAAACAAATAGAACTAAATGTTTTACTGCAAAGAAAATACTACAGTATAGTGTTTTTAAAAGGCTCCAAATTCCACAGTCACATTCTTTGGAATCCCCTTGGCGGAAGAGACTGGTGCTGGGCCCCCCACATCTCTGTCTCCTCCTCCTAGTGGCTTCGGGGAGCGGGGAGGGGAGGTGGCGCTGGTGCAGAGGGCTTGCTTCAGAGGACCAGCTCAGTGGCTGGGAGAGAGGTGTCCCCAGCGGAGCCGGATCACACACAGTTTTTTACTTTCTTAGCGCAGACGGCGCCCCCAGAAGGTCGTCGCGGGTCCTGCCTTCACGGACCAAAAGCAGCAGCGTCTTCTCTTCCTTGGTGTTTGAAATTATAACTACGAAATACTATATCAGGAATAGGCTCTCATGGTCTAAGCACACACACACGTGTGCGCACACACATTCACACTCCTGCGTTTACATGCACGCACACATCCTCCAGCTCCACGTCAGTGGCTTTCTGCCACCTTACTTGTCGTAAAGGTGTTTCAGACATCTGAGCTCCGTGCCTGACGAGTCAAAGCCCCATCCTTCTGGACTACGTATTGGTGAAGTTTCTCTTCCTGCCAGAGAGTGAAATGATTTTATTTGAGTTGATAAAGAAAGAGAAATACATATTATCTTCCAACTATGGTAACATTTTGGAATTAAGCTTTTATTTCTTTTCCAAAATTAAAAAAAAAAAATTAAGTTAGCTATTTTTTCTTTTTTTTTGGTCTACTGTTTAGCGTTGTCACGGTCCTGTCAGAGAAAATTATGATTCCTGTGGAAAGATAGAGGGAGGGAGAGAGGCAGCCCGTTTCTTTCTGGAAGGAAAGGCTGGCAGCACGCAGAGCGCGTTTAGGCAAATAAGGATTTGGTTTGAGAGGCACCTCGGTTCGAGAACCCTTGTTATTATAATAGTGAGCTGGTGTCCCCGGAAAACAGCCTGGAGTTCACGCATGAGGAAACTAAGTCACAGAAAGCAACAGGGAAGCAGAATCATGTTCCAGCACGAGGTGGGGAGCCAGGACAGCGAGTTCGCATTCCAGCGCTGACATTATTGTGCCGTTAGGGACCAGTCCATGCACGACTCTGCGCTCCCGATTCCTCAAATGTAAGATGAGGATACTGACTTGTAAAGCAAATAAACGAGAAAAGAGAACTTAGAAGGCATCGCTCCGTCCCCTTCACAATTTCAGCTTGAAATTAGACAACTGTCGATCGCCGAATTCTAAATCTCTAAGCAGTTGCAAGATGAAGAGTTTCCACCATCTCCCGAAACATGCAACGCAGACCCCGACCTGCTCCCGCCCTCGGCTGACAGGACCCTCTGAGTGCACGTTTGTCACGGCGAATCACAGTACAGCTCAGTGACCCTCGCAGGAGGAAGGGCCAGCACCCCGGGCGGGCCGGCACCCTTTTTAACACAATGGTTTTCAGATGGATCACAGTGGAAGGTGGCGGCTTTTTAAATGCGACTTGTTTCAGACCTTGCAGGTCGGGGAGCGTCCCTAGTCCCATAACGCCGACAAGACACGGACCTAGAGGCAACGCCTCCCTTCCAAAGGTCAGGTGCTGAAAGGGGTAAAGATGTCCAGCTGTCGGAGGCCGGGCGTGGAGTGGATGTGAGCTCTTC
The DNA here is from genome assembly GCF_000325575.1 of Pteropus alecto. Lineage (NCBI taxonomy): Eukaryota > Metazoa > Chordata > Mammalia > Chiroptera > Pteropodidae > Pteropus > Pteropus alecto. Next base: position 2,255,348 of record NW_006440135.1, read on the forward strand.
GTGCGTCGTCACGGCTTCGGAGGGCAGTTTCGTTTGTGCAGGTGTAGCAGACAAAGCCACTTGGCAAAACGAACGTGACATAAAAAAGAGAAGGCGGATGGGAACTCATTGCTCTGTCTCCTTAGAGTGACTCTCCCGTGTCACCCAGATGGGCTGCCTTAATTCCTTGCTGCCCACCGCTCAGCACTGGCTGGCCAGCTGTATTTTAATAACATTAACTATGCGGGGACGCTGTGGTCACCAGAGACATTTAATTAGGTGACCAATGAGAGTTCCCCAAAAAGTTAAAAAATTAATAACTACTTTCCAAAGGTAAAAAAATCTCACTATGAAACTTTCTTTCGTTCTTTATCGTCTGTCGTAGGAAGATCTTGCTAAGGAATAAAGACACCCTGTCAACGTGCGTCACCAACATATGTCACTGAGCCACCAACCATTTACAGGTGCCGGCGTGGTCAGTACAACCGAGAATGTACTCGTTTGGCACTTTTATTCTCAAAAGAGGAGACCGCGTCGATTTCCGGATAATATGCGTTTAACGGAAGAAATTTCAGCTCTTTGAGAATGAGTGCTCTCTTCAAATCAGAACCACTAAAAATAAAATTTAAAAATATAGAAAGCTTGTACTATTGCTAAGAGACCTTAAAATGCCAAGAAAGATGATGTAGGTGCTGAGGACACTTCGGAGGCACCAACTCCAGCAGTCCCCTCCTTACAGGTCACTGTCCCGTGTCCTCCGCGTGCCATTGGGTCCCCTGCTCAACAAGTCAGACGTCCGAGAAGCTGCCGGTCACAGTAGGGATTTTTGGAAATCGCAACGTAGTCCGCGAATCACCAGATCCGCGGGGACAATGGCAGAAGGAAACGCAGAGCCCAGGTGCAGCTACGGCACCCGTGGGACCCGGATGTGCTTGGCCGGCGAGGGGGTCTCTTTCTTGCAGGAGACAAGAAGCTGCGAGGGATGCACAGGGAGGTCCAGCACTCTCGGGTATGATAATCAATTCACACGGGATAAGATTATTCTGTGGTCCCCAGGGCGCTTTGATGGTGTTGCAAGATGTCATCAGTGACAGGCAACTCGGCCCAGCTGCGACGAGGGACTCTCGATTCTACCCTGGCAGAATCCGAGATCAAGACTTGGGGTTCTTCCAGGCGGCACGACTTATAAGTGCAGGAGGGCCCAGGCTAAGGGTGATGAGACCTATGCGAAAGACCACGTAGACACGTGGCGGCCTCTAACTCCTCCGGCAAGCGAGCCACGGCACCCTCCCGCCGCCCCGTCCAGCTTCAGTGTGTTGGGAACTGTACTCAAGAACACAGGGCTCACTTTCCTCCCGGATCCTAGCCTAGAACTATAGTTTAATTCTGAAAGCGAAAGGCTAATATTATATCTCATGCTGAGCAGCCTCACGATGCAAAGCTGTGTTTCAGGGAAGTGCGGTGAATTGGACTCGATGGTCCACCATCCAACCAGCCCCGACTTGTGGGACAGAATCTCCAACTGGCGGTGGTGGGTCCAGGATTCTTGGCCCTGATAACCACCACCCCGGGTTCAGTGTCAAGAGAGGCAAACCGGGGACCTGGGCCGCTGTTCTTGTGTAGTCCCAGACTCAGGCAACGGGCGCTCGTCCTGGAAGGGTGGCCCGCCAGGTCTGTCCTCGGCCCCCGTGAAATGATGACAAAACCCTGTGCGGGGCGTAAGAAGGTCGTGGGTGAAGAGTCATCTCCCAGGTGGATGACTGTATTTGGGGCAGATCGTGGGGAGGTTCACATTGAAGGGTTTTGTGGACAACAAGGTAGATCTTTGTGGTGACCTAGGAAGACACCAGTAGCAACAGGGTAAACTGTAGAGCAGCTGGAAGTTCAGTACAGATTACGAGGAAAGAGGAAGCCAAGGAAATCCCTCTGAGAACGTGCGAGAGCATCAGGGGACTTCGAGGGACTTCAGACGTAATGGGTTCAAGGTGCGGAGGGATTTATATCACAGGGCATTGCTCAAACAGCTGGCATCGTGCAAACAGTAGAGGCTGACAACTTAGCGTGATGTTAATAGAGGCAGAGAAGCCAGAGCTTAAGGAGGAGGTCGGGGAAGGAGCTACTCACGAGAGCTCAGCTAGAACCACAGTAATCCGGGTGGTGAGGAGGACTCCACATATGAGCGATGCCAGAAGCTTCAGACTGGGAGAAGGATGCCGCTGAATTAGACCAGCCATCGCTGGACAAGCGCACAGGAAGAAAGCAAGCAACAAGACGTCCCGGGGGGATCCTTACATAGAGTTACTATGGTAGGTTATATAAGCCGTCCAGTTCTCAACAATAACAGAAATGAAAAGACACGCGAAGAAACTATAAAATAGGATCTGTGCCTCGAGGAAATAAGAGAAGAGGTAATGAAGACCGACCTTGAGAGGGTCCAGAAGCTGGACTTGGGAGACAGTCATCAACTAAGATATCATAAATGTGTACCAATAATTAAATAAAAGGATCTTTAAATAATTTAAGAAGGTGACGTTGACACGTCTCGTTAAATTAAGTCATGCGAAAGAAAATCATGATGAAACACCACCTCACGCCTACTCCGATGGACATAATAGAAAAGACAGACAATACCATGTGTTGATAAGAATATGAAGACACGCTGATCCTCAGAATTTCACTGTGGAAACACAAAACCGTGAAACCACTGAGTTAAAGTTTGCCTCTAAATATTAATCACAGCATTAACATATGACCCAGGAATTCTACTTCTAGGTATTCATCCGAAAGAAATAAAAACATAGAACACAAAAAAACTTGCACTCGATTTTTTGTAGAAATATCGTTTCTAGTACCTTGTAAGGAGAAGCACCCCAAAAGTTTGTCAACTGGTGAGTAGATAAACAAAAGTGAGGTATCCATACGCTGAGATTTCATTTGGCAGTAAAAAAGAATAAAGTACCGATACGTGCTATGATATTGATGAACCTTCTAAGGCAGAACGCTAAGTGAAAGAAGTCGGATTCAGGTGATGGCGACATGACTTTGGGAATATACTGAAAACATTAAATCGTACATTTGAAATGAGAGATTTGTATGGTATGCAAATTATATCTCAATACAACTATTCGAAAAGCACCTGGGATTGTGTAAGGTGTGGACACACGAGAATCGGGCCAGCACGCACCTGAAGCACCAAAGATCCAACCAGCGTCCCGTGATTGGGCAGTTGACAGATGTGGGTTCGTGTTGACCTGCATGAGTTCTATCTCTTCCACCTTATCTGGGACATACGCCTCCTCCTTCCTCCTCCGCATTTCCCAGCCGTTCCGATGTCAATTCTCAGCTGAAACTTTCCAACTTGACATGCGTCAGAATTGCGGTCCGCTTACAATTCCCCAGTTATGGTGCTGAAGGCTGTTCTGTTAACGAGCTTGCCAAAAGGGAGGTTCACCAGCTCCTGACTCTTTGCCCTGTGCGGTGAACCATCTCAGCGACGGGACGGCGACCGTCGGCCAGCTCATGAACCCAATGAATGAATGAATGCATCTGCTGTCTGAAGTGACAGCACGCCTCGATGCCACCCCTGGCTCCGTGGTCTCGTGATCGTGCTGTCCGTGGGTGGACCTCATCTCTGAGCACCGCAGCGGCCACAGCATCACGCAGCAGCAACAAGCCGAAGCAGCGTCCCAGAACGCATCTGCTCCTCATCCTCACAGTCTCTGACCGAATCCCTGGAGGATGTGACATGTGAATCGCCCAGCGTTTTCTGTTTCACAGATGCATTTCGGGGAAAGTTACGTGAAGCACAGAGCAGTGGGTCTCTAACATCCCTCCTCCCGAGACCTCCAGGACCGGTGCCACTGGTCACACAGGCACGGTCGTGGGGAGAAGATGTGTGCTGAGGCTTTGCTGAGCATTGCGACACGAAAGCCACTGTATCTATTGATCTCATCGGTCTGGAAATATTGACTATCTAACACAACCCAATAATTAAATTTTTCAGTTCACTCCAATAATTTTTTTCTAGAGCTTTTCAGTTCTTATTTTTCTACTTTTTCATTTAAATCCTGTACTGACTTGGACATATTTTTTTTCTGATTTCTCAGGTGAAAATTCTACTGCTTGTTTTCTCGTCAAAATGTTTCCACTTACAATGGCTGCTGGCCACCTGAGCATCAGAGTTCTCGCTGTATTATTTAATATAATTTGTAGAATAATTCACATTATTTTTATTTAAATAATTTATTTTATAATTATGTATTCATTTTGTTTTTACAAATAACTCCTTTTGCATTAATATGGACCTAACATTTTTCATCAAAGTTGGTCTCTGCTGTGAGCAGTCTTCAGAACTTCTAAAAATTCACCATGGTGACATATTCTTAAACAGATTTCACTATTGCAGACACAGTTGTAATAACCACTGATGAAATCCTAAAGAATGTTGATGTATTGAAATGTGTTTTGAGAAGCACATTTTAGATTTCAAATTTTATTGAAGATCTTTTCAAATCCGGTGTTAACCATGAAATTGGTGACAACATGATGGATGCTGTACCTTTATAAAAGTTTCTTGATGGAGTTATCGGAAAGCTTCTCTCTCGGTCTGTGTTGAGCTTCTGTGGTTCTTTGTTTTCTGTAAACGGTGATTTGAGAGTGCGAACGATTTATGACCACTCTTGGACAAAGCAAAGGTTGAAAGTGAATCAGTACCTATTAAAATAAAATCGTGTTCCTTGTTACGTTTAGAACGAGCTGAGGCGGTCTAGACCCGCCCGCCATTGTTCTTCTACATCTGCCAAGTGGTAAGGAGTCTGAGCTACTCCAGTTGAGAGCCATAAATATCTTCCACGTTGAATATCGAGTTGCTAGTTTCCGTTCACACAATCTTTCCTCCTTCAAGCTTCAGCAGAGAAGTAAAACATCCCTACAGAAAACGAATCTCCTCTGAGGAGCTCTACATATTTCTTCATTCTAGGGATTGTTAGTAAAGTTTAGGGACGACAACAACAAGAAGTTGTGTTACAAGTCACACACCCTGGGCTCCCTGTGGTTCCTCTGGCGTGACCAGAGGGCCTGTCTGGCTGCCTTCACATTTACTCTGCTTCATGCACAGAATGTTCTTTCTCACATAACATTCCATGCACCTGTCTGATGACACGATACATTATGAGAGTCTCCCCCTCCGTTTTTGAGTAAATTAATGTAAAAAATTATGTGACTTGTTTCACGCACCTGTCTGATGACGCGACAGTCTCCCCCTCCATTTTTGAGTAAATTAATGTAAAAAATTATGTGACTTAAACTTGTGGTTGTTAAAAGCTACTCTATATGGCTGTGCTGCCCTTTGCGGAGCCTGCACAGAGAAAGGCCAGCCATCTGGGTTGTAGCTTGTGTGTTTTGGTGGAAGGACCGGTTAATACTCGGCCTTTCATGGCAAGGATGTGGGGACACTTTCCTGAACAGCCCCATACTGCCTGGGCTGTGCCGCATCCAATTCCTTCTGAACACACAGAATGTAAGCAGAGTGACTGTTACCCCTTAACACTCGTGTGTGTGTGTGTGTGTGTGTGTGTGTTATCCAATTCCTTCTGAACACACAGAATGTAACCAGAGTGACTGTTACCCCTTAACACTCTTGTGTGTGTGTGTGTGTGTGTGTGTGTGTGTGTGTGTGTGTGCGTGTGATTTAGAGGATGGGGCCATCAGACTAGGTGTTAGTGATCCAGTGACATCTCACCTGTCCACAACAAATACACCTGGGGTTTTCTCTGAAGGAAGAACAGGAATGCTCAGGTTACCTTTGCTGAGGTGTCTCCCCAGGCCAACGCCTCGGCATTAGATGCTTCTGATGTCAGGGGGACTGTACCGCAGTCCTAGTCGACAGCAAAGGAGGTTTGTATCAGGGGGTAAATAAGGTCAAGACATACTTCAATTCCTAACCAATCACAAAGCTTCCCTTAAATGTGGTCAAGTGGCTTATGTCGGTTATTGTCACCCAGCCATTCATCGCTCCATTCTTCTATTACACAATGTTCTCGTTCCACAAATATTTATGTTAAGTCTGTTATGCTTGGGGCAGGAGACACGATGCCAGACAGCACGTACTGCCCTGATTTCATGAAGTGTGCAGTCCACTGGGGAGATATTCTACAAACAAACCAACCAACAAACAGTTTTTCGACTGCGGTTACAGAAGAATGTACACTGTATTCTGAAATTGTCTAACAGTGTCCCTAGGGAGATCAGAGGATTCAGACAGCCTGTTTGAGGAAATGTCACTTAGAAGGAGATTTCAAAGCTGCGCGAAGCTTCCCTTGCTTTTTGATTACATGAAGTCTTGGCCTGATACTTCATTAATTTTTGTTATCTGTTCCACCTGTCATTTACTCTCCAATCCCCACCTGGGTTGCCACATGTGTATGTTACCCCTCCACCAACATTAGCCAAGGCTGCTTGAAATCTGTGAGACAGCCATACGATTTTCTAGAAATAACCGAATTCAGTTTTTGCATAGTAAACGAAGAAAAATATTTATCAATGAGATAAAGCAAAATTGGAATAATCAGTATGAAATTAAGACACTGGCAGGTTAAGTGATGAAAATTTAAACTGTTCTATTCCAGAACGAGAGAGCGAAAAACACAACAAATGGAAATTGTAATAATAATAATAGAATAGAAAATACTTGAGTTGACAAGAAAATCATTTTCTCCTCTGATTAAGAAGCCATTCTGATTAAAATGGAATACTGATGAAGAAATATAACACACATATATCCTCAAGTGATTCCTACCCTCCGATGGAAAGATTAAAATCTCAAAATCCTTATTATTGTTATTTTTAAATAAATTATTTATTTTCAGAATGAAGAGGATCTAAACAATGTCACATTCTATGTGTCATACTGGAAGGTAAGAACGCGTGAACCATAAATGATTGTGAGTAAATGATTGTTTTTTCAGCAATGCTTCATCAGGCGATACCGTCATGAAGCCTTCTGCTGGGAACTAAAATAATTTCACTATTTTAAAATATGCAAAGATTCAGACAGTGGCATGTTCGCGTTGTTTATCTGAGCAAATCCTTCCAGAAACTACTATAACCAAAAGCGTTGAATCGGGAGAGTGATTAAGGTAGTGCAGGAGTGGGTGTGAAAGAACCAACAATAAGAAAATAATCACACTAGAAAAAACAAAACGTTAATTAATAATGGAAACACAACTGGGAATTCTAATTTGAGCAATAGAGAAAGTTTTCAAAATTAGAGGAGAAATTCCCAGAATTTTAAATTCTAAACTATCGGAAAAGCAAAGGTGATATATCTATGATACCGGAAGAAGGACAGAGAACAAATATTCTAAAGGTTCCGTCTCAGAATAAAGAGTAACTAGACTAGAAAAATGTCTCAGTGTGAAAGCATAGCTATTATTTATACTTTATGAAAGAAACGCAAGTTGAATGATTACTCTTAGAGAAATAGAGTATTCATTACCAGAGAAAAAAATCATAGTTGGATTTTCCAATTCATGTATAAGGAATGGGAAAGGAAAGGGAAAAAAACCTAAAACATGCCCGAAAAAAATGGAAGAAGAAAAATGAGAAAGATTTTAAAAGGCAACAATAAATAATAGGTTTTAGAAATTAAACTAAGCACAATAAATATGCAAGTGTCATAACCTTACAAAATTACATAAATTGTATTTTCAAATCTTAAAAATCCAACTATCTTAGCAGAAATAAGGAAGAAGAAGATATGATAAAAGAACTTAGAACGAGGTGACAAAAGGTCAAACAGAAGAAAATATTGTGTTGATATTGATAACAGTGAAATCACATTGCAAAGTCAAATTCTTGAAGTAAAAAGAGATGAAGGTTATACGATTAGAAATATATAATAATAAAGGAAGAAAATATATAATTTTATGTACTATCCCTATCGTGTATGTAACAATTAAAAGATATGAAGAGGTAAATAGATAAAAATATAATATATGTGGAGATTTTAACAAATATATACAATAATCAAAATTAATACATATATAACATTATAACTTACAAACTAATAATATATGCATATATATTTTTGTAGAAATTTATAATAAATTCTCTAGTAGAGATTTTATAGTCTGCGTGTTCTCATAATAGTTCCATAAATTTAGAGATTTTAACAGAGGCTCCTGGTCCCGTGAATGGTAGAGTAATTGATAGTCCAATAAACCTAAAGATCAAAATGAAATTCAGAGAGAATATATGTTCTATATTCCATATTCCAAATAATAGAATAGCTGGTATCTTATTCATCTTTCATTCATAAACAACTAAAAACCTAGACCAAATCTAGCTAAGATGTCTGGCACACGATTAAGAATTACTATACTGTCAAAGAAGTTTTTATAAAATGACTCATCAAGGGGTACTATAGACAAAATAAACATGATGAGATTGTTCCAATATTGTAGTTCACAGATATTACTTTCAAAATAGTTGATATGCTAAATAAAGAAAAATAGAGACAATAAATATTCAAATGTGTGGAGTATTTTAACAAAAATAAAACTATAAAAATTTTATATTCTTGTAATGTAAAACGCATAACTGAATTAATAACTCATCGATAGAAAGCACACGAGACTCGGACAAGGACAGATTAGTATATTTGGAGACAGTTCAATAGAAAACATTCAGATTGAATGACAGTGATAAGAACAGATTTAAAAAGTACAGAACATAAAAGAAATGTGCAGTATGAACAACGAGCCCAGCAAATGTGCACTCAGGTTCCCAGAATAAGAGAGTAAAGAAAATAAAAAAAGAAGGAACATTTGAAAATAAAGATGTCTAAACAAATTCCAAATCACCTGAAAGACAGCAATCCACAGATTCAGGAAGTGCAGTGAACCCAGAGTTGAATGAATGCAAAGTAAATCTCACCCAGACATATAAAAATTAACCATAAAACTCAGAAAGCGATATATTAAAGCAGATAGGAAAATATACGATACGTCTCCTCAGACCAAGCCGTATGAAGGATGAGAGCTGATTTCTGAACAGAAGCGGTAGAATATGGAAGACAAGGGAATAACGTTTTTACAATAATGAATGCCAATCGTACATCCGGTAGACTTTTTTTTTTTTTCAAAAGTAAAGGTGCAATATAAATGTCTCCAACAAACAAATCTGCCCACATACCTAAACGATTGGAAAGAAACTCTAAAGGATGGTCTTCAGGCTGAAAACAAATGACCCCAGATTAAAGCAGCAGCAGATAAAACGAGAATCATTAGTGCAGTGGACTTGGCGGAGAGACCTGAGCGCTGACGATAAGGCCGGCAGGACACAGCTGGACAGCGTGGCGTTGGCACCTTCTGTTTGCACGCCGTTTCTACGGCAATGCGACTGCTTTATCTCAGTCAAGCCGATAATATTTTTTAAAGTACACGTCCTTTAAAAATTTCCAGCTAAGAAACATGAAAAGAATGATAGACTTTAAAAAACGAACAAACAAACATTTTAGTGCCAACTGAAGTATTGATTGGAGACAATGATTGATCAAATCTTGGAGACAATTGTTGATAAGATCTTTAGGAGAATGGATGATAGGTAACTTAGTTCTACAGACTAAGTCGTGTCTCTCCCAAGTTCATATGTGGAAGCCCCACCCTCCAGTGTGGCTGTATTTCGAGACGGATCCTCTGAGGAAGTGGTTAGGGTGAAATGAGGTCTTACAAACGGGACCCTGACCTGATAGGATTCGTGTTTGTAAGAAGAGACACCAGCATGCACTTTCCTGTGCCTGCTCGCCCCCCCACACACACCAAGTGCGCATGTGCGTGTGCATGTGTGTGCTTGTGTGTGTGCGCTTGCGTGTGGGTGTCTGTGCACAAAACAAAGCCCATGCGAGGGCACAGTGTGAAGACAGCCATCTGTGAGCCAGGAAGAGAGCTCTTACCAGAAAACAAATTGGCCAGCACCTTGACCTATGACTTCCAGCTTCTGGAACTGCAAGCAGATACACTTCTGTCGTTTAGGTCACCCAGTACCTGGTATTTTGTTATGGCTGCCTGAGCAGACTTATACGCCGGGCATCTTTCTGATGCTCTCTCCCCCAAATGAAGAATGTACGATAGAGGGATTGAGCAATCGACATCCTAATTTATTAAGTAACGTAAATATTATGTGTCTCTTGATGAGATTCAGCATCAAGGATTCAATTTCATCCATCTTTTGTCCTGTAAAAGCAACATAGAATTTCCAGTTTACAAATACATGGAATAAAGAACAAGTTAATTGGCCTCAAGAGGAGGCGGAAACAAATTAAAATAATGGCTTTTTTTTTTAATAGGACATCAGGCTGAGCATCTTTAACAATCAGTGTTTGTTTGTTTGTTTGTTTGTTGATTGTTTTTAACGCCCTGCTGTATTTAAAAATAAGACTAATGAAAGATAACAAATGTAAACATCGTCCTAGATTTTGACAAATTAGATTGAAAGAGAACTTTTAAACTCAATTAGGAAAATTTAAATATAATCTGGGTTTTGAAATCTCAAAGATTATTCATGAAAGAATAAAACAAGAACCTTAACAATAGAATGCACTATAAGATCTCATTTGGATTAAAATATCTGTGTGTGTCTACATAGAGAAATCACTAGACAGTTATTTACAGGGAAAAGTGCCAAAAGGTTAGTGGTGATCTCTAGATAATGTGGCAATGACTTTTTAATGAGTTTAATTTTTACTTATCTACATTTTCTAGTTTTCTGCAATACACATGTACAGCTTCTATAATGATAAATGCCGTTAGAAAATTAGGTCCTTTATCACACGTGCTCTGTAACTAGCTGTCAGTTGTTGGCTTACCTTGAATTCATTGAAGAACAAAATCCCTAAATGACTGTTTCTCTTGGCCCTTGCTTCTGACATAGTCTTCGATGAATTAAATGTGTCCCCGTAACACTGGGGCGTCTGAATTCTGTGATCTTTGCTCTCTGTCAGTCTCACTGAAGCCACACGCTGTAAGGGTTGCATTCATGCCTTTGTCATTCCGAATAAAAACATCGCCTCTGACTTTTGATCCAACTGTTCCATTCGGGCTTGACTGTCTCCGCACGCCAGTCCCCATGCTGAATACGTTTCCCCGAGACTGGAACCTTTCACCGACTCAGCCTGGCTCCCAATTCTTCCCCTCCATCCACAGTTCTCTCTTCCCCGGTTTAGATTCCCTAGCATATCGCTGTAACGATCTTCTTTAAAGACCTCTTTATTTATTTATTTATTTTTTGCGACTTTTCCCCCTCACATTCATTTATAGAAAACCTAACCCTGGAAAACCCAGCTCTTAGCAGACTGCCTACATTAAGAAAAAGGTCTATGCGGCTGGATTAAAAAAACGCTTCCCCATGCTTACGGGTATTACCTGAAATTCGTGACCGCCGTTCGCAAACTGACCCTCGAATCTATCCTAATTCTGAGTACGCTTTCGTACGTTTGCGCTCCTGTTCCCCGAAACAGGATCTCCCACCTTCTTGTCTTTCTAAGACATCCTCAGCCGATTGCCTTTTTCATTTGTACTTGAGAACATGAATGCAGGAGACTTAATTCTCCTAGTGCCCTGCCGTCCAGTGTCCCAGCCGAGCTTCATCTGCTTGTCACCTTCTAACCTTCTATGATGGATAAGGCGTCTCTGTGCCCATAGAAGGCTGGTCCCTCTAGTGGCTTGCTGTCACCCTGAGAAGGAAATTCGAGCTCCTCTCCGTGGCTTCTGGGTCCTACCAGCTCCTGCCCCTCCCACACGCTTCTGTTCAGCTCTGCTCACCTGGCTGTAGTCACACTGGCGTCATTTTGGTTCGTGGGACGGGGCCTTCATGCTCACTGTTCCTGCCACTGCAAAGCTCTACCCACAAGCCCTTGCAAGGCTGTTTACGTCATCGATCATGTGAGACGTAGTATAAATGCCACCTTCCCAGAGAGGTCTCTCCTAACGGTCCAAAAGTAATTAGCTGTCTTGAGGCTTTCCCTCACTGCATGTTTTCTTTCTTTTCCTTTCTTCCTCCCTCCCTCCTTCCTTCCTCCCTCCCTCCCTCCCTCCCTCCTCCTCCTTCTTCTCCTTTTCCCTTCTCCGTCTCCTCCTCTTCCATCTCTTTCGCCTTCCAGCAGTTGTCAGTATCACGAATAGTTTCTCCTTTATTCCTTTACTGCCTTTTCCCCCCTCCACACTTCTCTTCAGTGCCGTCTCCTGCTGGCCTAGCGCACGGCCTGCCTGGCGCCCCATAGCTGCTCTCCGATGCTCAGGGGATGAGCGAGTTCCTGCTGCACTGAACCTAGGAGGGGCCGACCCTATGATTCCCGCCTCCAGGTGTTCGCGCAGGTACGTGTGCCCAGAGGAATTTAGTGGCAATTACTTCTCACTGTGATGTAGTGATGACTATGACGACGGCGAGGAGTTATGTATGAATGAGTGCGCGATCCTGTGATCACGTCACATCACATTTTAGTGCCACCTTGCTTGAGTCTCGGTGCCTCTTCCTTGCTGGCTGTGATGAAGCGAGCTGCCACGGGAAAGCCTGCTTGAGAAGGAACAGACAGCGGCCTACAGAAGCTCGTGCTGACGTCCAGACAGCAAACAGCTGAAGCCCTGAGTCCCGCAGACGAGAAACCAAGTCCTAAACACGCCGAGGGGCTTGGAGGTGGGTCCTGCTCTAGGTCACCCTTTCATGAGGTCTGAGACTCGGCCCACGCCTGAACTGCAGCCTCCTGGGAACCGGAATCAGGTGATTCAGGGAATCTGGACTCAGCATCCTGACCCACAGGAACTCTGAGATGATGCATGTGTGTTTCCTTCAGCCACTGTGCTTGGGGTTTCACCGCCATACTGCGGCGGGTGGCTAATCCATCGACTCCTGGGGAAGGTGAGGACATGTTTGCAGCATCCTCTGCAGTTCGCGCACAGGTGTTGCTGGCTAGTGATGCTAGCCGCTGTCTGGCGTCGCCCTCGCCACCTTCCACACGACGAGGGCGTGCTTTACAGGGCACGGACATGGCCCGTTCAGCTCTGCAAGAGCTAAGAGTGACGATGATCGCAGGTGGGAGCGAGATGTGGGGCTCCGTCCCTGGTCTCCTGGAAGGCGGCCCAGCGGCCGTGCGAGCAGGGCCTGGCTCTGCACCGTCGCCGGCGTGCAAAATCACCAGTTTTCCACCTCTTTTTAGTTAGTGTGCTGAAATCAGCAACTCTAATTATTAAATTGTCATTTATTTACTGTTGACTTAAAAAAAAACATTAAATTAAATACAAGGGACACATTTAAAACTAAATTGTAAATTCTCGCTCATCATTTTCGTGCAAAAACCAGATGTACCCTGACCACACGCATGTGCTCTCGAGGTATCCACATCACCAGGCGTGGGGGGCACGCCCCATCCCGCCCTCCTTCATGGCAGGCGCTTCCTCTGGCCCATGTTCAAGCCCGCATCTCAGAACCCACACGCCGTTTCTGAAACTACGCGGTGATTGTCGTTGACGTGACGTCTGGAAGTTATCTAGGGATGGAATGTCACACTTGCTGTTTGATTGTCCCCCAAGTAAAAGAGAAAACGGAGCCCGCCGCTGCTGCCGTGGTTTCGGGTCCAGCCTGGGTTCTGGTGCTTTCCAGCAGGCGAAAGCCGCAGAAAATAGGGCATTAGGCCGTCCGCGGCCCCGTCAGCAGTCACAGCTTAGGCGCCGCGCTGGTCGGAGAGCCTGCTCATTCTGAAAACTCCGAGGAAAACCGCCCCTCCAGAGAAATCCAACCGACAGTTACATTTCCCGATTCTGACTTGGAGGAGGTGACTTAACCTCCTGATAATACGAATGCTTTTTTTTTTTAAGCCAAGTACTTTTTTTCTTTCCCTTACTATATTCACCTAATCACGTCTTCTCATTGCACGAGTCAAGGCTCAGAGACTTTATCTTATGTATTTTTGTAAACTCTTTGACACCCGACTTGTGATATGGTAGATGAGAGACAGAGAGACAGACAGAGAGACAAGTAGAATGAGTGCTCACAAATGGGAGAAAAGTAGAGAGAAATGAAGGAAAAAAAGAAAGGGGGGGGCAGAAAAGGAGGGAGAAAGAAAGGGAGGAAAAGAGAAAAAATGTTGGCTGTTCAGAAACTACAAACAGGGTTTTCTGGAACGTTCTTAACCCTTGCAGCTTGTTTCTCCTTAAACGATTTCTTCTCCCGGCATCCCTCACTTTACAAAAGTCCGCTGTTTTGAAACACCTACAGCGGTACCTAGTTTCATGAACTAAAAAAATCCGAAGGGGATTTGGCATTTCTGAAATAAAGGTGAAACGTGGAAACCGGCTTCGGGCTTGTTCTCCGGAAGCCGCCCAGGCGGCTGGGACCCGGAGGGCAGCGAGGCCCCGCCCCCGCCTTGGGACCACGCCCCTTGGGCCACGCCCCCGCCTCAGGGCCACCGCCCCGCATCTCGGCATCGAGCCGCCCAGCTCAGACCTGCGGTCGGTTTACTCTGTGCATCCGTGAGCGGGACGTGTCCCAAGGTGGCTGCTGCTTCGCCGTCTGCCGTGTCGGCTTATGAAGGTGTCCTAGGAACACGCTGCTTTCACATTGCGGGAGCAGCCTGGAATCCGTCCATTTAATGCCAAGAGAGCCCACGAATGCACAGCAAAGGACCTGGAAATGTATGAGGACGTAACAGTTTAGGGAATTTGACAATTACTAAATAGAAATATCAAGATGGGCAAGTACTGAGTAACAACGTTTTGATTTTTGCTGAAGAGATAGAAGAGTGTTTTTATGAAATACCTGTGTCGATGTACCTGAGAACATCTGTGCATACTCATTTTTCATCCGTATTAGGCTTGCGTGTTTATTTTTAGTAGTCAATTAAGTACAGCTACCATAATCATTGACTATTTTTGAAAGTTTCCTCATTTTTAGTGTCAGACCCATATTTTGGCCTGGAACCAAGAGCAACGTAGTATGAAATCTGATTTTTCTCCAGAACTTTCAGAAATCTGGACTATGGAGGGGTTCTCTTATACCTGGCGGATGCGCCGTTTGATCACGTGAAACATTTGGTAAGTTTGGGGACTCTCCGGCCCTGGGGTCAGCGTGAGGCTGCTCGTGAGTTCCAGAGCTTGCCAAGCCAGCGTCACCTTGAAACGGGTTAATAATACCCTACCTGCTCAGCTGAGTCGAAAAACCTCCATGTAAAATATAATGGGGTCTTTTTTCCTCTCCCATTGGTATATATTTGAAAATCTTTTAAAAATATTTTAGAAAAAAAAAATGGATGTTACATTCTTTGCCATTTGCTTTAGAAAGAGTTTCCCGCTCGTTCATCTGTGGAAGGTCATCTTTGAGACGTACAAGCCAGTGCTTCATTAGGTCTCGTCTTGCATTCATATTCAACTTTCTTTCATTCGGTGGCCTTTATTAGCTGAGCTCCCGGAGCTTGTAGCACGATTTAAACAGCAACACAGGGAGGATGTAAATGCAGAATAATGTATCAGGACTCAAATTTGCATGGTCAAATGTCAAAAAAATTAGGCCTTCCCCAGAACCATGTCAAGAGAGATAACGTACGCGGGCAAACTCAACAGCAGGTGTGCCATTACCATTTAGCACAAGCTGTCATCACTGCCAGCTAGTGGGAGCAGTGGTCATTAGCTGGAACTCTGCCGGGGAACGTTGCAATCCTGCCTTTTCCCTTTAAAAAAAAAAAAAAAAGATTTTTATTTTTTCCCCATCATCTGACAGTATTTCACAGAGCACCGCAATGCCATGTCGCCTCCCTGACAGCAAAGTCAAGAGTTGGTGGATGGGGCCTTTGGAGTGGGGGCCGTGACAGGACCGGGGAGCAAAATCCATAATCGTCCACGGTCAGCGAGAGGGTGCAGGAGCTGCCTTACCTATCGGATAAATACTCATTAAGAGTAATCACTTTATTTCAGCTCTGTAATGACATTAACAAGCTTGGAATACAGGGAGTTACATGAGTCAGAACAAATAATTGAATATTCTAGCGTGGAGGGAACACAGCGCGAGTCTGCCTGCACGTCATGCCGTCTCTGAAGCCGGCACAAGCATGCAATTAGATAATAAGCTTAAACAGCATTAAATTGGCAATGCTCGTACCACCACTGAGAAAGAAGAAGTATTAATTGTTCAGCTCTCACCTGCTTGTAATTTCATGCAATGCAAACACTAGGAAAGCTGCCTTATTATTTAAATGGACTTATTCACAGGATTTAAACAAAGCAGTAAAAACATAATATAAAGAGAACCTGAGGAAGAATGTAAGAAAGATAAGAAAGTGAAAACCTACT
Source organism: Pteropus alecto (assembly GCF_000325575.1). NCBI lineage: Eukaryota > Metazoa > Chordata > Mammalia > Chiroptera > Pteropodidae > Pteropus > Pteropus alecto. The sequence goes on from NW_006440135.1 coordinate 2,271,661, forward strand.
GATGACTAATCAAGTCAAGTCGTGGCTGGGTTCTTCTTTGTAAGAATGGAGATTACGATTTTTAAGGCTACCGTAAGGTAAACAAGTATCCTATACATGTTTCTGTTTATTCGGTATTCTGGCAGGCTATTTTCTTTCAAATTTAGGATGAAATCTCCTGAATATGAACACTGAGAAATGACTCATGCAGTTCAGGACAATTAGCACGTCTGGTTGGAGAGGCATGGATGATGATCTAGGTAGATACAGACATAGATACAGATGTAAGTCCAGATATAAATGCATATACAGATACAGCTACGGATGATATTGATATAGATACACTCATAGACAGACACAGAAATATTGGCATAATTAAGGTTGGGACAGCATCGAGCATGGAAATGTCATATGTATGTGAAGCTTTCGAACAGAGCAGAATGATTTTGTGTTGGGACAAATGAGAAAAGAGGGTCGAAAGCTGGTAACCTTTACTTTCTTAACTCATCTGACTTATTAGCAAGCTAGAACCCCAAACGAAGAGAATGCTACATTTTCGACACCCCGTCCCGGAGCCACCCAACTGTCATTTGGTGTCCTGGATGGCCGTCGGCATGAGTTAACCCGATGTGATGCATCGAAT